>NW_016824620.1:916596-939526 GCF_001698545.2 Rhinopithecus bieti | reverse complement strand
TGTAGTCCCAGCTACTCGGGAGGCTGAGACAGGAAAATGGTGTGAGCCTGGGAGGCAGAGCTTGCAGTGAGCCGAGATCGCACCACTTCACTCCAGGCTGGGTGACAGAGTGATACTCTGTCTCAAAAAAAAAAAAAAAGAAGATTCTGATGTTTGACCTAGTGGTTTTCTTTCTTTCTTTTCTTTTCTTTTCTTTTTTTTTTTTTGAGACAGAGGAGTTTCACTCTGTCACCCAGGCTGGAGTGCAATGGCGTGATCTCAGCTCACCGCAACTTCCGTCACCCGGGTTCAAGCAGTTTTCCTGCCTCAGCCTCCTGAGTAGCTGGGATTACAGGCACCTACCATCACGCCCAGCTAATTTTTGTATTTTTAGTAGAGTCAGAGTTTCACCATGTTGGCTAGGCAGTGTCTTGTTTCTAAATACCCCACAGAAGTCCTCACCCCACATGAGGAAACATGTTCAAGGACACTGATAGAAGTAACCCACTGGAAACTAGCAAATGAACGGTAAGGGGCTAGACAAGTGAATCATGGTGCATCAGTAGGGTGGAATATTATGCGGCTGTCAAAAGGATGCAGCCCTCTTCAAGGTGTAGTATTAAATACAAAAAGCAAAGAGCAAACAAGAAAAATTTTTTTATATGTTCAGGTGATCAACTGATAAATATTGAATGAATAAGTATAATCTTTCTGAAAGGACCTATGAGAACTCAGGAGTATCGGTTGTGTATGGAAAGAGACCTGGACAAGGGAAATCTCTTTGTTTACTCTGTCACACTATTTACATTATCATATGCAAATATCTATTCAAATAAATAAGCTTTTGTTATTTAAAAAAATGAAAATTCAAAGTGCTCATATAAAAGTCTGTATGTGATTAGGCCAGGCCTAGTGGCTCACAGCTGTAATTCCAGCACTTTGGGAGGCCAAGGTGGGAGGATCACCTGAGGCCAGGGCCTGGCAACATAATAAGACACCATCTCTACAAAAAAATTAAAAATTAGCCAGGCATGGTGGTGCACATCTGAGTCCCAGTCACTCAGGAGGCTGAGTCTAGAGGATCACTTGAGTTCAGGAGGTTGAGGCTGCAGTGAGCCATGATTGTATTACCGCACTCCATCCTGGGGGAGAGAGTGAGACCATGTCTCTTTTTTTTTTTTTTTTTTTTGAGACAGAGTCTCGCTCTGTCACCCAGGCTGGAGTGCAGTGGCGCGATCTCGGCTCACTGCAAGCTCTGCCTCCCGGGTTCACGCCATTCTCCTGCCTCAGCCCCGAGTAGCTGGGACTACAGGCACGCAGCACCACGCCCGGCTAACTTTTGTAGTTTTAGTAGAGACGGGGTTCACCGTGTTAGCCAGGATGGTCTCGATCTCCTGACCTCGTGATCCGTCCGCCTCGGCCTCCCAAAGTGCTGGGATTACAGGCGTGAGCCACCGCGCCCGGCAAGAGACCATGTCTCTTAAAAAAAAAAATCTGGATATGAGTCTCTTCCAGAAATACAAGCAGCAGCTCTGGACACACCAGGAGCCAGAGCTGAACTGTGTCTGTCCTTCAGCCCAGGGGTCCAGGGTACTCACTGTCCTCACCTGTCTGGACCCTACGGGCCTCTGCACTGCTGACCGCAGGTCTATGCTGCAAAAGCTAAGGCTCATTAGGTCTACAGAGTGAGGAGCAGGGCTGAGAAGTCTTCCCCAAGGTAAGGGGTTGTTACTTAGCTCTCCTTTGCTGATTTCACTCTCAACTCCAAAGGCCCCATCAAGGCCATGGCAATTCTAAGGCAGGTGAACGTTGGTGTTGGCATCACAAGCCTGCTAGTCTTGCACAAGAATCCGTTAACTCGGTGTCAGTGGGGACCCAACGGCCTCTGGTCTCACTTCCCATACCAGGGCCTGAGGGTTTTGATTAAATTCAAAGGCAAGTCCTGGAGAGAGGGTGCCACCAGTAGCCCCTTGGGTAGCTTGGTCCCAGGGTCTTGACAAGGAAGTGGATGACAAGGTGAAGACCCAGTGATTGAGGTGCAGCTGCAGGTAGGCAGGCCCAGCTTACATCCTGACTCCTGCTCTGAAACTTTGAACAAGTCACCTTCCCAAGGCTCAGTTCCCTCATCTGTAGCCCACAGCTAATATTACCTGCATGCTGTTTCCAGGAACAGGTGCCTCCACCAATCACAGCAGCAGTGTCTCATCGACCTTGTGAGTGGAAACCCTTGTGAGGGTTCTCCAGATAAACAGAAGCGATAGGAGAGAGAGAGAGAGATGGATTTTAAGGAATTGGTTCACATGACCGTGGAGGCTGATAAACTGGAACTCGGTAGGGAAGGCTGGCTGGCTTGAAGCTCAGACAATATCTCTACATTATATCTTGCGGCAGAACTTCTCCTTTTCCAGGAAACCTTGGTTTTTGCTCTGAAGGCCTTCGGTTGATTGATTGAGGCCCATATTACTGGTGATAATCTCCTTTACTTAAAGTCAACAGTTTTAGATGTTAATTACATGTACAAAATACTTTCTCAGTAATATCTAGACTAGGTTTTTGTTTTGTTTTGTTTTTTGTTGTTGTTGTTGTTTTTGAGATGGAGTTTCACTGTTGCCGAGGCTGCAGTGCAGTGGCTTGATCTTGGCTCACTTCAACCTCTGCCTCCCAGGTTCAAGTGATCCTCCTGCCTCAGCCTCCAGAGTAGCTTGGATTACAGGCGTATGCCACCATGCCCACCTAATTTTTGTATTTTTAGTAGAGATGGGGTTTCACCATGTTGGCCAGGGCCTCGGCCTCCCAAAGTGCTAGGATTATAGGCATGAGCCACCACGCCTGGCCTAGACTAGTATTTAATCAAACAATGGGCACCATAGCCTTGCCAAGTTGACACACAGCATTTAGCCAGTACAGAAAATACGACTCCCTTTCTGTACATGAGGAAATTCAAGCTCAGAGAGGCTGTGCCAACTGCTTAAGAACATAGAGCACACAGAGGATGGAGCAGGGAGTCGAACCCAGGCAGGGCACCGCCTCCACACTCTGAGAATGGGGCTGCAGGTAGCTGCTTCACAGGGGGCCTGTGAGAGTTGAAACACACAGTGCCTGGTACCACACTACAGTAGAGACACAATTCAATTTGGTAGTGACTGTTATTACTACTACTGTTAACACAGATCATTCAATAAGGGGCTGACTGTGGGAGCAGGGAGAGGAGACAGGGAGGAGGGGGCTGCTGTTCCCCACCATTGGAGATGGGTTTTAGGGTGACAGCAAACCCTTTCCTCTTTCCAGAAGGGCCCCCTTTCTTCCTTCTAGGAACCTCCAAGGAGGGAGCCAAGGAGGGTGGGAGGCCTCTGCCAGGCTGTGGGCCCTGGGTACTGTGCAACTGGGCCCAGAACAGCTGGCCAGGTGCAGGGGAGAGAGTGAGCAGTATCCACCAGTGTGTGGGGTCTGGAAGGAGTCCTGCCTTCTGAGGCTGTGGCTGGCTGCCCAGAAGTTCCTGGAAGTGGGCAACCTCTCCTGAGTTGGGTGGCCGGCGGCTGGCCAGAGCCTTGGCCAGCCTCCTTGGCTAAGTGCTCCCATCTGCCTGCCCAAACTGGTCCTGTCATCCAGAAATAGAAAAATGCCTCCCCTGAGACCTGAGACCCTTGAAGCTGCCCCAGCCTCATTCTTCCCATCTTCTTCACCCCGCCCCCACAGGGTGGAGTGCTGGACCAGAAGCCAGAAGGGCCAGGAGGTCAGCCACACTCCCCACTTGCTGGCTGCATGACCTTGGGCAACTTAACTATTCTGAGCCCCTGTCCCTTGTATGGGTTAATAATTGTACTGACATCTATAGGGTGGCCGTGCGGGGATTCTGGGGTTGTGCACATAATCACAGAGCCAGGTCAAACATTTGCACACAGCGGCTGCTGCTGCCATCTGTGCTCAGCAGATTCGCATGCTCCCTGGCCTTCTCCTTACTGGCCCTGCCTAGCTGATCCACGTTCACTCTCTTCTCACTCCTGCTCCCCTTTGTTCCAGCTCCCTTGTGTCTGGGAAGAAGGGGTGCAGGTAGGCCTTTAAATGCCAACAGGGCCAGAGAGAAATAAGGTCCCTGAATTGGTGGATAATTGTACTGTTGATGATGGCAGGATTCTAACGTCTCCCGGCCTGGCTCTACCACACACCCCTCCCTCTCCCTGCTCTCTTGACTCCAGCCTCCCTGTCTTCCTCCATGCTCCTTCTCCACATCAGGCTCCCTCTAGTCTTCACTGAGGGCCCCTCAGCCTGGTCGCTCTGTCCCAGGTGTCATCTCCTTGACACCAGGGTGCAGCCCTGAGGTGGGTCCCCCTTCCCATGCCGCCGTTCTCCAATCCAACACCCTTGTCCACACTGGTCACAGCCTGCTACGGCTTCTTTGCTGATGTCTGTCTGCCCAGCAGCTCAGAAGGACAGGGAGGGAGCTTTCCCCACACTGCGCATCCTCATCCGCCCAAGCCCCTGCAGTGGATCAGGTAGACCAGTGCCCCTTGAAAGTGATGAGGCAGGGGCAGGCACAGCTGGCCAGAGGAGAGGGCTCAGCCTGTGCCTGCCTCTGCCCCATTAGGGGCCCTAATCTGCCTGATCCACATGCAGGGGGTTGGGGGGATGATGACGAGCATGGAGGAATCCACCTCTGGGCCAGTCCCTTCCAGGGAGCCACTAATAGCTAGCCTGATCCTTCCCCTAGCCACTGACCCCAGACCCTCCTCCAGAGGCTGTGAGCACAGTGTGGGAGACATAGAAATCAGGACATCTGGGTCTCCCTGCAGCCCAAACATCAATTTCTGTGTGACCTCGAGCAAGTCCTCTCCCCTCTCTTAGTCTCCCTGGCTGTAAAATGGCTTAGGGCTGGGAACACACACTGGTGCCTACAAGGCCAGGAAGGTGTCGCTGCTTGGACATTACATTCCTCAGGGTTGGGGACACACTGAAGGGAGGGCTGATAGAGAATTGGAGAGAGCACACCCTGCCTGGGCCAGCCCAGGCGCTCCAGGTCTGCTGATTCCTCAAAAGAAGCTGAACATCTGAGGCTTGAGAAATCTCCTGCTGGTTAAATGTTGACAATGAATTAACATTTTATTACAAAACAAGAACGTCAGGCGCAGTGGTTCATGCCTGTAATCCCAGGCCGAGGATTTGGGAGGCAGAGGTGGGCAGATCACAAGGTCAGGAGATCGAGAACATCCTGGCTAATACGGTGAAACCCCGTCTCTACTAAAAATACAAAAAATTAGCCGGGCGTGGTGGTGGGCGCCTGTAGTCCCAGCTACTTGGGAGGCTGAGGCAGGAGGATGGTGTGAACCCGGGAGGCGGAGCTTGCAGTGAGCCGAGATTGCGCTACTACATTGCAGTCCGGGCGACAGAGCGAGACTCTGTCTCAAAACAAAAACAAAAACAAAACAAAACAAAAAAAAAATGGCAAGAACTACGTGGGCCACACAGCATTTATCTGGGCCACAGTTTGTGGCTGCTAGGCTGGAGGGCTGGGTTCATGGGTCCTCTGGGACATTTTCTGCTCTCTAGGATGGGGGCTGCTGCTCCCTGCAAAGCCCCCTCACTTCAGACCTGCCTCCTGAAGCATTTATTGGCTTTGCTCCACTCCAGCCCCTCTCTCTCTTCTCGCAAACCAGAGCTCACCTGCTCTGCAACCACAGTCTAATGGGATTCCAAAGACAGGGTTAGGACAAGGCCAGCGCCAGAGACCTCAGAACCTTTTTGCTCTGCCAACCCCGAAATTCCATCTCACATGGTGGCTCCTGGGCCCCATCACTGTAAACTGGAGCTCATGCCTCCAACTGTTCAGGGCATAGCTGAGCTGTTTCCAGATCCTCTACCCACTGTGTGAGGCTGGCCCCCATCTACCACTGCATAGAAGGGCACTGACACCCCAAGGAGCAGCAGCAGCACAAGTTGGAGGAGTTCTATGTCCACCTGAGTTCTCCTTGAGAAGGATGCAGGATTTCTTGCTTGGCTGATAGATGTGGAAACTGAGGCCCAGAAGAAAGCAGCAGGTTTGCCCAGACTGAGCTACCTCACCTTCTTGGAGGGGTGCTGCTAAAAATAGTTCCTGGAAGATCGGGTCCTGGTGACGAGTGCTGCTTTCTCTCCCTGAGTCCACTCGCCAGCCTGCCACCCTCCACCACCACATCCTGCAAACCCACCCCTCTCCTGTACCAGGAACTTGCTAACACCAGTACTATGCCCTACCAATATCCATTGCTGACCCCGGAGCAGAAGAAGGAGCTGTCTGACATCACTCATCACATCGTGGCTCTGGGCAAGAGCATCCCGGCTGCAGATGAGTCCACTGGGAGCGTTGCCAAGTGGCTGCAGTCCATTGGCACCAAGAATACCGAGGAGAACTGGTGCTTCTACCACCAGCTGCGACTGACAGCTGGCAACTGCATGAACCCCTGCATTGAGGGCGTCATCCTCTTCCATGAGATGCTGTACCAAAAGGTGGATGATAGGTGTCCCTTCCCCCAAGTTATCAAATCCAAGGGCAGTGTTGTGGGCATCAAGGTAGAAAAGGGGGTGCTATCCCTGGCAAGGGCAAAAGGGGGTGCTATCCCTGGCAAGGGCAAATGGCGAGACCACCACCCAAGGGCTGAACGGGCTATCTGAGCGCTCTGCCCCAGACAAGAAGGATGGAACCCACTTTGCCAAGTGGCATCATGTGCTGAAGATTGGGAAACACACCCCCTCAGCCCTCGCCATCATTGAAAATGCCAACATCAGCTGGGTGCAGTGGCTCACGTCTGTAATACCAGCACTTTGGGAGGCCAAGGTAGGCGGATCGCTTGAGGTCGGGAGTTCGAGACCAGCCTGGCCAACATGGTGAAATGTCCTCCTCTACTAAAAACACAAAAATGAGCTGGGCATGGTGGCACACACCTGTAATCCCAGCTACTCAGGAGGCTGAGGCAGGAGAATCATTTGAACCTGGGAGGCGGAGGTTGCATGAGCTGAGATTGTACCACTGCACTCCAGCCTGGGTGACAGACTGAGACACCGTTTCAAAAAAAGAAAAAAGAAAGAAAATAAAAGAAAATGGCAGTGTGTCAATGTCCTGGTCCGCTATGCCAGCACCTGCCAGCAGAATGGCATTGTGCTCATCGTGGAGGCTGAGATCCTCCCCAGTGGGGACCATGACTTGAAGTACTGCCAGTATGTAACCAAGAAGGTGTGGCTGCTGTCTACAAGGCTCTGAGTGACCACCACATCTACCTGGAAGGCACCTTGCTGAAGTCCAATATGGTCACCCCGGGCCAAGCCTGCATCCAGAAGTTTTCTCACAAGGAGATTGCCATGGCAACTGTCACAAGCGCTACACTCTAGGGAATAAGTGGCCTAGAAGGATCACAACTGGGCCAGAACAGGGCCCACCCAGACTCATCACTGAGGCAGGTGGGGTCTTTCTCATTTCACAGGCACAAAAACTAAGCACTATACTGCACAGTGTCCCCTGCTGTCCCTGGGATCACCTTCCTATCTGGAAGCCAGAGCAAGAAGGTGTCCATCAACCTCAATGCCATTAACAAGTGCCCTCTCCTGAAGCCCTGGGCCCTGACCTTCTCCTACAGCTGAGCCCTGCAGGCCTCTGCCCTGAAGGCCTGGGGCAGGAAGAAGAATCTGAAGGCTGTGCAGAAGGAGTAAGTCAAGTGAGCCCTGGCCAATAGCCTCACCTGTCAAGGAAAGTACATTCCAAGCGGTCAGGCTGGGGCTGCTGCCAATGAGTCCCTGTTCATCTTTACCCACGCCTAGTACATGGAGGTGTCCTCAGGCTGCCCCCAACACTCCAGGCCCTGCCCCCTCCCACACTCTCTTGAAGAGGGGGACTCCTCCTCGGGGCTCCAGGCTGGCTTGCCTGCGCTCTTGCCTCCCTCATGACAGTGGTGTGTGGTATCGTCCATGAATGCTAACTCCGTCACCCTTTCCAGCACACTGCTAATAAACAGCTATTTAAGGGGAAAATAAAATAGTTCCCGGGGCCCAGAATAAAAAGGGTGAATTCTGGGGGCTGGGGTTGACATTTTCCTTTTGCCTTGACCATTGGATGGTACTATGTGCAGCAGCCCCTGACGGTGATAGTGATGGTGACGAAGACCATGATGCAGACTGGGTGGGTGGGAAAAAAGGCCCCAGCGCCATCCCTGGGATGGGGCCTGACCTTGCCTCAATTCCAGCTGCCCAGGGCCAGAGCAAGTGATAAGATGAGTTTATACTGTGGCTCTGAGAAGGAAGGGAGGGAGGGAGGGAGGGAGGAGGGAAAAGGAGGGAAGGAGGGCAGAGGGAGAGAAAGGGAAAAGAAGATGGGGAAGGAGGGAATGACAAGGGAGGAGTGACAGGCGAAGAAGGAGAAGGAGAAAAAGAAAAGAAAGAAGAAGAGGAGGAGGGGGCAGAGGCGGGAAGAAGAGGCCCAGAAGGATCACAACGGGAGCAGAATAGGGCCCACCCAGACTCATCACTGAGGTAGGTGGGATCATTCTCATTTCACAGACACAAAAACTAAGACTTAGGGTATGACGTGATTTGCTCAAGATCTCAGAGTTAGGACTAGAACTTATGGCTTATGCCTTGCCCTTCAAGGCCTCAAACCTTGAACCACTCAAGAAACATATCCCAAGATACCTCACCCTTACCTCACCAGAAAGGTGGGCTGGTTAAAATGCAGATTTCTGGGTCAAAATCAAAGGAATGTGACCCAGGAATCTGCATTTTGACCAGTACCCTGGGCGTGGTTCTTTGGGCCCTGACGCTGGAAAACGCTGTGGCTCATTTAGGGCCTTTCTGGTCTGACCTCTTGGTGCCAGGCCCTGACCGTATTCCCGTTGCCCAGCTATTTGGGTTGACTCATGCTGATCCCCCAACCACCACCCCCATAGGGCTGAGCCTTTTCCATCCAAGCCTTCACCCACAGTCTCCCAGTCGCATGTAGATCCACCCTTCCTGCTAGCACCTGCTTCTCTTCTGGAAGCCTTCCTCGTGGTTGGGATCCTCCTCTTTCAGTGCCTGTTGGAGTAATAGCCTCCTCCTCCTCCTCCTCCATCTGGAGTTGCTTACAACACCCTATTTCACTTTCCATGTGAGTCGGCCTTGTTTCCCAATCTTTCTCTATATTAAACAGGAAACTCCCAGAGGGCTAGGGACTTGCCAGTTTAAACAATAAGCCTCTGAAATACAGGACTTCACCTGACCCTCCCACCAGCCACAAGTGGCAGGGCTGGGAGAGCTTTACAAATCAGGAAACCAAGCCTTGAAGAGGTTGTGGCCTGCCCAAGTCTATGGCCAAGTAAGATTCACAGCTGGATTTGAAACCCATGCCCAACTCCATTATCCAGTTCTTTCTGCTTTGGCTTTGCCTCTGATCACCCCAAAAAAAAAAAAACCCTGTGAGGGCTGGGCACAGTGTCTCATGCCTATAATCCCAACACTTTGGGAGGCTGAAGGTGATCACTTGAGGTCAGGAGTTCAAGACCAGCCCGGCCAACATGAGGGTGAAACCCCATCTCTACTAAAAATACAAAAATTAGCTGGGCATGGTGGTGTAATCCCAGCTGCTTGGGAGGCTGAGGCAGAAGAATCACTTGAACCTGAGAGGCAGAGGTTGCAGTGAGCCGAGATTGCGCCACTGCACTCTAGTCTGGGCAACAGAGGGAGACTCTGTCTCAAACAAACAAAACAACAACAAAACAAAAAACAAAAAACAACCCTGTGAGGCAGGCATTTCAGGGGTTATGATCCTATTGCCCAGCTAAGGAAAGCAAGGCCCAAAGATGAGCAAAGCACTCAATACCATCCTTATTCTGTTCCCACTTACAGCTGCACTTGGGTCCAAGTGCTGACCTTTTCTCTCTCATCTTCTCTGGGTGATGGGCACTGCCCAGGATCCCTTGGCAGAATGGCACAGAACTGGGTCTTGAGCTCTCAGACCAAAGCACGCATCCTGGACAGGTCCCACTGCCAATCTGAACCCAGGTGCCTCCTCTGAAGGTGGAGACTCGCCTCACCTGCCTTGCAGCCAGCTGGATGCTCAGAGAGGGAAATGCAAAGTACCTGGACACACCCTGGTCACCATCATTCTGGACTTTATCCCTCTTGTTAATGCTTAGCTGGGAAAGGAATACTCTCAACGGCCCTTTCCTCAAGAATGGAGAGTACCTCTGAGCCTGGCACAGGCCCAGCCCAACTCACCCCAAGCCAAGCTGGGAAGGGTGTGGAGCAAGGAAGCCAGACCGGCATTCCTGAGAGGGGTTTGCCAAGCCCTACACTTCATGTGTTGTGCCAGAGAAACTCAGTGGAGGTATGGCCCAACGCTGACCTTTGGGATGGAGGCCTAAGCCACCCTGCTAGTGCCCAGGGTGGCCAGCAAGGGGCTTCAGACAACCCCGGATGGAAAATAAAAATAGTGGCTAATATTTGTTACATGCTAACTATTGTCAGGCCCTGTGCCTCCCCCTCCGCCCCAAGTGCTCAGAGCTGTGGAATGGATGAGTTCCATCCAGCCCTGTTCCTCTGCCTCCTCTGGATCATCTTAGATCGGAAAGTGCCACAGCTGAGTGTCCCGCTTCTTCCGCATCCTGCCAGGACCACTCCATCTGTAGGGGATACAATCAACTCCACCTCCTTCGGGAAGCCCTTGTTCACAGTTTCCAAAGCAAGCGCAGATGGGATGGATCCTGCTTAACACCTCGGCCCAGAACCCCTTGGATCTCCTTCTTCCTCCAGGTCCAAGACACCCATCTTAACAACCCTGTAGCCCCTAACTTGGCCCTAGCCGCCTCGACCTTGCCATTTTATACCCCAAAATCGGGGTGTAGGGTTCTGAAGCCCAGGGTAGTTAGTGGGGAGGCAGCACGAGAGTGCAGGATGAGGTCGGGAAAAAAGACCTCGTCCGCTCACCGTCTGGCCCTTCCTCCTCCCAGCTGGCGAGCCGGGGAATCCCCGGCGGCACGGATAACCGCAGAGCCAAAGAAGTGGGCTTCTCTGCCCGGCCCGCCCAGCTTGCCGAGGGCGACGCGGCGCGCCTGCGCGGAAGAAGGCAGCGCCCACGGCGCATGCGCAGCGGTCACTCCTGCTGTATATTAAGGCGCCGGCGATCGCGGCCTGAGGCTGCTCCCGAACAAGGGCAACGAACGGTTCGTTTGGACCTCTCGGCTTGCTTGCCCCTCTCCTTCGCCGCCGTCTCCGCAGCGTCCCCAGCGCAGGTGAGGGCCCGCGCGGTAGGTGTGGCGCCGGCCGGGGAAGCCCCCGCGTGTCCTGCCAGCCGGGGCACCTCTCCCCCGGGGCGCTGGGACCCCATCCCCCACTGTCCCAGTCATCCGCCGCCTTGAGGTCAGCGTTTATCCTCCAGCTCTTTTGCCTAGACGGCCGCCTCAGTTTCCCCCTTTCGGCCCCTTCCAGCTATTCCCGGTTGAACCCGCCGCTTTAGAATTCCCTTCTCATACCCCTCCCGTCATTCTAGAGACCTCGACCGCGGGTCACCGCTGACCCCCACTGCCCGAGTACTGCCTTCTTTCTCCATACTCAACTCCCTCAACTTTATAACCCCTGCGCGTCCCCAGTGAGTCCCAAGGCGCTGGTCCTCATACCCCTACCCTCGTTTGTGCCCCTCCTTTCTCAGTTATGCCCAGTTCTTCCCGCTGTGGGGACACCACCGCGGAGGAATCGTTGCTTCAGGGACCTGGGGCCATGCTAGACTCCTTCCTCGGGTTTAGGAGTGCTTTCTGGGATGCGGGGACCAGGAGAAAGTCAGGATCCCTAATAGTCTTCCCTGTCTGGATAGATGAGTGGCTTCTTCCCTAACATCCCTTCTCCACCTAAATGTAAGCCAAGATGTCTTATCTGCACTGTGCATCTCCCTAAGAAACCTCTGGCCTCCCAAACCTGTTTTTGACTTGTCCTTCATCCTTCTGCCCCCTTGGCTATGTACTGTCAGTATTTACTTCATTTGGTGAAGTTGCTTTGTAGGTGCCTTTGTGTAGAGCTGGGGAATGAAGAAGTTGGTGACCCGTGTAAAATGTGGTCACCATTCCTTAGCTGAGTCTCACATCAGTGCTGTCCTTAGCCATTTTTGAGGGAGAAGTGTTAGTATTCCAGGGTACCCTTTATGTAAACTGCAGGTGACACCTGAATCCAGTGAGCTTGTGGTGATATTTGCCTGATTATTAACAGCTGTTGATGTCACTCATCATCAGTCTTTCCACAGGAGCCAGCATACTTCTTGAACATGGAGACTGTTGTTCGCCGCTGCCCATTCTTATCCCGAGTCCCCCAGGCCTTTCTGCAGAAAGCAGGCAAATCTCTGTTGTTCTATGCCCAAAACTGCCCCAAGATGATGGAAGTTGGGGCCAAGCCAGCCCCTCGGGCATTGTCCACTGCAGCAGTACACTACCAACAGATCAAAGAAACCTCTCCGGCCAGTGAGAGTAAGTGTCACTGACAATGAAGGAGCAGGTACGGGTGTGTGTACTCATTGGTAGACTAGAAGCAGTCCCCACAGTGGTGGTGAGGGCCACAGTCACTCACAAAGGGCTGCTCTGTGCACAGATTATCTCATATGATTGTTGCCCCAAGGGTAGGCACTTTTAGCTTTTCCATCTTTAAAGGTGAAGCAGTGGCCAGTATTGCACATTGCAGGTTTTTGGATTGCATGTTAGTGTCTGTTGGGATTTTAGTGTTTCCTCAGTGCCTCGTTCACATAAATATTAAATTGGAGTGTTCTAATTTCCCTCATTAAACATTTGGCCTTCTAATTTCCCTCATTAAACATTTGGCCTTCAGCTTTTTATTTATTTAGTTTTTCTTTTTTGAGACAGAGTCCTGCTCTGTTCCCCAGGTTGGAGTGCAGTGATGCAACGTCGGCTTACTGCAACCTCCACCTCCCAGGTTCAAGCGATTCTCCTGCCTCAGCCTCCCAAACACCTGGAATTACAGGCATGCACCACCACACCCGGATAATTTTTGTACTTTTAGTAGGGTTTCACCTTGTTGGCCAGGCTTGTCCTGAACTCCTGACCTGATCCACCTGTCTCAGCCTCCCAGAGCGCTGGAATTACAGGCATGAGCCACCGTGCCCGGCCCCTTTGGCTTTTTAAAGTAGTGACTTGTTTTTTTCCTTAAAAGTTTTTGTTTTATTATGGTAAAATGCCCAATAAAAATTAGCATTTTAAGCATTTAAAAATGTACAGTTCAGTGGTACATTCATATTGTTGTGTGACCATCACCACCATCCATCTCCAGAACTTTTTTTGTCTTCCCAAACTGAAATTCTATACCCATCAACCAGTAACTCTCCATTCCTCTATCCCCAACCCCTGGCAACCACCATTCTGCTTTCTGTCTCTATGAATTTGACTATTCTAGGTACCTCATATAAATGAAACTGTACAGTATTCGTGATTTTAAAAACAAATTTATCTTGGCTGTATGCAGTGGCTCACTCCTATAATCCGAGCGCTTTGGGAGGCCGAGGCAGTTGGATCACGTGAGGCCAGGAGTTCAAGACCAGCCTGGCCACATAGCGAAACCCCATCGCTACAAAAAATACAAAAATCAGCTGGACATAGTGGTGTACACCTGAAATCCCAGCTACTTGGGAGGCTGAGGCATGAGAATTGCTGGAAACCAGGAGGTAGAGGTTGCAGTGAGCTGAGATCATGCCATGTATCTTTATTTGTATATACATTTGTTGTTGTTTTCAACAAAGAGACTGGAGTTGAATTTAGTTTGCTCTGGTTCTGCTAGGAGAGAACAAGGCTCTTCAGGTTCCACTTAATCCTAGAGAGTATTTTACAGGTTTTTCTTAGGCGTGTTCTCTGGGTGTGGGCTTGTAAGAAAAGAATTTTGTTTTCTTTAAGCAGAAAGGATTTAATCCTTTATAGGGTTTATTTTCAAGAGTTAGTTATGTCTTTTTTACCAAAATGCTTGCAATGGTTATGTTTTAAATAATAGGTTTTTTTTTCTTTATCTAGACTTTAATGAATGTGTATTACTTCTATAATAAATGAAGTTAACTTCAAAATAATTTTTTTGGCTTTCTTTTATAGAAGATTTTAATGAAAACTGTATTGAGACACCTTACCCAAGTTATAGGAAAGGCTAGCCAGTGACTCACAGGAGTATTCCAGAATGATGAAAAAAGACTTTTCTAGAAAGAAGGTGAATGAATTTGCTCAAGGGGAGAGGGAAGTCACTGTAACTAGAAGGATAATTACCAGCCAACTGTGTGAAGTCAGCAGACTTTGATGAATTTAGATGAGAAAATAGATGAGGTATGTGAATGTGATATACCCCTATTTTTTTCTTACTGTATTAGCAATCTAAAGACCTAAGGTTTAGCCTAATTTCTTTTGTTTAGAGAAAAACCAATAGCTTTTATGTTAAGCAATAGCAAGCCTCTTTGTCAAGAATCTGTTTAAAAAATGTTAGCAGAGGCAGGATGTGGTGGCTCATGACTGTAATTCCAGCACTTTGGGAGGCTGAGGCAGGAGGACTGCTTGAGCCTAGGAGTTTGATAGAAGCTAGGGCCACATAACTAGACTCCATATCTACAAAAAGTTAAAAAAAAAAAAAAATTAGCTGGACACAGTAGAACACCTGCAGTCCAAGCTACTTGGAGGGCTGAGGTGACAGGATCACTTGAGCCTGGAGGTCAAAGCTGTGGTTAGCTGTGATTGCACCACTGCACCCTAGCCTGGTTGACAGAGTGAGATCCTGTTTCAAAAAAAAAAAGGAAAAGAAAATGTTAGCAGATTAAAAAATGTGTGTGAATACTTCCAGTTACCTTACAGGGTGTGTCCTCTCATGAAATAAGCTGAATGTAGTTGGGGTAGAAAGTACTGGAAATGATCCAACTCAAGGATTCCAGGTTGTCTAAAACTAGAAAATGGTAGTTTGTTGAATTTATGAGGAGAAATACTATGGGTTTAAGAGGCAACTGGAATGTGCCAGTCAGCTCTTCACATGAGCATTGTTTCTTGTGAAGCAGATGAAAAACTAGAGAGATTAGCAGAACCTAATAAAAACAAGCTTGTGGCTGAGTGCAGTGGCTCACACCTATAATCCCAGCACTTTTGGAAGCCAAGGCGGGTGGATAACCTGAGGTCAGGAGTTCAAGACCAGCCTGGCTAACGTGGTGAAACCCCATCTCTACTAAAATACAAAATTAGCCGGGCGTGGTGGTGCACACCTGTAATCCCAGCTACTTGGGAGGCTGAGGCACGAGAATCACTTGAACCTGGGAGGCGGAGGTTGTAGTGAGCCAAGATTGTGCCACTGCACTCCAATCTGGGGGACAAAGCAAGACTCCATCTTTTAAAAAAAAAAAAAAAAAAAAAAAAAACTTCTGTCTGGATGGTGGGGTAGAGTGAGTAAGTATTAAGTTTATCTTTGAGGCAATAAAAGAAATAAGTGGTTTTCTTACACACTGTGCAGCCAGATCTGATGCTTCACTTTTTCCATTTCCTCCCTCAGAAGACAAAACTGCCAAAGCCAAGGTCCAACAGGCTCCTGATGGATCCCAGCAGAGTCCAGATGGCACGCAGCTTCTGTCTGGACACCCCTTGCCTGCCACAAGCCAGGGCACTGCAAGCAAATGCCCTTTCCTGGCAGCACAGATGAATCAGAGAGGCAGCAGTGTCTTCTGCAAAGCCAGTCTTGAGCTTCAGGAGGATGTGCAGGAAATGAATGCCGTGAGGAAAGGTAAGAGATGAGTCGTGAACCATTAGTGGTAGTGAAGAAGTCCTTTTAGTTCTTTTGGGCCCTCAGATTTGTGTATGAGCTATCATTAGGGCAGTATTTATGGAAACACCTTCCTCTTTTAGGGCCAGAGAGGAAGGTCTTCAAGATAGACAGTCAAGGGACTGTATTGCAAAAGTGGGATTTCCTGGTGTGTGTGTAGGATGTGACCAGCTTTTATAATAATTACTTAATTTCTGAAAATAACCTGCAGTCTTGAGCTGCTACCAGCTGCCTTTTGTCCCTTTGGTCTTTCCCATCATCTGGTGGGATAAAGAAAGAAAACAATGGTTTTACTGCAGTAAGTGCTGGTCCTAGGGCTCCCAAGCTGGGTGTCTTACTGAAGGTCATTGAATTGCAACCTTAATTCCACAATATATAGCTGTGGCTACATCTGTAGAGCACTCAAGGCTCCCCAAAAGCCTAACCAGCAGAAATTATGCATATGGCCAAAATTGTTTTCTATGAAGAAAATTGAGATTAGGACCAGGCCCAGTGACTCACACCTATAATCCCGGCACTTTGGAAGGCCTAGGCAGGTGGATCACTTGAGGCCAGGAGTTTAAGACCAGCCAGGCCAACATGGCGAAACCCCATCTCTACCAAAAATACAAAGATTAGCTGGGCATCATGGCACATGCCTATAGTCCCATCTATTCAGGAGGTTGAGGAGGGAGGATCACTTGAACCCAGGAGGCAGAGGTTGCAGTGAGTCAAGATCATGCCACTGCTCTCCAGCCTGGATGACAGAATGGGACTCTGTCTTAAAAAAAGAAAAAAACAGAAAATTGAGATTAGGATTGGGGTGGGGATGTTGTGGAGTGAATAAGACATGCCAACCAGCAGAGAAAGCTTTGGACTTTATTGTTCATTAAAGCTGACCAGTAGCTCTGAAAACAACACCATGAGTCTGCCATTACAGTAACTAAAATAGAAGATATGCTTTGTACACTCAGTTACAGCTAACTTTGGTTATGCTTGGCCTTTTTTGTGAACTAGGCAATAAACCATTTTTGACAGTATGTCTGGAAGATATTGTGAACTCAGAATAGAAAGTTGGTCCCATTTGTTTCTTGTTACTTTTGTTCCAGAGGTTGCTGAAACCTCAGCAAGCCCCAGTGTGGTTAGTGTGAAAACCGATGGAGGGGATCCCAGTGGACTGCTGAAGAACTTCCAGGACATCATGCAAAAGCAAAGACCAGAAAGAGTGTCTCATCTTCTTCAAGATAACTTGCCAAAATGTAAGTCTTATTGTTATTTGCCTGATGTAGGAGATAATTTATAATTTAAATGTACATTAGATTAAATATGAAATTGCATGGTGAGGCTGAGCACAGTGGCTCATACCTGTAATCCCAGCACTTTGGGAGGCTGAGGCGGGAGAAGATCACTTGAGGCCAGGAGTTTGAGACCAGCCTTGGCAATATAGCAAGACACTATCTCTACAAAAACAATTTTTTTAATTAGCCAGACATGATGGCTCACACCTATAGTCCCAGCTACTCAGGAGGCTAAGGTAGGAAGATTGCTTAAGCCCAGGACTTCAAGGTTCAGTGAGCTATGATCACGCTATTGTACTCCAGTCTGAATGACAGAGAGAGACTCTGTCTCTAGGAAGAACAAAAAATGTATGGTGAGTTGAGGCTTGAAAGGCATATCCCTTGCTTGCATGAGCAGGTGCTTTTGGTTGTGGTGACTGCAGGTGCTGTTGGTAGCCTGCCTTCTGTCCTTTAATACCTACCATCTACACATGGCACTGGGCCAAACACTTGATATACAGTCTTATTTACTTACAAGATGAGGACATCAAATAACCTGCCCAGGATCTCCTTCAGTGGCCAAGCTGAGACTTGTTGTCTTTCACCAAAATGCAGCTGTGTTTCACAACAGTCATTCTCTCCTGTCTTTTGTTTGATTTTCAGCTGTTTCCACTTTTCAGTATGATCGTTTCTTTGAGAAAAAAATTGATGAGAAAAAGAATGACCACACCTATCGAGTTTTTAAAACTGTGAACCGGCGAGCACACATCTTCCCAATGGCAGATGACTATTCAGATTCCCTCATCACCAAAAAGCAGGTGTCAGTCTGGTGCAGTAATGACTACCTAGGAATGAGTCGCCACCCACGGGTGTGTGGGGCAGTTATGTAAGTAGCCCTTGGCTTTCAAATATTACTGGTGTTATTAGGCAAGCCAATGTATGTATAGGGGTTATACATACCTTGATGATGTATAGGGGTTGGATCTTTATGGAGGGAACATTCAGTAGCTGAATGTGTGCCACAGCAATATACTATTCTTAGCTTCTGAAAAATATCTATAGATTATTTTTAAAGGAACTCTAATATGCAGGTAGCTGCTGGAGCCCCTTAGCTTGTGAGGGTTCAAGCTTATAGGCTCAATGACTACACATGTCAGTCCACTTTCTACCACTCTACAAGTGAGTGTGCCTTTAACACCAGGCAGTCTTGCACAGAGACATCCTTGGTTGTGGCTGTGAGAGGAGAAATACGAATCTAGCAGTGCTAGAGAAAAAGCTAGTTCAACAGACATGTTAAAAAGGATGTAGATCCCATTACTCATCCTTCAGGAGGCTTACCATCCTAGGGATGCTTGAGAGAGTTGCTTGCCGGATTCTCCAAAGGCTTGCTAAGAGGTTTGAGGTTTAATTAAACCAGTTTGAGGTTTAATGATAGTGATATATCCTAACATTACATGACTGGCTTGCAGAGGGTCACCACCATCCAGGATGTCCCTCTAGAGTCTGGTTTTTCTTAAGATAACATGTTATTGGAAAGAATAATGTTTCTCAGAGAAAATAAACCTTAGTTTCTTAGACAAGAAACTCAGCTAATACCAAGCACTCACTGATTGTTAAATGAACACTTGTTCTTGATGATTCCTGGAGGTGTCATCACCCTAGCGTTGACACCTTCTCCCACCTAGTCTGAAGATGAAATCAGTTGAAATTTCTGACCCCAGGTTTCACAGTGAGAGAGTTGCTGCATCAACATGTTTGAGTCTCCTGGATCCTAGAAAGAGGAAAATATTCATATAGTGTTTAGAACCATGAGCTGTATTTTCTGGTTTTGTTTGTTTTTTTTTTTAAACAGGGACACTTTGAAACAACATGGTGCTGGGGCAGGTGGTACTAGAAATATTTCTGGAACTAGTAAATTCCATGTGGACTTAGAGCGGGAGCTGGCAGACCTCCATGGGAAAGATGCTGCACTCTTGTTTTCCTCGTGCTTTGTAGCCAATGACTCAACCCTCTTCACCCTGGCTAAGATGATGCCAGGTAAGGAAGCCTGGCATGGGTGCCTTAGAGTTTTTTGGGTTTCTTAGTAATAACAAGAAAATTGGCAACAAAGAAGGCTTACCAGAACCTCTCAATTGAAAATCATAATCCTATCTGGGCATTTGTTCTGGGGTCAAGCATGAAATGCTAACTGTACATTATGGGTTCCAGGAGAACATGATACCAGTGAAAATTAAAACTTGAAATGTCTTGTCCTTGAGCTAATTGCCTCAAATGTGTTTTGTATTCTAAGATGATCCTTTGGAGAAGTCTCTTAATCATTTAGTTAGCTCTTGATTGAGTTTGGAGTGAGGCAGCCAGATTTAAGAGCAGATTAATTGCCTGCCACAAGGTTATTCTATACCTTTGGACCTTCTCACAGGGGAAGCACCAACTAGTTATTTTGCCAGGAAGAAACTGGCACACAGTGTCTTTTTCCTAATAGGCATTTTCAAAGCATCATTTCCAAGGAAAAGTCTGTCGTCTCTCTCTAGGAAATAATTTGTCTTTGATGCACATGGCAATAAATAGCATTTTTGTTTTCTTAGGCTGTGAGATTTACTCTGATTCTGGGAACCATGCCTCCATGATCCAAGGGATTCGAAACAGCCGAGTGCCAAAGTACATCTTCCGCCACAATGATGTCAGCCATCTCAGAGAACTGCTGCAAAGATCTGACCCTTCAGTCCCCAAGATTGTGGCATTTGAAACTGTTCATTCAATGGATGGTAAGTGTGGACAGAAGTTCCTCTGAAATCTGAGATGAAAAACTAGGCCTGAACTCTTTAAAAGTATGGTGTTTTGTTGTGTTTTTTAATTTTCTTTTTTTTCTTTTGAGACAGAGTATCGCTCTGTTACCCAGGCTGGAGTGCAGTGGTGCAATCTCAACTCACTGCAAGCGCCGCCTCCTGGATTCACACCATTCTCCTGCTTCAGCCTCCTGAGTAGCTGGGACTACAGGCGCCTGCCACCATGCCTGGCTAATTTCTTTATTTATTTTTTATTTTTTTGAGATGAGTCTCGCTCTGTCACCCAGGCCGGAGTGCAGTGGCGCCATCTCGGCTCACTGCAACTCCGCCTCCTGGGTTCACACCATTCTCCTGCCTCAGCCTCCTGAGTAGCTGGAACACGCCCGGCTAATTTTTTGTATTTTTAGTAGAGATGGGGTTTCACCATGTTAGTCAGGATGGTCTTGATCTCCTGACCTCGTGATCCACCCACCTCGGCCTCCCAAAGTGCTGGGATTACAGGTGTGAGCCACCATGCCCGGCTTGTTGTATTTTTTAATTTTCTTTTCCTTTCTGCCAGGATTTTTGTTTTTTCTTCCAACTTTTAGGTTCAGTGGGTACATGTGCGGGTTTATTATATGGGTAAATTATGTGTCACAGGGGGTTGGTGTACAAATTATTCCATCACCCAGGTAATAAGCATAGTACCCAATAGGTAGTTTTTGATCTCACCCTCCTCCCACCCTCCACCCTCAGGTAGGCCCCCGGTGTCTGTTGTTCCCTTCTTTGTGTCCATGTGTTCTCAATGTTTAGCTTCCACTTATAAGTGAGAACGATATTTGGTTTTTCCGTTCCTATATTAATTCACTTAGAATGGCCTCTAGTTCCATCCATATTGCTGTAAAGGACATGGTCTCGTTCTTTTTTTATTGCTGTGTGGTATTGCATTCTGCCAGGATTTTGTAATCGGTGGACTTTTTTAATAGATTTGGGTGAAAGTGAATTTTCTATTCTGACTTTCACTAGGCTCTGGGACCCCAGGTAACCTAGAAATTGGAGGAAGTTCATTTTCTTTCCAATATTAAAAATGATATCTTAGAATATAAGTTTGCATTGTTCTGACTCTAACCAAAACAGAAATTTCTGAAGTGGCAAGCTCTTCAGAGCAGTCTCTGGTCTTTCCTCAGGGGCAGTGTGCCCACTGGAAGAGCTGTGTGATGTGGCCCATGAGTTTGGAGCAATCACCTTCGTGGATGAGGTCCACGCAGTGGGGCTGTATGGGGCTCGAGGAGGAGGGATTGGGGATCGAGATGGAGTCATGCCAAAAATGGACATCATTTCTGGAACACTTGGTATGTATACATTGCATTACATACACTAAAATTCCATTATCCTAACAAGGCCAAGGACTAACTAGTCTAACTGGGAGCAGGTGAGGAGACAGTCTGGCAGCATATGAAGCCTGGGCCACTCTTTTGGCTCAGCTTAGTGGAATTCCTTGGGTCGTGGAGGCATGGCTCTTAGAATCAAAGTAAACCCCACAGCCTAACACAACAGATAGGCCATTTATTGCCATCTGAATTCATTTCGGACAGAGTTGTGGGTCTAGCCATATGCCATGGCAAAAACCTGTACTCTCTGTGCCTCAGGTTGTTCTTAATTAAAAAGAAAAAAGAATTCTAGTATTTTCTCCTGGAGCACTTGTTAGGTTCAGGTGTTGTGAAGTGCTGAGCTCCGTGCCTGCCACATGGGAACATTCCAATTCATCCTGGTTTTCCTCTGCTCTTCCTCATACAGAGGCTATGTCTTGTGGTAGGTGGGAGCTAGACTTTGGAGTCCTGCCGCCTCACTAATTGTGTGACCTTGGGTTGGTAGTTAACCTTTCCATACCTCAGTTTCATCATCAATATAATGGAGAAAACAGTAGGACCTAAATCAAAAGTTTTGTGGAGAAGGTAAATAAGTTATATGCAAACAGTTACTATAGACATTCCCTCTGAGAACCCTAAAGAGATGAAAATTATATAAATTTGAAGTTTTTTTTTTTTTCACCCAGCCTTAGCTGGGTAAAATTCCAGCCTCTGGGATAATGTTCGCAGTGGGAAGATGGTGCAAGCACTGCAGAGGCAGTCTTGTTCCAAAGAGCACATGCAGTGCAGCTTCCAAAAGTGGGTAAGGCAGTTGGAAACCCATCTAGCAGTTAGCTAAAATACCAGTTTATAGCCTGTGCTTGGTAAAGGAAGGGCAGGCTCTTTAAAAAGTGTGCTTCAGCACTGTCAAGGGGTGTGAGAACCTAGTGCCGACCCAGCGAGCCTGGGAGTTCGAAGAGTGGAACCTCTACCAGGAGAAAAGCACCTAATCATGTGTCCTAATTCAAGAAGCTCTTTTCTTTTTTCTTTCTTATTTTCTTTTTTTTTTTGAGACGGAGTCTCACTCTATCGCCCAGGCTGGAGTGCAGTGGTACGATCTCGGCTCACTGCAAGCTCCGCCTCCCGGGTTCACGCCATTCTCCTGCCTCAGCCTCCCAAGTAGCTGGGACTACAGGCACCCGCCACTGCGCCCGGCTAATTTTTTGTATTTTAGTAGAGACGGGGTTTCACCGTGTTAGCCAGGATGGTCTCAATCTCCTGACCTCGTGATCCGCCCGCCTCAGCCTCCCAAAGTGCTGGGATTACAGGCGTGAGCCACTGCGCCCAGCCAGAAGCTCTTTTCTTTTAATGATGTCTCCTGATGTGGGCTCTTTGAAGGTACGGTCATTGTGAGATGGAAAAGGCTGGAGAGAGAAACTTTGTACCATAGGGGATTGAACCAACTCAGCTTTGCATGTGGTTTTAGCAGAAACATTAATTATAGAATGTGATGTTAAGATCTATGAAGACCGGGCCGGGCGCGGTGGCTCAAGCCTGTAATCCCAGCACTTTGGGAGGCCGAGACGGGCGGATCATGAGGTCAGGAGATCGAGACCATCCTGGCTAATACGGTGAAACCCCGTCTCTACTAAAAAATACAAAAAACTAGCCGGGCGACGAGGCGGGCGCCTGTAGTCCCAGCTACTCGGGAGGCTGAGACAGGAGAATGGCGTGAACCCGGGAGGCGGAGCTTGCAGTGAGCTGAGAGCCGGCCACTTCACTCCAGCCTGGGTGGCAGAGCAAGACTCCGTCTCAAAAA
>NW_016824620.1:879428-916313 GCF_001698545.2 Rhinopithecus bieti | reverse complement strand
AAAAAAAAAAAAAAAAAAAAAAAGATCTATGAAGACCCTTCTGGAGTTCTTTGTGTTTTTTGAGATAGGCTCTCACTTTGTCTCCCAGGTGTGATCACAGCTCACTGCAGCCTCCACCTCCTGGGCTCAAGTGATCCTCCCACCTCAACCTCCCGAATAACTGAGACTACAGGTGTGCACCAGCATGCCTGGGTAATTTTTGTATTTTTAGTAGAAATGGGG
Organism: Rhinopithecus bieti; assembly: GCF_001698545.2. Classification (NCBI taxonomy): domain Eukaryota; kingdom Metazoa; phylum Chordata; class Mammalia; order Primates; family Cercopithecidae; genus Rhinopithecus; species Rhinopithecus bieti. The sequence goes on along the minus strand of NW_016824620.1, from coordinate 916,091 downwards.
TTTCACCATGTTGGCCAGGCTGGTCTCTAACTCCTGAGCTCAAGTGATTTGCGCACCTCAGCCTCCCAAAGTGCTGGGACTACAGGTGTGAGCCACGGCACCTGGCCTCTTCTGAAGTTTTTAATCCTGAAACTTGAGATGCAGATTATACAAAAGGACTCAGTGAGAATTGAAAACCAAGTCTGGCCCTAAATCAATCCTAACAGGCTCTGAGTTTTCATATTTGTCTTGCAAATGCATTCATTGTCCAGAGTTTTGTTCTTAATTAAGTAGGAAATAACACCAGTCACACCAAAACAGTTAACACCTTAGCTGGGTAAAATTCCAGCCTCTGGGATAATGTTCGTGGTGGGAAGATGGTGCAAGCACTGCAGAGCCAGTCTTGTTCCAAAGAGCACATGCAGTGCGGACGTGGGGAGTGGAGCTGTGCTGGTTGTCAGAGCAGCAAGCCTGGGTGAGAAAGGGAAAGGAGAATAAGATGGTGGGAAGGGAGGCAGCAGCAGGGTATTTGGGCCCACTGGGACCCACTGAGGTGTCAGGTCTGATTGGAAGACCTGCATTTTGATCCTGGTTAGACACCAGCTTGGCCATATGACTTTGGGCAAGACCCTTTTGTAACCTTCCTTAGGTTTTTTACCCTTTTAAAAATGAGTAGCCAGGCACAATAGCTCACACCTGTAATCCCAGCACTTTGGGAGGCTGAGACAGGAGGATCTTGCCCAGGAGTTTGAGACCAGCCCTGGGCAACGAAGCATGGACTCCTCTCTACACAAAATAAAAATTTAAAAAATTAGCCAGGCATGGTGGTGTACACCTGTACCAGCTACTTGGGAGGCTGAGGTGGAAGGAATACTTGAGCCCAGGAGGTTGAGGCTGCAGAGAGCTATGATCATGCCACTGCACTCCAGCCTGGGTGACGGAGCAAGACCCTGTCTCTTAAAAAAAAAAAAGGACGATTAGATATCCTTTTATAGTCATGCGTTGTGTAACGATGGGAGATGCGTTCTGAGACTTGCATCACTAGGCAATTTCATTATTGTGCAAACACCATAGAGTGTACTTACGTAAACCTAGACGGTATAGCCTACTGTACACCTAGGCTTTGTGGTATGGCCTGTTACTCCTAGGCTGCAAACCTGTACATCATGTTACTGTATTGGATACTGTAGGCAACACCATGGCATTTGTGTATCTAAACATACCTAAACATAGAAAAGGTACAGTAAAAATACAGTATTATAATCTTATGGGACCACCATTATATATGTGGTCGTCATTGACTGAGACATCATTAATGTGGTGCATGACTACACCAATCAGTCCAGAAACAAATTAAGAAGATAAGGAGAAAAGTCAGTGCTTTGAGGCAACACCTTGCTGTGTCCATTTAGAGGCTGTTGCTGTAACTAATGAAGCTGTCTCCTCCCAGGCAAAGCCTTTGGCTGTGTTGGAGGGTACATCGCCAGCACGAGTTCTCTGATTGACACGGTACGGTCCTATGCTGCTGGCTTCATCTTCACCACCTCTCTGCCACCCATGCTGCTGGCTGGAGCCCTGGAGTCTGTGCGGATCCTGAAGAGCGCTGAGGGACGGGTGCTTCGCCGCCAGCACCAGCGCAACGTCAAGCTCATGAGGCAGATGCTAATGGATGCCGGCCTCCCTGTTGTCCACTGCCCCAGCCACATCATCCCTGTGCGGGTAATGGCCTGTCTCTGATTGGACTTGCTGTGGGCTGTGCCTCTACACATGATGTACGGATGTTCTGCTTCATACCTTCCTGAAGTTGGGCTTGAGTGGGGTGACTGCCAGGGAGGGGTTGTAGCCAGCCACCCTCTGTCAAGTTTCCGCCATTGGCTGACTTCACCATGAGAAGAAAGCCTTTGAACCCAGCAGGCTGGGGCAGAAGTTCCCTCTCCAGAGCACTGACCTTAACAGGGTAAACACAGAGCTTGTATCTGGAAAGCTCCAGAAGCCTGAGCTTGGCCAGCTTTAAAGTATGGCTTTCTACTTAGTAAATTTCAAAATAGGTTTTGCCCTTCCCACTACAAATGGTAGCACTGTTGATGTCACAGTTGAATTAGTGTAATGAATACAGCTAGTATAACCGAATCTAGATTATACATCCTGGGTATGAGAGTCTGCTGGTACGAATGGAACCAGTGTTTTCTCATTAAAATGTATTTCTTTTAATAAGGTTTTGGTTCTCTGGTCTTCACAAAACAACACTGGCTCCTTTTAAATGACAGGTGTTTGGGCAGCGCTTTCCCTCTCCCCCAAGCTTGCATATGTTGCTACAGTCTGGTCTTGAGCGTGAGTGTTGTGGGGACTGTGTTCGTTGGAATCTCTGCTAAGAGGTGGTCCTTCCTGTTGTGACCTTACCTTCTGCTCTCATTGAACTTAGGTTGCAGATGCTGCTAAAAACACGGAAGTCTGTGATGAACTAATGAGCAGACATAACATCTATGTGCAAGCAATCAATTACCCTACCGTGCCCCGGGGAGAAGAGCTCCTACGGATCGCCCCTACCCCTCACCACACACCCCAGATGATGAACTACTTCCTTGGTAAGTACCTTTGCAGTGTTTATAATTGAAACCCTTCAGAGGCATTCAGATTTGTTTCTTCTTCTTTTTTTAGGTTTTTTTTTTTTTTTTTTTTTTTTTTGAGACGGAGTCTCGCTCTGTCGCCCAGGCTGGAGTGCAGTGGCGTGATCTTGGCTCACTGCAAGCTCCTCCTCCCGGGTTCACGCCATTCTCCTGCCTCAGCCTCCTGAGTAGCTAGGAATACAGGCGCCCGCCACTACGCCCAGTTAATTTTTTGTATTTTTGGTAGAGATGGGGTTTCATCATGTTAGCCAGGATGGTCTCGATCTCCTGACCTCATGATCCGCCCGCCTCGGTCTCCCAAAGTGCTGGGATTACAGGCATGAGCCACAGTGTGTATTTCTTCTTTTTCCCAGTAACTAAGTATGCCCTCAAATGGTTCAAAACCCTAAAAGATATTTATTGTCTGATTCACATCAAGAGGGTGGAGAGTCATTTTGGGAGCTCTGAGGGAGCCTGAGCATCTGCTCAGTGTTCCCGGTGCCCCCTTGTCTACATGGCTGAAGGATACATGGTAATGACTTGCAGGGAGAAGAGGCCTCTGAAGGCTTGAGTCCCTGCTGGCCCCCCGGAGTCCAGCTCACATTTATCTTCGCCACTGCCCTCTACTCCATGACGTTGTATAATCCTTGAATAACCCCACACGTAATCCCCTCTGATAAGAGGAATTGCTCAACATTTTCAACTGCCCCGTGGTTCTATACTGCCCCACCCATGTCCAACCTAAAGGCAGAGACAGAAGGGGGCTGTTAGCCACAGGTCAGCTCTGCCTCAAAGGTACATTGCCCTCCCAAGCCTGCCCAGCATGGCTCAGCTTCCTCATGGGCTCTCTGTTCTATTGGAAATGCTGGTTTTAAACTGTCATGTGGCAGTGTTGGAGCAGCTTCTTCCCTACAGGTCTGTGAAATCAAGCCCAACTCGGGGTTTTATTTTTCTCTTTATTTAATTTTATGAAAGCCTTAAAATTTTTATAAAAGCCTTATCTCAATAGAGATATAACTCACATACCATAAAATTCACCCTTTAAAGTATCCAAGTCCATGATTTTTAAATACACTCCCAGTGTTATGCAACCATCACTTCTATCTGATTCTAGAATGTTTTCATCGCCTCAGAAGCCGCTGCCCATTAGGAGTCACTCCTCTTTTCCCCATCCCCAGCCCCTGTCAACCACGAGTCTTTCTGTCTCTGTGGATTTGCCTTTTCTGGACCTTGTGTCTAAGTGGAAGCATACGGCGTGTGCTCCTTTGTGTCTGTCTTCTCCCAGCATCATATCTGCAAGGCTCATCCATGCTGTAGCATTCATCAGCACTTTATTTCTTTCTGTTATCAAATAACCTTCCATTGTACAGATTTACCACATTTTGTTTATCCATCTATTGGTGGACATTTGGTTGTTTCTCTTGTTAACTATTATGACTAATGCTGCTATGAACATTTGTGTATGAGTGTTTATGTGGACATATGTATTCATTTCTTTTGTGTATATTACTCCCTTTAATATTTAAAAACTGTTTCTCCTCAGAGAATCTGCTGGTCACATGGAAGCAAGTGGGGCTGGACCTGAAGCCGCATTCCTCAGCTGAGTGCAACTTCTGCAGGAGGCCACTGCATTTTGAAGTGATGAGTGAAAGAGAGAAGTCCTATTTCTCAGGCTTGAGCAAGTTGGTATCTGCTCAGGCCTGAACATGACCTCAATTATTCCACTTAACCCCAGGCCATTATCATATCCAGATAGTCTTCAGAGTTGTCTTTATATGTGAATTAAGTTATATTAAATTTTAATCTATAGTAAAAACATAGTCCTGGAAATAAATTCTTGTTTAAGTGGTGGCTCTTTCTGCTATTGGCTACTGAATAAAATTCTTCATTGACTGGACACAGTGGCTCACACCTGTAACCACAACACTTGGGAGGCCAAAGCAAGAAGATCACTTGAGGTCAGGAGTTGAAAGCTGCAGTGAGCCATGATTGCTCCACTGCACTCCAGCCTGGGTGACAGAGCAAGACTGCCTCTAAAATAAAAAATAATAATTGTCATCATCCCTTTAAGTTCAGTCTGTATTCTAGGAATGAATAAACTGAATAAAGTACTGGAGCTCTGGTAATGGCTTCAGAGCAGGAGAGACAGAACCTCCCACAGCTTGAACCCTGCTACCTCCTTAATGCCTACTGTATCCAGTGGCTGACCCAGCTGCACCCAGCAACTGAATAGTTTTGAAAGGGTGACACCACCTTGGCGGCCGGTTTCACTTTAAACTTCTCACTTCATATCTTCAATGGACAGTGCTGCCTCGCAGTCCTGCTACAGCTGCCTCCCCCTGACTTTCCCTTTTAGCTACTGCCTTGACCCCATTTTTCCCTGTGAAAGTCTGGGCATCAGAAGACTGGCTTGTCTGTCACCACCCCATCCTCCAGCCTGTCAGCTTCCTGCGCCTGTAGTTGTGTCCCATCCAGCAAAAGCGAAGGGGTTTGTGCTCCTCACCCTGCCTCTCTCCATTTGTATTTCAGGTCCTGTTGCTTCTTGCACGGTCCTACAACAATCTCTTTGCTGCAGAATTTCTCCCCCTCTGCTGGTTCATTCTCCTTGGCCAGCAGAGGCTTTGTCCCCCTTCTGAAAAATAAGCTTGTTCTGTCTAGAACCTCTTCTTGCTCCCCCTGCCTCTCTGTGCTGCCCCTATTCTGGGCAGTCACCCTTTCATCCCTGTTCTCTAGGAAGGCTGCTCATTTCTCACATCTGTCTCTCATCTTGCCAAGTCCAGTGGCCAGTTCTGTCTTCCTTTACTGGATCTCAGTGATATTTGCAGCGGTTGTCCTTGGCCTTTTTGAAGCTTCTCCTGTAAGCTGTGCCACTTACAGAAAAACCTCTGCTGATTGTTTTCCCCCTACCTCATGAGCTGGTCCTTGCTCCATTTGGCTGGGTCTTCCTGTGAATGTTGATGGCCCCATCAGGCTGGTCTCTTAACTGTACTCAACTCCCCACCCAGCCCTGGGCTTTTTTTTTTTTTGAGATGGAATCTCGCTCTGTCGCCCAGGCTGGAGTGCAGTAGCCGGATCTCGGCTCACTGCAAGCTCTGCCTCCCGGGTTTACGCCATTCTCCTGCTTCAGCCTCCTGAGTAGCTGGGACTACAGGCCTCCGCCACCTCGCCCGGCTAGTTTTTTTGTATTTCTTAGTGGAGACGGGGTTTCACCATGTTAGCCAGGATGGTCTCGATCTCCTGACCTTGTGATCCGCCCATCTCGGCCTCCTAAAGTGCTGGAATTACAGGCTTGAGCCACCGTGCCTGGCCTAGCCCTGGGCTTTAAGCTGCATCTGTGCACTGCCATCTATGCCTGGGTGTCAAACAGGCACCTCCAACCACACAGGCATGGAGGACACCCTGGGTCTGCTGCCCCTCCTTGTCTGGTCTTCTTGCCTTATCTGCCCAAACACCAGACCTCTCCTGTGGAAATCATCCCTTTCCCTCCCATGCACACTACTGGCAAGTCCTCTACTAGCAAGTTCCACCTCTGAAGTGAATCTCAGGCCAGGTCACATCTCATCCCCTCCTCTGCCACCATCCTCGTCATGCCTCCATATGGCATCTGCCCAACTCACCCCAAGAGCAGCCTGAAAGATCTTTTAAAAATAAAATCAGATCATGTCCCTACCCAGCAGAAAACTTTCCTGGGTCTTCCAGTCACACTCAGATTAATTCAGGCTGAGCATGGTGGCTGATACCTGTAATCCCAGCACTTTGGGAGGCTGAGGTGGGAGAATTGGTTGAGCCCAGGAGTTTGTGAGAGTAGCCTGGGCAACAATGGGAAATCCCATCGCTACAAATAATTTAAAAATTAGCCAGGTGTGGTGGTGCACACCTGTAGTCCAGCTGCTCGGGAGGCTGAGGTGGGAGGATCGTTTGAGCCCGGGGAGTCGAGGCTGCAGTGAGCTGAGACTGCACCACTGCACTCCCGCCTGGGAGAGCGAGACCCTGACTCAAAAACCCTAGGCCAGGCACAGTAGCTCACGCCTGTAAGTAATCCCAGCACTTTGGGAGGGCAAGGCGGGTGAATCACTTGAGGTCAGGAGTTTGAGACCAGCCTGGCCAACATGGTGAAACCCCGTCTCTACTAAAAACACAAAAAATTAGCCAGGCGTGGTGGCATGCACCTGTAATCCCAGCTACTCAGGAGGCTGAGGCAGGAGAGAATTGCTTGAGCCCAGGAGGCGGAGGTTGCAGTGAGCCAAGATCATAGCACTGCACTCCAGCCTGGGTGATAGAGTGAGACTCCATCTCAAAACAAAACCTTAAACTCCTCACACAGGCTGGCAAAGTTGGGATCAAGGTCCCATCCAGTTCTCCAGACCCATCTCCCATCCTACCTCGTTTGTTCACTGTGGGCCTCAAATACCTAGGTTCTGTGCAACTTCCAGGCCCTGGTGTAAGCCATTCTTTCTCTGCCAGGATGCTTCTCCCCTGGATCATGGTGTGGCTGCCTCTCTTCACTCAGACAAGGGTCCCCAAGGAGACCCCCATTGAGCATGCCGGCTAAGGCAGACTGTCTTGCAGTCTCACCATTGCTTGGTCTCTGACATGATGTCCTTCAGAGCTCTGGTCACCACCCACAATGACTTTTCCCCTGCTGCCCATTTGCCCTGTTGTAATGTCATCTGCCTGACGACAGGTGCCTGTCTTCTCACTTCTGTGTCCTCAAAGTCCAGCACGGTGCCTGATACATAGTGGGTGCTAAACATATGTGTACTGAATGAATGAAAAAGAAACCCAATGGCAACAGGTCAAGTTCACTTTTAGAGATGGAAGCAAAACCAAGCAGCTGGAGTTGAGCAGAGTCCTTTGACCTCGCCTCCCTTCTCATAGCTCTAGAAACGGCAGCTGTGTTTTCTCCTCTCTGGACAGAGTTGGGATGGCTGCCAGGAAGCTGGCAGTGCGCCTGGGGCACACACCCTCAGAGCTCCGCTGAGTCACAGTCCCATCAGATAAAACCATACACCTAGTCAGGCTACAGGGCTTGATGGAAACCACATCACCACCGAATCATGATTCGGTTCCTTCCTGCTCAGGAAACGGGCCTCACTCAGCATTCCCCGCTCTGCTGCTTTGCAGGAGCTTTCAGGGCTTTTATGGTCCCTCTCATTTCCACGCCCAGGACCCCATCACCTCCCTTCAAATGGGATTGTTTTCCTCCAGCTGGGGTAATGTTGCTACCTGAATGCTTAGGAAGATCCACTCCTCCTTTGTAAGACCCAGAAGAAGGCACTCAGGCGCATGTGCCCCTCCCTGCTTCTTGGGGTTATGAGAACAAAGGACCAGGTGACCTGCAGGAAGTAGGCAGGGTTCGTGAACTGCTTAAAAATGGGGGTTTGGGCCGGGCTCCATGGCTCAAGCCTGTAATCCCAAAATTCTGGGAGGCCAAAGCAGGTGGATCACTTGAGGTCAGGAGTTTGAAACCAGCCTGGGCAACATGATGAAACCCCATCTCTACTAAAAATACAATAAATTAGGAGTGGTGGTACATACTTTTATCCCAGCTACTTGGGAGGCTGAGGCAGGAGAATCACTTGAACCCAGGAGGCAGAGGTTGCAGTGAGCCAAGATCACACCACTGCATTCCAGCCTGGGCAACAGAGCGAGACTCCGTCTTAAAAAAAATAAAAAAAAAAAAAGGAAGTTTGGCTTTTGCAAGCAACTCTCACGTGAAACTACGATGTCATGAAAGTTCTCTAAGGATATTTAGAAGCTGACGGCATTAAATAAGGTGTCCTAAAGGGAAAAGGGCAAACTGTATTTGAAATCTTAGTGAACAGACATTCCTCACCTTGAAGTTTTCCTCCTATCAGGTTGCCTGAGTCTCCTGCCTGCTCCTCTACTTTCTCGTCTTAGGGAGCACTCTCTGCCCTGGTCCTGCTCCCATAGAAAGCTGTTGCCCCAGCTTCATGTGCCTCTGATACAACCATATCTGAACCCTGTCAGTGCTCTGGGAGGGGTCCCTGGCCCAGAGGATCATTGGGTGGAGACAGAAACACTGAAGCCGCATCAGTTGAGGGGCCTGCGTGTAAATCCCATCACCTAATAATAACTGAGGCCCTACTCAGTGTTTCAGACCTTTACCCATATTATACGAATCCCTCCAACGTCCTGCAGAGTAGCGCTGCTCATTCCCATTTATAGAACAAGCAAGCTGAGGCTCCAGAAGGGGAGGTCATCTGCCCAAGACAACCCAAATGGCAGAACTGGCAGGCAAGCCCAGGCAATCTGGTCTGAGTCCTGTCTCTTTCCTGGCCATGCTGATGGGCAAGGATGGCTGCTGCATGGAGGAGAGCGTGGAGCCATCTCTGAGCACCCTTCCTGATTACAGTACAGAGGGCGCTGCCTTCTACCCAGCCCCACTCTGGTCCAGCTCCAACCACTTCCTGAAGGACCTCAGATAGTGGTGCTTGGCTTCTCTGATCATGTAGACAGCACAGAGCCAAGTGCCACAGACACCCCCGACTCACTCGAGCCTAGCCCAACAGCCCCCCATCATGGCCCGTGTGCTTCCTCTCCAAATGCTCTCCTGAATCTCCAGCCCCAAAAGCATCAGGACTGTGAAGGTGGGTGGGGGGTGGGGAGATGGAAGGTCCACCAGGAACTGCCGGAGGGTAGGCCTGGCAATCCCAAGAGAGGCAGGTTTGCCTTGCCTCTCGCATGCAAAATACAGTTCCCTGAATGGGACTCTGTTTCCAGCTCCCTGTCCCTGCCCCTGATTGTGGCCAGAATAGTCTCAGAGCCACTCAACAGGGGACTCCCCTAGACTCCAGCCTGGGGAAAAGGACTGTTGTTTTCTTTTCTCTGCAGGCAGCCAAGGAAGGATGACAGGTTGGGTCAGAGCCCACGTGGGGCATGGGGCTTCCGATTGGTAGGTCAGAGACCTTCCTTCTTTCAGATGAGCAGACAACAGGGAACTCCAGCCCACTACAGGAGCCCCTGTACCCAAGTCAGAAAGAGGACGGCAGCCTATACTTCCCCATAGCCATGTCCTGGGGAGTGGGGCAAAAGCAAGCCTCCAAGGGCTGCCTATGACCAGCCCACCAAGTTAGCTGTCTGCTGCCAGCTTCAGCTCTCCCCTCCAGAGGCCCTGAGTGGACGAGCAGATCTCAAACCGGCCTGGGCCGGCCAGACTGGGCTCCAGCTCTGACCTGTCAGCCTGCATATTTCTTCCCTGCTCCTCAAAGGGCAGGTTTGGCTGCGGTAATGGTGTAGGCTGCCCGTCCAAGAGAAGGCCCCTCAGGGGCTCCAGGCCTGACGCTCCTCATGGCTCCACACAGAGTGTGGAGGAGACCCTGCTGAGGACAGACCCTGACCTCTCCAAACACTGGTCATCAGGGCTCCCAGCTCTATCCTGAAATGTACACTATCAAATATAGAGGCTCATACCTGTAATCCCAGCACTTCGGGAGGCCGAGGCCAGAGGATTGCTTGAGCCCAGGAGCTTAAGACCAGCCTGGGCAACATGGTGAAACCCCGTCTCTACTAAAAATATAAAAATTAGCTGGGTGTGGTGACACACGCCTGTAGTCTCAGCTACATGGAAGGGCGAGGTGCAGCACTTGGGCCCAGAAGGTTGCGGCTTCAGTGAGCTGTGATCCCACCATTGCACTGCATTCCAGCCTGGGTGACAGAGCAAGACAGTGGCTAAAAAAAAAAAAAAAAAAAAAAGGCCAGTCTTGGTGGCTCATGCCATAATCCCAGCATTTTGTGGGGCTGAGGCGGGAGGATCACTTGCATCCAGGAGTTTGAGACCAGCCTGGGCAACATATTGAGACCCTGTTTCTACAAAAAAATAAAACATTAGCTGAGTATGGTGGTGCACCCCTGTGGTCCTAGCTACTCAGGAGGCTGAGGTGGGAGAATCGCTTGAGCCCAGGAGGTCAAGGCTGCAGTGTTCATGCCACTGCACTCCAGCCTGGGTGAAAGAGTGAGACCTTGTCTCAGTAAGAAAAAAGAAAGACAGAGAGAGAGAAGGAAGGAGGAAGGAAAGAAAGGGAGGAGGGAGGAGGGAGGGAGGGGGGGAGGGAGAGAGAAAGGAAGGGGGGAGAGAGAAGGAGGAAGGGGGGAGGGAGGGAGGGAGGTGACTTGCCTAGGTATCCCTTTAATATCAGAATGGAGAGACCCAGCAAGTACCTGTAGGAAAGGAGTGGATTCTCCTGTCTGTGGCTCCCAGCTCCCTGCTGCAAGGATGTACCCACAGGCCTTCCTCTCCCCAACCTGAACCAGCCTTCTCCGCCTGGCACAGGCATGGCCACCAAAGGGCACAATCACCCCTCCACCCTTGCTGCAATTCATTCTCCCCTTCCATTTTGGAATGAACAGTCCCCAGAGCTGCTGCCGCTCAAGACTTTGCTGAGTGCCAGAAGGGAACCAAGCCTGCAGTTTCTCTGCCCTCAAGGCATTCCAGTCCAGTAGGTGAGGGAGACAAACACCTGAGATCCATCAACAAAGGGGTGCTGCCAAGTCTGTTAGGGGCTGCCCAGCTCTGCATGGGAAAGGCAGGGCCGGGCATTCTGGGCGGGGCTAAAAGGGGCCCCTGCTCTCTGGGAAGGACCAAAACCACATCCAAAGACCATCATCAGACTCCCCAGAGAACTGAGCTTAGCAGCTTCCTCCCCTGAAGACCTCTGTCCTGTCTTTATGGCAATTTTCCCTAAGCTGCTTCGTGGAGGCCTGGAGAATTCTCCCTTCCCTCCTCCTGTCCATGCCTCCAGTGAGCTCAAGATTAGCCATCTAGCCTTCGGCAGCATTTATTGAGTGCCTGCTCTGTGCCTGGTGTGGGGTGAGGGAGGCAAGCAGGGGAGGGTCAGAGCCAGGCAGGCAGAGGTGAGGTGAGCGTGGTGGTGGCGCCATGCAGGATTCCAGCTCAGGGCTATTCGGCCGTGGGTCCCTGGCAGAAGTTCCGGTTATAGAAGTGGTGGTTGTCTCTGGTCAGGGCCATGCCCAGCTGGGCCCAGAAGCTGCGCTGACCGCTGGGCTGGTGGGGCCAGAGGAGGACACTCTGGCGGCAGAGGCGCTGGCGCAGCCGCACGTAGCGGGAGCGGCGGCCATCGGGGCTCAGGATCACCAGCACCACGACATCCTTGCGGTCCTCCAGCAGGCGCTGCTGGGCCAGCAGGAAGCTGGCACGCAAGAGGCCACTGACCCGGTCCGTGTGGGCCAGCACAAACAGTGTCTTGCGGCTGCCATAGACCGAGGCCCACAAGTTCTCAAAGAGGGTCTTGCCAGGCAACCAGTCGCGCTCCTCCAGGCACAGGCGGAGTGCCCAGCGCCCACGGCGCTCCTCCAGCTGCCCCCGAAGCTCATTGTACACCCAGTCTGCCACTGCGCTCTGTGTCTTATCAAAGACCACGAAGGCATCGTAGGGCAGGGCATCCTCACCTTGCCCACTTTGCCGCCCCCGCCAGGGAAGCCAGGCCAGGCACAGGTGGAAGCAGTACCAGAGGTCCCAGCCACAGAGGTGATGCAGCATGGGCACACCCAGGCCCAGAGCCACAGCCAGCAGCGAGAGGGCGAAACAGTCCCAGGAGAGGGCCTCGTCCAGGCAGAGGCGCAGGTCCTGTGCAAAGATGCTGAGGCCCTGGAGCTGGCCTGGACTGCCACACTTCACCCGGCTGGGCAGACCAGGCACGGCAGCCTGCACCTCCAGCAGGAAGTCTATAAAGGCCGCCCCACAGGCACAGTGCAGAGGGTTGGCGCTGACATCTAGTATTTGCAGGGCACTCGCTAGGGGCCCAAACCAGGACGGGTCCACTGTCTTGAGGGCATTGGCACTGAGGTTGAGCTCTCGAAGCTCCTTGGCCTTGGAAAAGAAGCCGGGGGCCACGAAGCTGATGCTGTTGCAGCTGACGTCCAGCCTCCGGAGCCGGGTGCCAGCGGGCAGGCTGCCATTGGTCAGGGCCTTCAGTTGGTTTCCCGCCAGGTCGAGGACTTCCAGTTTGGGTAGGTGGATGAGGCTCCTCCACCTAAAGAAGGCCAAGTAATTGTCACGGAGACGCAGCACTTGCAGGCTCTTGGGGAGTTTGCCCAGGGCGTGGGGCAGGAGGGTGTGCAGGCGATTCTGGGACAAGTCCAGCCAGATCAATCCGCTCAGGCCTTGGAAGAAGTGCAGATAGAGGTCTCCCTCGGCCCACATACGGCCCAGCGCATTGCCGCTGAAGTCCAGGGCCCGCAGCGACGTGCTGCAGAGCTGCTGGGACACTTGGCTGTGGATGTTGTTGTGGGCCAGGCTGAGGTGGCGCAGGGTGCGCAGGTGGGCCACGAAGCTGAAGTTGTGGCCCACGCCCTGCATGCCAAAGGGCTGGCTGTTGTAGCTGAGGTCCAGGGCCTCCAGTCGCGGTAGCTCCGTGAACGAGTGCTCGTGGTACAGGTCCAGCTTATTGTGGGACAGGTCCAGCACCTGCAGACTGGTCAGCGGCAGGAACTGGGAGCCATTGACTGCCTGCGAGATGCAGTTGTGGCTCAGGCGCAGGCACTGCAGGTGTGAGAGCTGGGCAAACATCTCTGGCTGCACGGTCACCAGGTTGTTCCGTGATAGATCCAAGGTGAAGTTGAGGGTGCTGCAGTTGGGCCTGAAGTCTTCAGAGCTGGGAGTGTCCACTGGGGCTGGAGCAAGGTCCCCAGGCTGCAGCCAGACCTTCTCCCCTCCATCCACCTCCTGCATGGTGGCTGTCAGCTCTGAAGCTCCGCTGATGCGGTTGTCTGACAGGTCCACATAGCGCAGGCCAGGGAAGGCCCTGAAGATGCCAAGCTGGGCCTGGCTGATGAAGTTCATCTGCAGACGCAGAGTCTGGAGCACGGGCAGGCGGGCCAGTGGCCGGAGCGTGGTCTCATCGAGTGAGCGGAAGAAGATGCCGTGCATGTCCAGCTCCTTCAGTGCGACCAGGCTCCCGAAGGAGGGGGCCAGAGACAGGTGGGCAAAGGACACCCTCTTGTGGTAATTGAAGGACAGGTTGAGCTTGCGCAGCTGTGTTAGGCCCTGGAAGGCCTTGGTTTTGGTGATGCATTTGTAGAGGAAGTTCTCACTCAGGTCCAGCACTCGGAGGTTTCCAAGCCCACGGAACCAACTGGCATTCAACCAGGAGAGAGAACTGTCCTTCAACACCAGGCCTTCAAGACGGCTCAGGTGGCTGAAGGTGTCGGGATGTAGCTGGGGGAAGTGACGAGGGCACTCCATGCAGGGGTTGGGAGCGTGGTCGCAGCGGCGGCAATTTCCGCCCACATCGAGCACACGCAGGGCGGTCAGATTGGCCAGGTCCTCAGGCGCCAGTTTGATGATGCGGTTGTAGGACAACAGCAGATACTCCAGGCTGGAAGGCAGGTTGCGGGGCACCACAGTGAGGTTGTTGTACTTGAGTGACAGGTGGGTGAGGTTGCCCAGGCCAAGGAGGGCACCTGGGGCCACCTCCAGTTCCTGCCTGCAGGGGTTCTTGTAATAACAGTTGCCATCCATGAATAGGAAGCGCAGGTTATGCAGGCTGGCGAGGCTGTCAGAGCCTAGCACCAGGATGTTGGTGTGGCTGAGGGACAGGGATATGAGGGATTTGGGCAGTGCAGGCACAGTCGTGATGCTATTGTAGCTCAGGTTTAGCTCTTCCAGGGTGGGCACAGCCAAGAAGGTGCTGGGCTCAATGGTCATGTGGCAGGGGAAGTGCATGGGGCTGAGGCCAACCGGCGGGCAGTTCCACTTGAGGTTGAGACGCCGCAGGCTGGGCAGGTGGGCAAAGTCAGAATCATGGAGGTGGTGGATGCGGTTGGAGGACAAGGAAAGGCTGGTGACGTTGCCACGGGGTGCTGCCACGGAGAAGTGGGGCACAGACTTCAGGAACAGCCAGTTGCAGTTCACCAGGCCGTGGGGCTGGAGCTCACAGGGTAGGAAGGCAGGCAAGGTACCCAGGGCCAGGGTCGTGGCCAGTACCATGGCCTGCACCAGGAGAGACAGAGGGTGCAGGGCGCTGCAGCAGAAACCCTGTGGGGTGGGAGGGCTATGTGAGTGGTCGGCCCCCAGCTCCACCTCCACCCACTCCACTTCATGGGCATCTTCCAACCCCTCTCCCCAAGCCCTACCTGCAGAAGTTCTTCCCTGGCTGCCAAGCCCCATTCCCAACCTCCATGGCTTGTGGGGAACCTGAACTCGGTCTCAGACCATCTTGGACTCAGAATTAGGCCTCAGAACCAGGACTGAGACCTAGAATCCAGACTTATGATCTGGAGCTTTCACCATAACCAATCCCCGGTTATACAAGGCCAGGCAAGGTGGCCCATGGCACCCGCGGTCTCTCCCCGACTTTCCCTTCCTGCTCCTGAGCAAGGTGGCAGCTGGCTCCCTCCCCTCCAGCTGCCCTGAAATCCGCTCTCTGCCCCCCACCAGCCTCCCCACAACCCCTTCCTTTCCCTTCAGCCAAGATCCAGGCAGGCATGAGAGTCTCCCACTATGGCCCGGGCCGGCTGCCTCCCAGGGACCCTGGCCAGCGGGCACTGCACAGCTCCATCACTCTCTGCCCGTCTCACCTAGCCTGAGAGCCCTTGCCCTATGGATCAGAACAAATGGAAGGAGGGGTGGCCAGCAAAGTGCCAGACAGAACCAGCCCAAGCTGCAGTCCCAGTGAGACCCAAATCCAGGCTCCAGACCCAGCTCTGTCACTGCCTCAGCCTCCTCGTCCCCTCTGTGGGTTTGGGTCTCATTGCTCAGAAGAGGGCTTCAGTGGCCAGGCGCAGTGGCTCACACCTGTAATCCCAGCACTGTGGGAGGCTGAAGTGGGCGGATCACCTGAGGTCGAGAGATCAAGACCAGCCTGACCAACATGGAGAAACCCTGGCTCTACTAAAAACACAGAATTAGCTGGGTATGGTGGTACAAGCCTATAATCCCAGCTACTTGGGAGGCTGAGGCAGGAGAATCCCTTGAACCCGGGAGGTGGAAACTGCAGTGAGCCGAGATCAAGCCACTACACTCCAACCTGGGCAACGAGAGTGAAACTCCGTCTCAAAAAAAAAAAAAAAAAAAAAAAAGAAGAGGGCTTCAGCTCTGATGTCTTCAGGATTCAGTGAGTGTCCCCAGGGCCATGTGGGTGACAACCCGTCACTGTTGCTTGCAGCTGCCAAGCCCACCTCTTTCCTCACCCCTTCCCAGGATATCCCTTTCCCCAGGGGACTGACAGCTGTTGTCCTACCATGCTGGGGAGCAGGGGCCTCTCCAGAGTGTCTGGTGGGCAGACTGGACAGCAGCTGCAGGGAAGGATGCTTCACACTCGAGGTCCCTTCCCACGGGGGCAGAAGCGGCTCAGAGAATAGAGGAAGTAAGACTTTTATACCAGCCTAGTAGCTCCCCCTCCACTCCACCCTGCCCATGGTGAGGAGGACAGGGTCCCATGAGTCCAAGGCCATTTGCATAGTCAAATGGCAGACAGCTCCTTCACCCCTTCCTCTTTCCACTCCCCTCTCAGACAGCCAACATCCCACGAGGGCCTCACATCTGTCCTCTACCAAGCCCAGGGAGGAGCTAAGGCCCAGAGCCCAGGCGGAGAGCAGGGAGAGATGGGAATTTGGGGTAGCACCAGTAGCGGTACACCTTGCTGGGCACTCCCCGTTCTAAGAGGACTCTTCCACCCTCAGGTCTTGGCTCCCACACCACAGCTGTGCCCTCAGGACAGTGGCTCCCGACTTGTCCTTTCCTGCCCTTGTGGGCACCATCTCCAGAGTTCTGCAGGGCCTCGTGTGTGGAGGGCCAGGGTGTAGCTTGAGCGGGAGGCTGGGTTGCACCTGCCTTCACCACAGCCTTGCAACCTCTTCCAGAAACAAGACCTCCTCCTCCGCATTCTCAGTGCCCCTGGGGCCCCATCAAAGCACACATCACGTCACTCCAGATGGGGCTCCTAGGGGCCAGGTGTGCGCTGGCCCAGTGGGGCCCCCAGCCAGTCCTCCCCATCAGTTCTTCCCACACTCCTTCTGACCTAGGTGACAGGACTCAGATTCCTCGGGCCCAAAGCCTCGGTTGACCCCGGGCCCCTCAGCAAGTCCTGCTGGGTCCACCATGCTGAAGGGTGTGCCCGCAGCCCACCGCCCCCATGTCCACCAGCCTCCATCCTCCCTCCTAGACCCACGCCACCGCCCTTCTGGCTGTCCTGCCCTGCTCTCCACCCTCCAAGGGCTGGTCACATTCAGCCCCTACAGGAACCTAAGTCACTCTGGGTCCCTTCTCTGTTCAGACCCCTCCCTGGCTGACTCTGGAGTCAAAGGCACAGTCCACAAATGGCCAACAAGGCCCTGTGGGACCTACCTTCTGCTGTTCCCCTGAGTGCTCTCCAGGCTCACTGGCCTGCTTGCAGTTGACTGAGTAGCCCCTGGGCACCCTCCTGCCTCAGGGTCTTGGGATGTGCTGTTCCCTCTGCCTGGAAACTCTCCCAAGTCTCACATGACCCCTCCTTCCCCTCCATTATGTCTCTGCTCCCATGTCACCCTCTCAACAGGGCCATCCAGCCTTCTTAGAAACCTCCCACCCCAGATCTGGCACTCCTAAGCTCCTTTGCCTGCTCTGTTTCTCTTTGTCCTAGCATTTTTTAACTGCTAGCACACCAGATCACTGATCTTTCATGGTTTATTGTATATTGTCTTATTCCTCTGCTGGAATGTCAGCTTCATGAGGGTCATAATCTTTCATCTGCATCCTCAGGATCCAGTGCAGTGCCCAGCACATAGCAAGTGTTTGGTATCTGCTGAATTACATGTATCCAGCAGTCAGCTCTGGGCAGGCACGGATAGGGCGTTTCTGAGTGAAAGCTGAATGAACGAATGAAAGAATGAATGAACAAATGGGGTTGCTGCTGGGAGGACGCAAGGCTGTACATCTGCCAGCCTGCTCCCTGCAGGCCCACTCTGGGTGGGCATCACGACAGGCAGGCTCCAAAGTGCCAGGCATCCAGCTAGTTCAGCAGCAGGGGGCGATGGCATCGTCTTCCTGCCCACCTGGGAGCCAGTGTTTAGGCTGGGCAAGGATAAGCCTCCTCTGGATCCTAGCTAGGGTCTGGCTCTCCTCTCTACAATTCTAAGGGCTTGAGCAGGGGCTCAGAAAGGCGCCAGGGATAGAACGTTGCCCTGAGCCAGGAGGGAGAGCAGTGCCCACTCAGCAGCTGGGCTGCAGGCATCAACCCCATGCTTCCATTCCTGCCTGCCTGGGGCGGAAGGCACCTGCATTCACTCCCTCCATCCACCTCTCAGAGGCATACACCAAAGCTCGGGCTCCTGTAGAGCCCCAAGCATGAGACTTTCCCAGAGTCCCTTGGACCAGGGACCCAGACCCCCATACTCAGCAGCAGCCCTGCCTCCCTTGGAAGCAGAAAACCAAAGAGGTCAATAAGCTGACAGAGGGGTCTGTACACACACGTACAGACCCACGCACATGGTCATACTCGGCTTGGAGACACCGATACCGATGTCCACACAAAAACCTGTCCTGGCCTCAGCCCAGGGAGGCTGGGAAGCCTTTGGGGATGAGCCCTTATCCCATGTGGAAGGCTGCATAAAATCCCTCAGAGATCCTTGTCCTAATTCCCCAAACCTGCAAACATAGGACCCCAAAGCCCCACATAGAGTATGGCAAAAGGACTTCACAGATGTGATTAAATTACCCATCTTGAAGAGGGTAGGTGGTGGGGGCGGGGAGGGTGAATGCAATTACAATATCCCTTATGAAACGGAGACAGAGGGAGATTCGACTACAGAAGGTCACAGGAGCCCAGAGGCCGAGGGAAGCAGAATCAGAGATGTCACCGCTGGCTTCGAAAGTGGAGGAAGGGGCCCCAAGCCAAGGAATACAGCCAGAAAAGGCCAGGAGATGGGTTCTCCTGAGGGGCCCAGACAGAGTCAGCCCTGCCAACACCTCAGCTTTGGCCCTGTGAGACCCATCTCAGTCTTCCAGCCTCCAGAACTGTAAGAAAATACACTTGGGTTTCTTGTAAGCTACTAAGTTGGTGGTAATCTGTTACAGCAGCCACAGCAAATGACCATACGCAGATCCCTCATGTCACAGCGGAGGCGCGCCTGCCTCTCAAGCAGGGCTCCTGTTAACTGGGAGACCCAAGTGAGGCTGCGCACCCCCTCACAGGCACAGCCTCTCCCACACACCTGGCGGCGGAGTGCTGGGGCTCCACCTCACAGGCCGGCAGTCCCCTCTCCCCTACTGGGAAAGGACATGCACAAGACTGCCCAATTCCCAGGGCCAGAGGTGGTCTCTCAGGGCCAAGAACAAGTCTTGATTTAAAAATATTTTATTCTTTAGAAAATACAGCATTCAACCATCCCAAACTGCAGTGATCCCTGCCCCAGCCCTGACTGACCCCACCTCTTGTGGCCAAAGGTTTCTGGGCTGTGCTGGGACCCTAGTCTCAGCTCCCCGGGAGGCCAGGTTCATGCCAGGCCCCTGACCCAGCCCCCTTAAGCCAGGCAGGGTTCCCGGACACCCTGGGAACACACATGAGATGCAGGGACAGCAACAGGGAAGGGTCACAAAATGCCAGCCCAGTGGCCCTCGGACGCTGCAAGTGCGTTCAGCCGCCAGCCCTCCTGCCCTCCTGGAAACACTTTCCTGGAGCCCAGGAAGGAGGACGGTGGCAGGGAGCGGAAGGCGGGCAGCCCCACAGTCCACATATGGCTGGCCCTGTTCCAGCCTCCTAGCTGTCATCCCCATTTTCGCCCGGGCCACGGATGAGGCGCTTATGGCCCCGCTTGCCCCCTGGGCCCTTGGGCTTGGCGAAGGCCTGCTTGAAGGCATGTTGCTTGGGGTGCACCTCGTCGTAGAGGAACTCCGCCGTCAGCTCTGCCCCATCGCCAATCTCAATCTGCATGGGGCAAGGCAGTGGTCACCCCAATGGGAGGGGCTCTGACACATACCACCCCTGGTGGCCCCCGCCTCTGGGTTACCCCTTGATCTCACATCCTAGCCCTGGGGTCTCCTGGGGTCTCCCCTTGAATCCCCACCTGGAATGCCACCCCCAGGGGAACAAGAGCTTCGGGCCTGCTGCCCTGCATGCCTTGGACTCTGCTTGCTGGGGTCACTTCCTCCCTGTCTCCAGGCCCCGGGAAAGGACATGACATGTGGCCAGGACTTGGACTTTTCTGAGCCACCAATCAGCTGGGCAGCCTTGGGCCATGCGTGTCACCCCTTGGGCCTCAGATGCCCTGTGATCAACATGGCAGCAATGATTCCTGCTCTGCCGTCATCTCAGGACCCCAGCGCGTCACATGGAGATTGGGGTGACAGGGCCTGGGGAGGCGAGGGCCTGGGGAGGGGCCTACTTTCTTGGCGATCTCCAGATGGAAGTCCTGCTCCACAGAGTCGAGGAGGCGGCTCTTGCAGCTGGAGTAGAGCATGCGCTCCTTGATGCTGCACTTGTACCCCGGCATGGAGTAGATGAACACTGTGGGGGGCAGGAGGGGAGCCTGGGAGGCCTGGGAAACCTGCTGACCTTCACACCCAGAGCGGGCCTGCCCCACTGCAGACCAGCCCTGCTTCCACCCAGCCACAGGCTTGGCGGCCCTGCCATGGCCACTCACCTACAGACTCAAGGGGGTCGCCCTCATGGGTGTGCTTGTAGAGGAAGAAGTGGTAGCGGGCAGCATCTCGGGGCACCCGGGAGGGCAGATGGGCCACATCCGTGGGCTCTGTGTGCACCAGCTCAATGGTTTCCCGCTCTAGGTCCAGCTTCTGCCCAGGGCCAAGGGAAGATGGGAGAGCACCAGGTTGGGGCGGGCCCAGGCTCTTCTCCCCAAGAAGCCCTCAAATAGGATTAGCTGGTGGCAGGAGCCTGATGTGACCTCCCTCTCCCAAGACTCCCCTGCAATGGCCATCGCTCTATGGGGGTCCCTCTGAAGAGGCCAGTCCTGGGCCCAGCTCCAACTCTGCCCCTTTGAAGGTTGTGCTATAGAGGGAACTCCCAAGGGTAGTAAACGGTAGTGACTCCTGGGACAGGATGGTGTGGAAGGTCTCAACTTCAGGGAGATACTGCCACCGGGCCAGCCCATCCTCAGAGACAAGGCCTCTGGTGGAAGCACCCTGGAAGGGAGGAGCTGTTTTGCTTGAAAGGGGCAGCCAGAAGGCCAGGGCAGAAGGACGCTGCCTAGGGAAACAGGATGGTCAAGGAGACAACAGAGGCAATCTGGGACAGAAACGGGCTCGGGACTCGAGGGGTGCAGTGCTGCACGCCCGAGGGGCGGTAATCTGTTGTCGGAGGCAAGGACAACGGCAGTCGCGGCTCACGGTCACGGGTGCGTCACTTCTAGCGTGTATGAGCATGGGCCTGGGGGACAAGGGGAACCCCTGAGCGCATCTATGTGCACACAGTTGGCTATGCTGGAGGCCCCGGAATAGGTACGGCGAATCAGGGAGGGGTGGGGTGGCACCCACGTGTTCCCATGAGAGCAGCATGGGACGAGGCTGCAGGGGCACAGGCTGTAGGACTGATGGGCGTGGGCATCCATGCACCATCAGGCCACATTTGCACGGGCAGGAGTAGCGTGGTGGAGTAGGGGTGGCAGCAGCATGTGCCAGGGTAGGGAGCAGGCACCCACCAGCTGGATGTAGTTGACCATCTTCTGCTTGAGCTGCTGGAGTGCCCATTGGGCCTCAGGCTGCAGGGGGAAGGCGAGGCCCTGCAGGGTCTGGTGCTTGCTTTCCACACTGATCTCTGTCTTCACCTGTGGGTAGGGGAATGGTGAGGGAGGCCCTCACCGGCCCAAGCAGGGTGTGGCTCCCAGGCAGCACAGGCTGCCATGAGGCCAATGTGACCCTGAGGGCTCGAGGCTGGGGCCTCTGCTACCCAACCCACCTCGTTGATGCGGATCTGCTGGAGCTCTCTCTCGGCTGAGGTCAGTGGGGCAGGTGCTGCACAGGATGACAGGTGTTTCTGGTACCCAGCAAAAGAAAGGTCGTCCTGCGGGGTGGGGTGAATGCAGAGCCATAAATGGGCACCTGGGGTGGGCTAGAGGAAGCCCACCGAGCACCCCGCTTGCAGCCCTTGAACTCCCCCAGCGCCCCCATCTTCCTCCCAAGGCTGGCACTGGCTTGCTCTTTGACCCTGCACAGTGACCTCTCTGTGCGCCCAGGACCGTGTCCCGGTAAGTCCTGGCTTAGGGCTACCTTCACAGTCCCGAAGAGCTCATCCTTGATGTGGCCACCTCCAAACTCCTTTTTCACTGTGGCCCGTGTGGCCGCATACAGCATCTTCAGCCGCACCTGAAGGGCAAGGACCAAACCATGAGAAGCCTCTGGGCAGGGCTCCCTCTCCCGGAACAGACAGGACCCTCTGGAGCGACCCGGTAGGCTCATTGTGCTGGCACACCCGGCAGAGGGCCAAGACGCAGCAGGTGGCTCCCACCAGCAGGGGGAGCCCTTGACCAGCCTGACCACCGCCTCTGGAGCCAGGCTGATGCCTGGAGAGCTAGAGGTACCCAGGCTGCAGGCACAGGGCCTTGACCCTCTCTCAGACTCCCTAGGGCAGGGCCTGACAGCTCTTCCCCCGCCCTCCAGGGGCAGGCCTGTGTCCCCTCTTAGATCCCCCAGGGCAAGGCCTTGTTGTCCAGTTCGGCCCCAGCTCCCCTCCTCACTCCCCACTGGCCCAGGACTCACAGGGGAGTTATCAGGCGACCAGGCAAGGAAGAGCCATTCGAAGCCCTGAGCATTCTGTGAGTCGAGGCGGTAGAGCAGGTAGCAGGGCTGCTGGGCGTCCAGCAGTGGCAGCACAGCCCTGTCATAGTCCTGGTCCCAGCGGCCCACCGGTTCCTGCGAGGCACCCAGCACGAGCTGCTCTGGGGGCAGAGGCCGGGTGAGCAGCCGCTCCCAGCTCCCACCACGCCTTCCGCTGCGGACCTCCAGCCTCGCCGTGGCTGCCCAGCTGGCTCAGAGCTGCCGGCTGCCCCTCACCTTCCCTGGAGCCCCCAGGTCCCAGAAGTGTGAGGCTGTGTGGCTGAATGAGTGAGCAAGGGAGGGCACAAAGCTGCCACCTGGGGGCTGCCCCCCTGCACATCCCCAGCGCATGCATACCGGCCCCACCCCCCGCCACATACACGCACATAGATCACCAACACAGCCACACAAAGACACACAGCTGTCAGCCCCTCACGGACACCACACCCCTGGGTGCTCCCTGCCCCACCCCACCACACAGCTGCTCAGCCCACAGTCTCCACGAAACTGCCTCCTGCTCGCCTCCTCCCCTGGGGCTCCAGCAGAAGAACTGCAGCAGACCCCCTCAGGACAAATGTGCTGAGGGGCAGATCACAGCCCCAGGCCACAGGGACCTGCAGGGGCAAAAGCCTCTGGGAAGGAGGAGCAGGGGCTCCTACCAGACCCTGCATAACCAGACATCCTGCGGCTACCTGCCAGCTGCAGTCCTTTTGAAAATGTTACAGATCCAAAGCAGCTACCATCTAAGTGCCTAGGCCCTACAGGCCTGCCAGCTCCTTGGCTGAATGGTGCATCGAGCTGCACTTGTAGGCTGGGACCTCATCTGGGCACCAGACACCAGCCTGGGTATACACAGGTCTAGCCTGGAGCAATAACTGGGGCAAAGGGGCAGGCAGCCTGGCTGGGGGTCCTGGTGTCAGTCTACCAGGCTCTCCTGATGGGGGCAGGGGCCCCGATGCCTGGACACCCCAACAGGCCAGGCCCTCTGAGGCCTCGGCCTCCTCACCTGCCCACCCAGAACTCAGACAGGATCACAGTCACAGTGACTTTGAGTAGTCATGGCCTGTGTTGGCCCCCACAGCACTGTCTACATTGCTGAATTTGTTGCTAACATTTTTAAACTGGAAACTTTTACATAAGAAGTAGAATTCTCAGCCTCTCTAGAAAAATCAAGCCTCTGGCCACACTGGGGCCACCCTCAGTTGGAGAAGGACAGTGGCTGCCCATCGGGGGCCTGGACCCTCCTGGGCACTCCCAGGTACCCCAAAAACTGTCATGCAGAACTGAGATAAAAGTCAATCCAGAGGCCGGGTGCGGTGCCTCAAGCCTGTAATCCCAGCACTTTGGGAGGCCGAGACGGGCGAATCACCAGGTCAGGAGATCGAGACCATCCTGGCTAACACGGTGAAACCCCGTCTCTACTAAAAAATACAAAAAACTAGCCGGGCGAGGTGGCGGGCGCCTGTAGTCCCAGCTACTCGGGCGGGAGGCTGAGGGAGGAGAATGGCGGGAACCCGGGAGGCGGAGCTTGCAGTGAGCTGCGATCCGGCCACTGCACTCCAGCCTGGGCGACAGAGCGAGACTTCGTCTCAAAAAAAAAGTCAATCCAGAGATTCCTCCTGCTTAAAATCTGCAGGGACGGCTGGGTATGGTGGCTCAAGCCTGTAATCCCAGCACTTTGGGAGGCTGAGGCAGGCGGATCACGAGGTCAGGAGATGGAGACCACGGTGAAACCCCGTCTCTACTAAAATACCCGGCATCGGTGGCGGGACTGTAAGTCCCAGCTACTTGGAGGCTGAAGCAGGAGAATGGTGCAAATCCGGAGGCAGAGCGTTGCAGTGAGCCGAGATCGTCACCGACTGCACTACAGCTAGGCGACAGAGCGAGAGTCCATCTAAAAAAAAAAAAAAAAAAAAAAAAATCTGCAGGGACATCTTGTCTGGAGGCAACAGGGAGGGCCTGAGGACTGGGGGCAATGAGTACAACATGCCCTTGTAAGCGTGGGGTGGCTGTGCCGTGCCACTCCAGGAGGCCATTCACGCAATATCCTGCCATAGTGATCCCTGCCCCAGCCTCTGAGGCATCAGAATTTGGGGACTCCCTGGGCAAGAGCAGACCGATCAGCCCAAAACTTGGAATGGCCAGACCCTGCTTTGAGCAACTCAACGGCGACAGAGTCGCTGAGCCACCAAGGCCCATTCGGGCAGCCATTCCAAAGTGCCTGCTGCTGAATGGCTACTCGTGAGGAGCTTGGGAGGACTCTGGGAGCTGGCCTACACCCAGTCCCAAAGTCCTGTACAACCTCACCCAAAGGGGAGTCCCTTGGCAAGGAGGAAAGGGGAAAAACTGTTCCTGTCATCTGGACCGTCCCAATCCTCCTCCAGTTTAATCCTCTGCCTCCCCAAACCGCTCCCACTTCCAGGCCTCAGCTCGAAGTCCCAGCGCGCCAGCACTGCCCTCTCATACAGCTCCCAGATTCGTCAGGGGCCAGTGCCAAGACCTCAGCCAAGCCTAGAACCATCTCATCCCTGCTCTCAGATGGAGCCAGACACTCGTCCTTCTCCGCATGATCGGGGCACTCAAAAGAAGGGGTGCAGCGATTCTCCTTAGGATCTCCCCTTGGCAGCAGCTGAGCCAGTGCCAGGCCACAGATAGGGGTGGGTGGAACCCAGACCACAAGGGGCGGTGCTGGATTCCACTTATCCCCTGCCCTCTGCCCAGCCCAGCTCGGCATTCTGACCATGGCCCATGTGAATACCCATGCAGCTCTGGAGGTGGCAGGCACCCCCAGGACAGGGCCTGTTCTGCTGACCCAGCTTTGGCTGTCCGCTCTGCATAACAGCAGGTGACAATTGTAAGTTTAATGCACTCACCTCTGATGCTGCCCTGTGAGGGCTCTCCTTTGTCAGGGAATGGCCTCACACTCTTTCCAGAGGAGGAAATTGTCCCTGGCAGGCCAGGGGCCCAAACATCTTACCTTCCCCACCCACAGAGGCAGCAGAGTCCACCCCAAGCCTATATCCTGGCCTGTGAGGGCACTCACCAGTCCTCAATCACCAACCTTGTTGAGCCGCACGGAGCCAGCCCGTGCCTTTGGCCCAAAGATTCCTTCAGCTTCTTCTGTGGCTATAAGAACAAGAATCATGGTGGGGATGAGTGGGCAGAGTGGACATGAGACAGAGGTATGGGCCTGGCCTCTGTCCCACCAGGGTCTGGTGGCTGAGCTGGGAACAGAGAGATACCAGCCCCCCCCCATGTGACTGGGGAACTGAGACAGCACCTGAACACCAGAGCTCCCAAAATTTAGCCAGCAGACGGTGGCAGGCCGAGTGGCCTGCTTGGCTGGGATAGGTCTGGTGATGGGGCGGGGTGGGCAGAGATGGGACAGCTCATTCAGAAGATGGGCAGGCTCTGGCATAAGGCCAGGCCAGCCACAGGTAATAGCCTCCATCTGCAGCCTGCCCCCCAGGATAGCGAGCCCTCTGGGCTGGCTGGACAGCACTCAGCAATGGTGCCATATACACACTGACAAGGAACACAGACAAATGCCCCCACTGGTGTAATGAACCACTATGCCCATGTCACATGCACACACACATACACACCACACAGAGCTCAATCCAGCAATGTGGTGAATGGTAACACATGACTGGATTGTGTGACAGAGGAGCAGAAATTCAAACACCCTCTTACATGAACACACGCTCAGTTGCTCAAACACAAATGGACACACACATTTAGATACACAAACACACAAAGAGATATAGTCCCCAGCCTGCTAACACGCACACAGGCAGGCAAGTGCAGAGCTTGGCTGAGACGTGTGTGCAGGCAACTGGATGTATCAAAGTGTACACAGAAGCACATGGACACGCATGACACCCATGTGTGCAGCCCCAGTCCCAGCCCTCAAGTCAGGCTGTCTAACCCTGAGACCCTGAGGAACCACAGCCAGCCCAGACACAGCCCTGTGGGGGGTGGGGGGACAACATGCCTTTAACCCTCAGGCAGTTGGGGCAGCTTCCAGGAGGAGTGGCCCCCGGAAACTCACTAAGCGACTCCATCTTGGTCAGGTGCGGTGGCTCGTGCCTGTAATCCCAGCAATTTGGGAGGCCAAGGTGGGCGGATCACCTGAAGTCAGGAGTTCAAGACCAGCCTGGCCAGCATGGTGAAACCCTGTCTCTACTAAAAATACAAAAATTAGCCACGCATGGTGGCTTGCGCCTGTAATCTCAGCTACTTGGGAGGCTGAGGCAGGAGAATCGCTTGAACCCGGGAGGCAGAGGTTACGGTGAGCTGAGATCACACCATGGCACTCCAGCCTGGGCAACAAGAGTGAAACTCCACCTCAGAAAAAAAAAAAAAAAAAAAAAAGAGACAGAGACTCCATCTTGGTCACTGGGCTGTAGAGCTGGAAGGTGAGAGCCAGTGAGTGACCAAGGACCCCAGGGCAGAGATGAGGACCATGGTGAGAGCCAGGGAGCCATAAGTGGTGGATCTACTAGTGGACAGGGAAACCACCACGGACCATGTGGGGAAGGGCCCTGCTTGGGTCCCTGGGTGAGCAGGGCTTGGCCAGAGTGACCTTGAGGCTGCCCAGGGGTCAGGGGAATTCCATCAGGAACACAGCTGGAGGCCTGAGGTCAGAGAATATTTATAGGGCCAGGACTGGGCAACTCAGGGGCGGGGGGGCCTTTAGGAAAACAAACTCTGGTCATGTCCTCAGGTGCCCCCCTTGCAGAGTGACCGTTAATCTGAGACCTCAGGCTATGTACCACCCTTCAGGGCCACTGGGTGGGCTGGGGCCCAGCTGAGCTCAGCAGACCCTTAGGGTTCAGAGAAACATGGCATGACTGTAGGCAGGTGGACACCGTCCCACTGGGCCAGGACAGAACTTTCCATTGGCAGATCCCAAGCAGGTCCCTGAGGCCCCAAGCCTGGCCTCTGGGCCTCCACCTCTCCCTTACCTGTGTGACCCCTGACCTCTCTGAACTTCAGTGTATAAAATGGAGATAATAGCCCCAAACTTGGCAGGGCTGTGGTGAGGAGTAAATGGGAGAAAGGGCTTGGCAATGGTGGCCTCTATTAATAACAATTAATCTTTTATTACGATAATAACAGCAAGCTGACTGTGCTGAGTTGCCTCTTCTACCTGGCCAGACCTTCCCTGAAGGGAG
This sequence comes from Rhinopithecus bieti, assembly GCF_001698545.2. NCBI lineage: Eukaryota > Metazoa > Chordata > Mammalia > Primates > Cercopithecidae > Rhinopithecus > Rhinopithecus bieti. The sequence continues at coordinate 888,603 of NW_016824620.1, read as the reverse complement.
GCCAAGAAGCTCCCCTAAAGGACAGGCCGACAGGCCCCTTCTAGTGTTACCAGGGCAAACTGACACCCCAGCAGGGGAAGGCGCACCTCCCTGCCCACCCCAGCCCCAATGCCTGCCCAGCCACCATCAATAATCCAGAGACCAGGCCTGGGACACCTGAGCCTCTATTATCAATGATTCATGAACACCCTCCCTCCGACTCCAGTGAGCCTCACGTTACAGGTCCCTTTCCTGCCCTGCTCTGAGGTCAGCAGATCCACACCTATGGTCAGGACAGGGCTGGCACTTGGTCCTCCAGGGTGATCTCTCCTGCCAACTCCCCCAGCCAGAAATGGGAAGGAGTGGGCTGCTCACAGGCGGAAGGAGGACTGGGGGCTGCCCAGTCCCCAGTGACCCCCTTAGTGGGCCTGTCTCACTATGGGTAATGAGGGAGTGAGGCAGCAGGGAAGGGGTATGGGGTGGCTAACTTCCTGGGATCTCCTCCACCAGGGCTGGAGGCCGGGAGGCAGCAGCTATGACCAGACAAAGGGGAAGGAAGAAGCTGGCCACAAGGCAGTTCCCTCCTGTGGGGCTGAGTCATGAAGCCCGCCTGCCAGCTCCTCCTGGAGAAAGGCTGGCCCATCTGGGAGGCCTGGCCCTGACCCAGGCCCCTGCCTTCGCAGGGCCAGGGAAATCTTCTCAGGGCAGCCCAGCCACCAAGTGGCCACAACCGCACCAGGATTCAGGTGGTCAGGCAGGTCGATGGTGGCAGCCCCAAGCAGGGGATCCTAGTGTGGTGGGAGGGGTGGCTGATGGCCAAACCAGCCAGGCTGTCTGGGCAAACAGCCTGGGCCTTCCCCACAGGCCAGGCAGCCCTCCCAGGTCAGTGATAGATGAGGACACTGAGCCCCAGGTAGAGTCAGGGCACCTGGCTCCTGGCCATTGCTTCTCTCACAGCCCGTCAGAAGGAAACTGGGACCCCTGGGGAGGGGGGGTTTCATGCTAGGGGATGGTGAAGCTTCCTAGGGATGGGGGGGCAGGGGTGGGAGCTGGCCTGGATTATTTAGAGCCAGGACTCTCCCCCACAAACCCCATATCTGGACCTCTTCCCTGTCTGCAGCCTGGAGCTGGGATCTTCCAACCAGACTGAGACAGGCTCAGAAGGTCACAACGGAAAATGGGAGGCAGGTCAGAGGTCAAGGTCAGATAGGCAGCTTTCTCCATCCCACTTAGCAGTCTCTATTCCGGGTTTTCCCCAGCCTGGGGAGAGTGAGAGTCCTGGGAGGAGCAAAGGTCAGGGCCCCCTCCTTACACACATACACAAACCCATTCAAGTCATACAGACACATGTGGTATATGCATCCTTGGCAACAAATGCACACTGAGATGCGCTCCAACTATGCACACACACAGACACCCACATACATGTGCACACTGCCATGAAACACTGATGTCTAAAGAAGGTCCTATGCAACCTACAGTGTCCAAACACCCACTAGTGCCAATGCATGAATGACCCTTAGATGTGCACAAGCGAGTCACATCGAGAGGTGCACACACAGGACTGTACACGGAAGACGGGTGCACATGCGTGTACACCCACTACAGGAAAGGAACAAAAATATACAGATGGGCACACACAGCCACATTCACCTCCAGGTAGGCACACAGATACTTCCACCCCAGCTGTGTACGTACATGTACACCCACTCCCAGCTATGCACACCACGTCCATACTCCCCCAGATGTGCCCACCCCAGGCGACCCACGACTGCAAAAGAGAACAGGAAGCTTCTCCCGGCTGGTGCGGGGTGGAGGGAGGGGCCAAGAGCCGGGGAGGGGGCGCTTCCGAGACCCGAGACCCAGGCCCCCTGCCCGCTCGCCATCCGCCCTCACCGTGGATGCCCGTCTGGTGCGCCATGGCTCGGCGCTTCCCTCCGTCCGCGCCGTCGAAGCCCTCCGCTTGACCCTGGCCCGCCTCCGCTCGCTGGACCAAAAGAGGAGAAGGATGTGGCGGAGGCTGTGGAGCCTCGCGCAGCTTCCCGGGCGGTGCCGCAGGACCCGCCCCCAGCGGCGCCCCGCCCCCGACAGGCGCGGCCGGGAGGCGGGGACTCGGAGCCGCGCGTGCGCCCAGCCTGAGCCTCGGTCCGGGTGGGTCTAAGGCTGATTGATACGCCGTGCGCACGCCAGCGCGTTCCTCTGTGGCAAGAGAGGGGGCCTGCGTGTGACGGAGCGTGCGTGGGAGGACGCGCGTGTGTGTGCGCCCTGATCACGGTGGTCTGTGGGTGGGGCGGATCGTGCGCGCCCGCCCGATCTGTGCCCCCCAAGCCAGGTGGGTTTCCGAATAGAAGCGGGTCCCAGCGTACCCGGGTTTGCACCCAGGAAGGGGTCTGCTTGTGGATGGGCGTGCGCGCGTGCGTGCGTGCGCCAGCTCTTCCCCAGGGGCCGTTTCTTGAGCGCCTCCCGTGGGGTCCTGGGCACCTCGGTGCGGTCATGGCCGCTAGGCTTTGCCCTCACGGTGAGAGCCCAGGCCCACCTCACCCGCTAGATGGTGGTAAGAGCCCGTCGAGACAATGTGAGGAGCTGCCAGGAGAAGGCGAAGATTGGAAACCTAGAGGGGAGAATGAAACAGCCCAGCAGAGTGGAGGGAAAAGTTTTCTTTCTTTTTTTTTGAGACGGAGTTTTGCTCTTGTTGCCCAGGCTGGAGTGCAATGGCGCGATCTCGGCTCACTGCAACCTCCGCCTCCCGGGTTCAAGCGATTCTCCTGCCTCAGCCTCCCGAGTGGCTAGGATTACAGGCATGCGCCACCATGCCTGGCTAATTTTGTATTTTTAGTAGAGACGGGGTTTCTCCGTGTTGGTCAGGCCGATCTCGAACTCCTGACCACAGGTGGTCTGCCCACCTCGGCCTCCCACAGCGTTGGGATTACAGGTGTGAGCCACCGCGCCCGGTCGAAAGGTTTTCTTTAAAAAAACATATATATATATTATTATTAAAAAAGAGGGTCACCCTATGTGGTCCAGGCTGGTCTGGAGCTCCGGGACTCAACCATTTCTCCTGCCTATGGCCTCCTAAAGTGCTGGGATTACAGGTGTGAGCCACTAGTCCCAGCCAGAAAGGCTTTCTGAGAAGAGAGCACTGCATGTGCAAAGGCCCAGAGGTTGAAAGAGGGCCAGAGCCTGGTGAGTCTGAGGAACTTCCCATGTCCTAATGACCTTCTGTGTCTATATCCAGCAGCCTTGCCTTACTGGTACTAGTACCTGCCTGCTGCTACCATCCAGTCAACATGTGGCATCTTCCAGGCCACTGTGATGAATCAGGGATGAGCATCTGACTCTGGTTGGTCCAATCAGCTTGTCCAGGGACTTTGGGAAGATTGGAAAGGAGGCCAGCTTTTTGGGCTGGGATTGCTAAGAGACGTGATGATGAAGTGTGTGGCCTACCTGGCATCTGGCCCCAGCTTCAGCTCCGTTTACTGTCTTGCTCCCCACCCTCACTAGCCTGCATTGAAGCCTCCTCTGTGCCCCCCAACCCCTGAGTTTCTCATCCCCAGAGAACCCAGCATACACAGAATTGAAGGGTTTTCTTATTCATCTTCCTGTGCTCACCCTGAGGACTGGGCCTGTGTCATCAGCTAATCACTGTCCCCGCAAGCACTCACAGTGGAAAATGGAGTGCTACGCAGCCCTGCAGCTTGCCATCTGGAACAGTTCACAGGCAAGGCCTCCCACACTGAACCCTGCTACAGCCAAATAGTGCCAGCAACACAGAGCCACTTGTTACATCAGCTCAGACCAAGCCACATCCACAGGAGCAGTTGGTGATTCCACAGAACCACAAGAGACTTGACCTCCTGGAAACGAATTAACCAAGATTAATGAAAAAGATTAAGGTCACGTGCCCTGTAAAAGTGTCCCTCACTGGATGAACTGTGACAAGGTAGGGTACTGTGTGGTCTACCCAGCTGACCCTCTCCATGGGTCATTCTTTGCTTTTATCACTACCTGGCACATACCTTTATGTATTTGTTTATTGTCTTCCCTCCACCAGTGTTAGGTGTTTGCCCTTGCTGTATCCCCTGTGCCTAGAACAGTGCCCAGCATTGGCAGGTGGCCAATAATTGCAAAATAAGCAAATGTATGAATGAACCATTAGAGGCTTTGTTTTGTACACTTACTACCTGCTGGGCACATTTATTTAATCCTCATGACAGCCCCTGAAGTAGGTGTTACTGTTTCCATCTTAGAGATAAAGACTCTGAGGTTTGGAGAGGTGAAGTAATTTGATCAATGTCACATGGTAGTGAGTGTGCCCAAGAATCATAGTTTCCTTTATTGGAGAAGTTGGGGGCCAGGTGCAGTGGCTCATGCCTGTAATCCCAACACTTTGGGAAGCCAGGGTGGGAGGATCTCTTGGGCCTAGGAGTTTGAGACCAGCCTGGGCAACAATATGGTGAGACTCCATCTCTACCAAAAAAAATTATTTTTAAATTAGCCGGGCATGGTGATGTACATCTGCAGTCCCAGCTACTCGGGTAAGGCAGGAGGACTGCTGGAGGCCAGGAATTCAAGACCAGACTGGTCAACATGGCAAGACCCCATCTCTACATATACGTATCTATAGACAGATAGATTAAAAGATAGATATGTATTAGCCAGGCACAGTCACACATGTTTGTAGTCCCAGCTACTTGGGGAGGCTAAGGCAGGAGGATCACCTGAGCCCAGGAGTTCAGGGCTGCAGTGAGCCTTGATCCCACCACTGCATTCCAGTTTGGGTGACACAGTGAGACCCTCTCTAAAAGAATTTAAAAATACTGAGGAAACAAAGGGAGCAATTTGTAGAATCTTGGAGTGGAGGAAACTTCTGTGTCACCAAACACAGAAACCATCAAAGAAAATCTTTCACTTCCAAAATTAGTCTATAGAAAAAAAAGAAAAGTAAATCTTAACCCAAATAAGAGACTGAGGCAAGAGCTTCAATCAGTTGAGGTTTATTGAGCCAGAGTTTGAGCGTGCCCAGGAAAGCAACACAAGTCACAGAAACGTCTGTGGCCTGTGCTCTCCCAAGAAGTTTTCAGGAGGCTCAATATTTGTACATTTCTTTAATAAAGGGGAGAAGACAGTGAGGCAAATGGTTATGTTTTTGTGAGACTCTTAATTAGTGTCCTGTAAATCTATGCTATATGGAAGATAGGTTGAGCACTGGAAGAACAGGGAGTAACAGAAGAGCCAATTACGCAGAGGTCTCAGGGTAGGTGGAGGAATGATTGATCTCATCCTATCCTTGTTCTGCACCTGGGCAGATAAACTTGTAATTGACGTTGTCAGTGTGAAATTTAACAGACTTTGGTTTTAGGAGTTAGGTTTAGGTTGCAGACCTAAAGCTGCAATTGACATGTGCTTGTTTTATAGGAGGATATACATCTTGAAAGTTTTAGGGACTGGCAGAGAATTTACTGATGAGCAATTTGTGAGTGCAGTCACCTGGAGATGCGTGAGGCTTTGTGCCTTTTTATGGAGATCTGGTTAATGCATAATATTTTGACACAAGGTTGCAAGGTAACAGGTATCCATTTGGGAAAAGAATGACAGTTTTGGAGAACATTAGTTCTACAGCATAGAATGAAGTGTTGCCGGAATAAATTAAAAAAAAAAAAAATTAAAAAAGAGGCCGGGTGTGGTGGCTCACACCTGTAATCCTAGCACGCCTGTAATCCCAGCACTTTGGGAGGCTGAGACGGGTGGATCACCTGAGGTCAGGAGTTCGAGACCAGCCTGACCAATATGGCGAAACCCTGTCTCTACTAAAAATACAAAATTAGCCGGGCATGGTGGCGGGTGCCTGTAATCCCAGCTACTGGGGAGGCTGAGGCAGGAGAATTGCTTGAACCCGGGAGGCGGAGGTTGCAGTGAGCTGAGATCATGCCACTGCACTCCAGCCTGGGTGACAGAGCGAGAGTCTGTCTCAAAAAAAATTAATAAATAAAATATGTCTTAAGTTAAAGTAACATGTTAGGCATTGCCTAGGTGCTAGGGATACAGTGTTTGAATAAGGTCCACATTCATATAGAGTTTAAATTCTAGTTCTACAGAATATTAATGAGAGTTGTATAAGGTAGCTTAAAATTAGGTCAACATATAAAAATAAGTAACTTTNAAAAAAAAAAAAAAAAAAAGGAAAGCCAGTGTGTGTGACTCGGTCTCCAAGCTTAACTCTTCCTTTAGCATAACAAATTTGGGGTCCTGACATTTTATTTTCATTTATGAAAAGATCAATAATCCATTTGGATTAAAAATGAAGTCTATATGGAAAAAGCCACCATCACAGCCAAAACACAAATAACAAACTGTAACTTGTTACAAACAGCATACTTGTAACTCATTTCAAAATAAAGAGCCGATTTCTCTAATATATAAAGAACTCTCATAAGCCAATAAGAAAAAGACCAGTGGCAGCCGGGCGTGGTGGTGCATGCCTGTAATCCCAGCTACTCAGGAGGCTGAGACAGGAGAATTGCTTGAATCTGGGAGGTGGAGGTTGCGGGGAGCCAAGATCATGCCATTGCACTCCAGCCTGGACAACAAGAGGGAAACTCCGTATCAAAAAAAAAAAGAAGAAGAAGAAGAAGAAAAAACAGAAAAAGACGAATGGCCTAGTAGAAAGTGTGGCAAAGGATACAAACAGACCATTCACAGAAAAAGATAGATAAATAATCTCTCTCGGGAAAGTACCTCCCAGTCACCCTTTCTTGGAAAGTTGTTGAAGGATGCACTTCAGCAAAATGAGGGAGTAAACCAGGAGACATAGGCTTAAGATCCAGGCAAGAGTGAGGCGCTCAGGAGCCCTGGAAGTTAGAAGAGCCTGGTAGCACTGAAGGAACACTCAGGCCACCTTGGAACAGAGAGGATGGGATTGCCGTGTGGTTCCACATGGCTCTGAAAATAGAAAATGGCTAAGCTGTGAAACAGACTGCCTATGACATCTGGTTGCCCAGAGCTTCTGTGAAAATACTTTAGGACAAGGCTTTCCCCCACCCAGGGGTGGGTTGGGGAATAGAGTGTATGCGCTTTGTTTTGTCCAATTTTAGACTTTAAAATCCTCTGAGGCATCAACTGGTGAGGGTAAGGAAGTGGCCCCATAGACTGAATTGGGCCTGCCCCACCCTGGTACATTTCTGTTCTGTCACAGTGACAGTTCTCAGCTCAGAGGTCCTTTGGGAAACTTTCTCTGAGGTGGCCCCTATCCCCTTGCCAGCTGGATGAAGCAGCATCCACCAGAACTGCTACCATCACTGCAGGGGGCTCGGTGGGCAGAGGCCTGACTTGTCTCCATTAGTACTGTGTTCCTGTGCCCAGTGTGGGCCCAGCACACACTATGGGTTCAGTCAATCAGCCCCCAGCCTGCTCTGGAACTGAGTCATCGGAGGGAGTGGGTGTTGGGCATAGCTCCTTGCCCTAAGAACCTTCCTTCTTGGGCCCGAGGAACTCCCACTGGGGCAGGGCTAGCTGCTGGGAGGAAGTGGGGCCTACTGAGCGTCTGCCTGGGCTAGGGAGTGGAGGTGAAGGTAGACTCCTCATATAGCTCATATGGGGGCACTGGGCTGTGGAGCCTTAGCCACTTTCAATTGGCAAGCCCTGGCTTCCTGGAGGAGGAAAGGGGAAGAGAAGTGCCTTGGGGGTGAGGATTGAGTCAGCTGCATTGTCGTAATGGAAATAGCACAGCCCTGGGTGTCCAAGACTTCCCCTCCATGGGCCTCAGAATCGGTCATATAAAGTAACACTTTTTTCTCTTTTCTTTTTTTTTTTGAGACTGAGTCTCGCTCTATCACCCTGGCTGGAGTGCAGTGACTCCATCTCGGCTCACTGCAACTTCTGCCTCCCAGGTTCAAGCGATTCTTGTGCCCCAGCCTTCTGAGTAGCTGGGATTACAGGCGCACACCACCACACCCAACTAATCTTTGCATTTTTAGTAGAGACAGGGTTTCACCGTGTTGGCCAGGCTGGTCTCGAACTCCTGACCTCAAATGATCTGCCTGCCTCAGCCTCCCAGAGCGTTGGGACTACAGGCGTGAGCCACTGCGTCTGGCCAAAGTTACACTTTTGCACAGGGAGTTGGATTTGAGTGACAAATGGGTGACAAAGGCGGGGCACGGTGGCTCAAGCCTGTAATCCCATCACTTTGGGAGATCGAGACCATCCTGGCTAACCCGGTGAAACCCCGTCTCTACTAAAAAATACAAAAAACTAGCCGGGCGAGGTGGCGGGCACCTGTAGTCCCAGCTACTCGGGAGACTGAGGCAGGAGAATGGCATGAACCCGGGAGGTGGAGCTTGCAGTGAGCTGAGATCTGGCCACTGCACTCCAGCCAGGGCGACAGAGTGAGACTCTGTCTCAAAAAAAAAAAAAAAAAAGGGTGACAAAGCGCTTTGTTAACTCGAAGATGTGAACAAGACACTGCTGCTGACCCCCTGGTGACAGCCAGTGGTTGAGAGACCGCAAGATGATTCCTTTCACTTCCCTCCGTCCCAGGTCTGAACTCGGACCAGCAGGAGCCTTTGGGGGACCACGGATTGCCCTTTACACTCCCACAGATTTCTCTTGTCCGTCACTCACTCACAGTCCAGTAAGGATCCTGCTGTCTATTCTGCGAGGACATGTTGAATGCAGGGACAGCCATTTGGAAGACTGTCCTCGAGGGTGGCAGCAGCCTCTCAGGACGGGTAAAGCCAAGGTGACCACTAAGCCCGTCTGGGGTGGAGGGTGGCAGGCGGGGGTGGAGAGGATTCGAGGCCGCCTGAAGGAACCTGTGCTCGGAGACACTCATTGTGCGGGTCTGACACCTCCCAGCTCATCCTGTCCCCATCTTCCCCTTGCGTCACGTCCCCACCCAGCAGGAGGAGATCCGAGGCTTTGCGCGACGCTGGCCCCGCGGAGTGTGGGGGGCTTTTCCTCTCAACCACCAGTGCCCCACAAGCGTGGGTGAACTGTCCTCCCTGGTTACTGTGAGACGCTGGGCAGGCCATTTCGCTTCTCTGGGCCTCGGTTTTCCTGCTTGTCAAATGGGGCTGATACTGGCGTGGGCTTCTTCGGGCGGTCCCGAGGGTTGACCCCTGGAGTCAGCGAGCCAGCCGCGAACGCGCTCCCGGGCGGAGGTCGGGACTGGGGGGCGTCACCTCCCCTCCGCGCGCCCCCG
>NW_016824620.1:866646-879057 GCF_001698545.2 Rhinopithecus bieti | reverse complement strand
GTCCGCCGGCTGGTTCCGGCGCCGCTTCCTGCCTGGGGAGCCGCTCCCCGCGCCGCGGCCGCCCGGGCCGCGTGCCAGCCCCGTGCTCTACCGACGGCCCCGCTTCTTGCGCGGCTCCAGCTCCAGCCCCGGGGCGGCCGACGCCTCGCGCCGCCCAGACTCCCGGCCGGTGCGCAGTCCCGCGCGAGGACGCAAGCTGCCCTGGAATGCAGGCTACGCCGAGTGAGTGCCCCTCCCCGACCCCCGGCTTGGTCCCCGGCCGGAGCCCGCCTCGGGTCCTGCGCCGGCCTAGAAAGCGGGAGGAGCTGAGTGAGTGACAGCCCCCACCCACCTGTGGGCAGCCCCTTCTTGCCCTCACCTCGGAATCCTGACAACATCCCCATCATCCCGACCCTGCGTTTTCCTTGGGATTCCGACCTCCCCTTCAGAGAAGACAGGAGGTCGGGAAGGACCTGCAGGCCAGGGGCTTCCAAGATGAGGCCCAGAGACTCGGTAGAGTTCCAGCATTCGGGACTTTGGAGATTTCCCCTCGCCCCCTACCCCCACCATCTCACCCTGGGTATGACCTGCGCTGTATGGGACAGGGCTTTGGGCTGCGACAGGGCAGGGGACAGGAATGGCAACATACCCTTACCTTCTAGCCCAGGGTCACCAGGTAGGCTCCAGAGGAGCTGGGCCCTGACTTTTACCCTAACCATGAGGCCACTGAAGTTAGGAAGCTTACATTGTGGTTGTCTTAAGTGTGTGTTAGGGACAGCACTGGGGAGCTGTTGCCCCAGAGGGAAGGGTTCTCGCCCTGTGCTCACTTGGGTCCCTGTGCCCATGGGGACATAGGTGTGTCCCTAGAGGGTTGCTTACCATTTCCTGGCCTCAGGATTATCAATGCAGAGAAATCTGAATTCAATGAGGATCAAGCCGCCTGTGGGAAGCTGTGCATCCGGAGATGTGAATTTGGGGCTGAAGAAGAGTGGCTGACCCTGTGCCCAGAGGAGGTGAGTGCAGCCTGAGTTCTTGACTGGAATCCCTCCTACAGGCTGGGGCCACGACCTGCAGGCTGAGGTTCTTACCCTGCTGCCCCATGTTCTAGTTCAGGTTGGGTCAGGGGACAACTAGGGAAGTCAGGCAGAGGCTAACACTGAGCCCTTCCTGTGCAGTTCCTGACAGGCCATTACTGGGCACTGTTCGATGGGCACGGCGGTCCTGCAGCAGCCATCTTGGCTGCCAACACCCTGCACTCCTGCTTGCGCCGGCAGCTGGAGGCCGTGGTAGAGGGCTTGGTGGCCACTCAGCCCCCTATGCACCTCAATGGCCGCTGCATCTGCTCCAGTGACCCTCAGTTTGTGGAGGAAAAGGGCATCAGGGCAGAAGACTTGGTGGTCGGGGCATTGGAGAGTGCCTTTCAGGAATGTGTGAGTGTGTGGCTTTTGGCTGGCAAAGAAGTGGAGATTTTGCCCTAGGGATCTCGGGAAATGGCATCTCTGTATACCCGTGGTCATCACACCAGATCCTTGAATTGGGAGGATGAGATTGGGTTGGTTGGGTTGTTACTAACAGCCATTACTATCAGCATAACCCTGCTCATTTTATCCAGTGCCTAGTGTGTGCTAAGTGCTTTTACCTGCATCATCTAATTGAATACCCTTTTGGTTCTTGGTGCAGGGGCTGGTTTCTCTTCCTATTTTGAGTAGCACTTCCCTTGTCTAAATCTCCTGACTGCAGGGATCTTGGAGGCATGGCTGGACTTTGGGCTGGGACTGTCAGGCTTGCTAGTGGAAGTGAACTGTCGGGTAGGGTGGGGATCGAGAGACAAAGTAGTATGGTGGCAGAACAGGCAGCAGCTAAGGTGGCCTCGGTTTGCCCCAGGACGAGGTGATCGGGCGGGAGCTGGAGGCCTCAGGCCAGGTGGGCGGCTGCACAGCCCTGGTGGCTGTGTCCCTGCAGGGAAAGCTGTATGTGGCCAATGCTGGGGATAGCAGGTGAGTCACCCCTTGGAGGGTGGGCAAGGGTGGGATGGGGAGAGCACAAGCAGCAATGGGGACAAGCAAAGGTGGCTGGAAGTGGAGGGATAGTAGGAAGGATTGACTGGCTGAATTGTGTGTGTATTTGGTATGTGTTGAGTGTGAGGGTGGACAGTAGCTGCTGGGGAGGGCGGGGACCTCAGGGCCCCGCTAAAGGGCTAAGCCTTCACCCTTGCAGGTCTTAGGTAGTCATGGAGGGCTTTAAGGAATCATCATGGGCAGAGCTGGGTCCTGGTGGTTGGAGGAAGGACTGGTAGGTGGGTGGCCATGGGTGAGGGTGGAGCCCCCCTCCTAGACCTCTCCCTTCTCTCCTCAATCCAGGGCCATCTTGGTGCGAAGAGATGAGATACGGCCACTAAGCTTCGAGTTCACCCCAGAGACTGAGCGGCAGCGGATCCAGCAGCTGGTAGGTGCCCTTGGCAGCATGGAGGCTGTGAAGCCCCAACTCCTGGGTCCAGGGCCACAAGAGTGAGTATGACCTGAGTGCAGCCTCCCCACCCCAGGCCTTTGTCTACCCTGAGCTTCTGGCTGGTGAGTTCACCCGACTGGAGTTCCCTCGGCGGCTGAAGGGGGATGACTTGGGACAGAAGGTTTTGTTCAGGGATCACCACATGAGTGGTTGGTGAGTGGGGATGGTGGACAGGTGGGAAGGGAGACCCCTGGGATCCAGGCCCAGCTGTATGGCCTGGGGCAGCCCCCCTCTACCTTGGCAGGGTGGGCACTGTGAGGGTGTGATAGCTGGGCCCTGAGTTGGGGAAAGATGAGATGGGGCACAGGGCTTGCATTGATGCTGGCTCTGCTTCTGGTAGGAGCTACAAACGTGTGGAGAAATCGGATCTCAAGTACCCACTGATCCACGGACAGGGTAGGCAGGTCAGTGCCTGGCACCCCCCAACCCCCAGAATCCCTCTTCATTGTCCTCTGCAGAGGGGGAGCTCCTTTCTTTGCCTCTTGCTGGTAGCTATGGCTGGTGGCCTGGGATTTGCTCTGAGACCAGGAATTTTCTCTCAGTCTAAGGCTTCCAAGGGCCACAGTCCATCTCTGTGTGCTCTGCAGTGCTAGGGTCTGGTACTTGTGCATTTGCTGGAGCCATTTGCCATCGCCTCACACCTCACTTTCCCTCAGGCTCGGCTACTAGGAACACTGGCTGTCTCCCGGGGCCTGGGAGACCATCAGCTCAGAGTCCTAGACACAAACATCCAGCTCAAGCCTTTCTTGCTCTCTGTCCCACAGGTAAGGGGGGCAACGCTGTCCAACCCAGCTTCCATTTGCCCAGAAAGGCAGACAGTGAGGCTGTTGGGAGTCAGGAAGGGAGTGTGCAAGATCCTCAGGCTTAACTTGTAGGTGACTGTGCTGGATGTGGGCCAGCTGGAGCTACAGGAGGATGATGTGGTTGTCATGGCGACTGATGGACTCTGGGATGTCCTGTCCAACGAGCAGGTGGCATGGCTGGTGCGGAGCTTCCTCCCTGGGAACCAAGAGGACCCATACAGGTACTGCAGCTGCTGGGGACCTGCCTGGGCCTGGGTTGGTGCCGGTGGCAAGCCCAAGTAGTTATGGCTGAGAAGACAGCACTGACAATGAGCTGGCAGCTGGCCAGGATCAGGGCTGTCTCAAGCTTCTTGGAGGAGGAGGGGAGAGTAGGGTTCCAAAAATCCCTGGATATAGCCTCTTGTGGTTCAGCCCATGGCCCTTCCAGGCTTGCTGCTTGCTTGGTCCCCAGTCGGACTGCATTGCTTGGGTCCCCATGTCCAGCCTTGTGCAGTGAGTTCTCCTGAGGGCTGGCCTTGCCCCTTTGCTCTGCCCCTGAAGTCTATCTGCAGGATGGTCTTCACAGGTTCTTGAAGCTGGCCCAGATGCTGATACACAGCACACAGGGAAAGGAAGACAGTCCCACAGAGGAAGGGCAGGTGTCCTACGATGACGTCTCTGTGTTCGTGATTCCCTTGCACAGTCAGGGCCAAGAGAGCAATGGCCACTGAGGATTCAGACACTGTATCCCAGAACTGCTCCAGTGCCCGGGTGTGGTCTGGGCATCCCTCCAGTGTGACCAAGAGCAAATCCTGCCTGCCCTATCCCTAGCCACAGCCCAGTGCTCTCACTATGCACCTCAACACACATCCATCTCACGAGGAACATTTATGCCAGCCAGTCAGAGCTGGAAGGGTATGGAGAGCCCAGCCTACCAGGTCCTGCCTTTTGCGGTGATAACCTCTGGCAGAGTGACTTCACAAGTTAACTAGGAAACCCATGTGAGGCTCCTCAGACAGGATCTTCAACAGCCCAAAGTATCATTCTCAGATAGGGGCACCCAGGCTAAGGGTATTAGCCAAAGATGCCAGGATGGGCAGCTAACCCATGTTTAGATCCAGGTCTCCAATTCATGGATGTCAGGGCATGCGTTCAACAACCCCCAAAGGCTACGCAGGGTGGCTTTTAGAAACCTTTGGGCAGCCTCATGTCTGCTAAAACAGCCATCTTCAAGACAGCCCCTGAAAAGAGACCAACTCAGGTCCTGCCCTGCTGTTCTTTGCTGGAGATGAGGAATAGGCTCTGGTGCTAAAGTCTGGGGTAAAGCACAAGGGACTAGAGGAACTCTTGGAGTTGGCTGGGTGAGAGGGCTCTCCATTTGATACCTGTAGTAGCCTGCCTCCTAACTGGTTGCTTCTCCCTAGTTCCAGCCCTGCCCTGGTCTGACGCCCCAACACTGCCTTTGCTTTGTTGTTCCATCACCTCCCTATTATTAAATGTTTTCTACAGAAGAGACTTGTGAATCATGAATTGCTGTACAGCTTGGATTAAGGATACCTATTGTTGGCCGGGTGCGGTGGCTCACGCCTGTCATCCCAGCACTTTGGGAGGCCGAGGCGGGCAGACTTCAAGGTCAGGAGATCAAGGCCATCCTGGCTAACACGGTGAAACCTTGTATCTACTAAAAATACAAAAAATTAGCCGGGCGTGGTGGCGGCCGCCTATAGTCCGTGGTACTCCAGGGGCTGAGGCAGGAGAATGGCGTGAACCTGGGAGGAGGTGGAGCTTGCAGTGAGCGGAGATCGCGCCACTGCACTCCAGCCTGGGTGACAGAGCAAGACTCCGTCTCAAAAAAGGAAAAAAGAAAAGAGAAAAAAAAGGATACTTATTGCTATTTCTTGTTACCTTCCAGTGGATTAGTTTTAGCTCCACCTTGTAAGCCTGCACATAATCAGGACTATGTTTTCTTTGCAGTTTCCCTAGTTCTCAGCCTGGGTGAGCCCCAGTGAGATAATTTTTGGCCAGGAAACAGAAGTCTCTACCATCACTTTTTTTTCCTTTTGAGATGGAGTCTCGCTATGTCACCCAAGCTGGAGTGCAGTGGGCACGGTCTGGGCTCAATGCAACCTCCAACCTCCACCTCCCGGGTTCAAGCCATTCTCCTGCCTCAGCTTCGCAAGTAGCTGGGACTGCAGGCATGTGCCATCACACCCAGCTAATTTTTGTATTTTTAGTAGAGACGGGGTTTCACCATGTTGGCCAGGCTGGTCTTGAACGCCTGACTCCAAGTGATCCACCTGCCTCAGTCTCCCAAAGTGCTGGGGTTACAGGTATGAGCCACCACACTAGGTTTTTTTTTTGGCGGGGCACGGGGGGAGACAGGGTCTCACTCCGTCACCCAGGGTGGAGTGCAGTGGTGTGATCACTGCAGTTTTGACCTCCTGGGCTCAAGTGATCCTCCCACCTCAGCATTCCGAGTAGCTGGGACCACAGGTATGCACCACCACACCCCACTAACTTTTTATTTTTTGTAGAGACAGGGTCTGTTGCCCAGACTGGCTCAAACTGGATGCAAGTGATAATCCCACCTTAGCTTCTCTAGGATTACAGGCATGCGCCACCATGTACTTACTTGTAGGCTCTGGGTTTGAGATACTGGAAGGGTGGTCTTTTCACTTAAAAAAAAAAAAAAAAAGGCCAGGCATGGTGGCTCAAACCTGTAATCCCAGCACTTTGGGAGGCCGAAGCAGGCCAATCACGAGGTCAGTTTGAGACCAGCCTGGCCAATATGGTGAAACCCTGTCTCTACTGAAAATCCAAAAATTAGCTGGACGTGGTCATGTGCGCCTGTAGTCCCAGCTGCTCAGAAGGCTGAGGCAGAAGAATCATTTGAACCCGGGAGGTGGAGGTTCCAGTGAGCTGAGATTGTGCCACTGCACTCCAGTCTGGGCGACACAGCGAGACTCTATCTCAAAAAAATAAAAAGTAATGAGACAGGGTTTATTTTGCCCAGGCTAGTCTCAAACTGCTGGGTTCAAGCAGTCCTCCCAGCCTGTAGCTGGAATTACAGATGTACACTGTGACTTTTTCACTTACTTTTGAATGCAAATTTCTATAAAGCTAGAATTAGCTGGATAAAGTCAGGGCCCTAGGGCTTGCTGTTTAATAAGCAGCTTAGTTCATCTAATCCAAAAAGACTATGCTGTCATCTTGGCCAGGCACAGTGGCTCATGCCTGTAATCCCAGGACTTTGGGAGGCTGAGGCAGGCAGATCACTTGAGCTCAGGAGTCTGAGATCATCTTGAACAACATGGTGAAACCCCATCTCTATAAAAAATACAAAGAATTAGCTGGGCATTGTGATATATGCCTGTGGTCCTAGCTACTTGGGAGGCTGAGGTGGGAGGATCACCTGAACCCAGGAGGTGGAAGCTGCAGTGAGCAGAAATTGTGCCACTCCACTCCAGCCTGGGCAACACAGTGAGGCTATCTTAAAACACACACACACACACACACACACACACACACACACACACACACACAAATGGGGCCAGGCATGCTGGCTCACGCCTGTCATCCCAGCACTTTGGGAGGCTGAGGCAGGCAGATCACCTGAGGTCGGGAGTTTGAGATCAGCCTGACCAACATGTTGAAACCCTGTCTCTACTAAAAATACAAAATTAGCTAGGTGTGGTGGCGCATGTCTGTAATCCCAGCTACTCAGGAGGCTGAGGCAGGAGAATCGCTTGAACCCGGGAGGCGGAGGTTGCGGTGAGCCAAGATCGCACCATTGTACTCCAGCCTGGGCAACAAGAGCGAAACTCTGTCTCACAAACAACTATGCTGTCAACTAGAACGTACCAAAGCTCAAGTGCTCATGAAGTATCTGTTGAATTACAAGGCAACTACCTTCATGACCTCAGCTTTACTTGACCCTTCCTGATTTACTCCTACTTTTTATGTGAATTCTCTTACCAGGCAACTGACAGCCCAAAATTGCAGCCAAAAAGAATATCCAACATGTCGCAGAGCCAATGGTAAAACCTGTATAATTAACTCAACTGAGAGACTCTCAGAACCCACCAGTCCCCCGCCGGCTTTTTTTTTGGAGACAGAGTTTCACTCCTGTCACCCAGGCTGGAGTGCAATGGTGCAATCTCAGTTCACTGCAACCTCTAGCCTCCTGGGTTCAAGTGGTTCTCCTGCCTCAGCCTCCTGAATAGCTGGGATTACACGCACACACCACCACACCTAGTATTTTTAGTAGAGATGGGGTTTCATCATCTTGGCCAGGCTGGTCTCAAACTCCTGACCTCAAGTGATCCACCCATCTGTCTCCCAAAGTGCTGGAATTACAGGCATGAGCCACTGCACCTGGCCCCAGACCCCCTTTCCTACCCATTAACTCTGTAGATTTCATTTCCTACATGTTCTCCAGAGAAGACTCGAAAAACTGCATCAGACATTTCCCACTGCTGTATTCCACAGGGCTGAACCTGTCCACAGCTGGGCCCTATGGTAGTCTCACCAGGACTTCTCTCACCAGGCAGCTTGAGTGCTGTCCTACCAGCCTGTAGGAGTGTCACTTCCTCTTTCCTCACCACAGCCCCCACTACCTCACCACTCCGCCTGGGCAAAAAAAAAAAAAAAGTGTGGGCAGCATCCTGTGCCTGCTTCTGTTACCCACATCAACTGCTGAGCCAGCTCGCCCCCACAGCCTGCTTGCCTAGCTTGCCACCCAGCCTGCTGTTGTTCCTCACATCACAAGGCTGAAGCCTGGGGAGTGGGTGAAGTGGGTCTTTCAGTTGCAAGCAGGCCAGAGACTGGAGTGGCTGCTGTAAGGGCAGCCATGCTCACCTACTTGTTCATGTCTCCCAGCAGAGCTGAACATGGCAGCAGTCCTCCCATAAGGCCAGGAGTGGGTCTCTTCCTTCGTACAGTCTGTGTCAGAGAAGCCTATGCATGGCCTGTCACACACAAGTTAGGATGTTCCCTCCGCCACTGCCACAGAGTCCCATGAGCAATGTGAAAATGTAGCAGGCCTGAGGTTTTCTTCGCTGGTCCAGAGAGGGTGAAGCAAGAGCAGGAAGCAGGTTCTACAGCTCTGAGGATGCTGAGCTAGAGCAGCAGCCTGATGGGTTACCAAAGCAATTGCCTTCCGCCAGACTGCGTGCCGGGGCCTCAGAGAGACTCCAATATCCTTGCCCTCCTGAAGCCAGGGCCTAGCAGGACAAAACATATTCCAACTAGAGGTTGTCAATCTGATCAAGGGTTGAGGTAAACAGTAGGGGATGCAAGGCAGCCTGAGGTAAGTGCCAGACAGTCTCCAAAGACTC
Source organism: Rhinopithecus bieti (assembly GCF_001698545.2). Lineage (NCBI taxonomy): Eukaryota > Metazoa > Chordata > Mammalia > Primates > Cercopithecidae > Rhinopithecus > Rhinopithecus bieti. The sequence continues at coordinate 870,452 of NW_016824620.1, read as the reverse complement.
AGGCTGGCTCAGGCTTGTCTTTCCCAGTCAGTCATTTCTGGCTCTATGGCTATTACAGCCTGGGGTTGAAGGTTGGTTCTAGGGGTTCCTCCCACCAGCCCATACATCTTAAGTTACCAAGGGGCAGTCAGAGGCAGTCCCAGAGAGCCCAGCAATCCATCCACACAGCATTACAGCAAGCTGCAGTGTGAGCCAGAACTAATAGGAGAAAACCCAAGCCTCCCTCCAGCTCTGGGACCAGGAAAACAATGCTACAGAAACTCACATCGAAGAGAAGGCAGACATAAAATTCTGTTTTTAAGACTGTAACATGGAAAAAATGTTTATATGTTAAGTACAAAAGGGACATAAAATTGTATATACAGTAGAATAATGACTATGTAAACACACCAAAAATCTATGCACAGAAATGTCTAGGGGGAACATTTAACACCAAAAGATTAACAGTGGTAGCATTTGGGTGGCAAACTTGATTCTTTCTAAAATTCCCAAAATTTCCTTAATAAGCAGTAATTATAATTGCAACGGGAAATAATTTCTTTAAGTATTTAAGTACTCAGTGCAGTGTTGCTGTCAAATAAACATCAGTGGCTTTGGCCCTGATTCCTCAGGTAGCAAATGCCGCTGCCCCACTCCCCACCCATCCCCAGTAGGGCTTGAGCACCTCTAGCTCTGCTGAGATCATCTGTGCAGCCCCAGCCCTCAGCATCTCTTCCACTCACTTCCAGCTGTATCTTTTCCCTTTCCTCCTCAACTCAGGAGGCAGCTTTGCAACCACAGGGCCCAACAATACAAGCCATGAGATGGCATGTTTTGTTTGTTTTTGAGACGGCGTTTTGCTCTTGTTGCCCAGGCTGGAGTGCAATGACACGATCTCAACTCACTGCAACCTCCACCTCCCGGGTTCAAGCGATTCTCCTGCCTCAGCCTCCCAGGTAGCTGTCATTACAGGCATGTGCCACCACACCCGGCTAATTTTGTATTTTTAGTAGAGATGGGGTTTCTCCATGTTGGTCAGGCTGGTCTCGAACTCCCGACCTCCGGTGATCCTCCCGCCTTGGCCTCCCAAAGTGCTGGGATTACAGGCGTGAGCCACTGTGCTCGGCCTTGAGGTGGCATGTTTTCAAAGAACATGGTGCCTCAGTTTTGGACACACACAGGAATTCAAATACAATCATTTTCCTGCTGCTGAGTAAGTCATGCTTGGTGGCTGCTCTGGTTGCAGATATGTGAAGTTATGTAGCCTTTCCTGTTAACCCACAATTCCAACCATTCTCTTAACAATCATTCCCATCATGAATTTTCTACCCTGAAAAGCCAGGGGTGGGCAATAACAAGATCATTTGGTTTCTAAAAGTTCTTCCTCTCTGGGAAAGCAGAGCTATACAGTGGGTGGCATCCTGCAGATTCTAGTCTACATTTGGGAAAGGTGTACGCCTCTTGCACTTTCCGTTGGAGGAACAAGTCAAAAAGTAATTGCTTAAAAAAAAACAGTGCTAGCAATTCACAGCCTATTCCTGCCCGCTGAACAGAAGTTGTGATGCCTTGATTTACTCCCTAGCAGCTACGTATTCTTGAGCAAGTCATAACCCTACTGTGCCTCAGTTTCTGGATCTGCAAGGAGTGTTGCCTGTATGTTTGTTTAGGAACTTAGTAAAATGACAGACCACTCTCTCTGCTCTAAGAAGGCCATGAGCCAGCTGCAGCTCATCTCACTCAGCCTGGGCCTGATCAGAGTCCCTTCCTCTTCCGAGAGAAAGCAAGGAAAAGCAGCAAGCAAGCAGACATACCAGGTCAACGGGAGTGATCTATCATTGGCAATGAGGCCTCAAACAAACTGAAAATGCTCTGGCTCCAGCACCTTATCCCCAAATGCCACAAACCAGACAGATATGGAAGCCATGCAAGAGTGACTATCACACACACACAGGCACAGACAAGAGTACCACCAAGCAAAAAGGGGGCTAATACTGCAGAGATGGCCCCAAAGTACAACTTAAGGAACACAGTGAGTCATCCCAAGACCCTCACTTAGCTGCCATGGAAACAGCAAACACTATAAGCTTTGCTTCAGTCTTCCGAAATGAAAACATTAATAAGGAAGATTCACTAATACTTGTGGCAAACACTATTAGCAGGGATGCAATGTGTCTCCTGGGCTGCAGGACTCCATCTGCTTCAGCTGAACTCTCAGAAACTACAGATGAGAGATATATGCATACGCACACACATATATGCATATCTGTATGCACACAGATGTATTTAAATGAAGGTGCATACACTGTGCTAAAATACAAACAACAGAAATCAAAGGTCATATATAAAAAGGCTAAATATGACATATAACACAGGCCTAGAACCAGCTCTTAGTTGGGAGCCGGGGAAAGGGGTGGTATCATCTGAAGACTATGTACACAATTTGTGGTGGGCAGGGAAGGCATCAGTGTAAACAACTCAGACTCACTTCACAATACTGGCCCACAGGAAAGTGTGATGTATCTCATGTACAAAAATAGACTCCCACCTTGCTTTTGTACAAACCAAGCTTGGTAGGCACCCAGGAGGACTGTGGGTTTGTCTTGATGACAGGGCACTGCACCAGGCTCCTGCTAAACCTTCCAGCCCTAGGAACTCACCTGCTACCCTCCCGCTACCCTCCCCTTTCCGGCCCTTGGGTCTTTTCCCACCCAACACCGACAGCCTGAGGCCTGCCCGACCACCTAGCCTCACATGACTAACTGCAGAAACTAACTGCATGGCTTCCTTCTGTATCTGTCCCTCTCTCTGACCCCAAGATATAAGAAAATGTTTCTGGAAATGTTTGGCACCTAAGAAACATGATGGTTGTGGATAATGCCACAAGTACACAGGGAGACCCAGTAACAAGACATGCAGGGTGAGGGCAAGCGGCTGAGCTGCCCAAGCATTTCAAAACCAGGACTGTGACTTCCCATGCAGTTGGGGGGTAGGAGAAGGGATGTGCGGAACTGATGACTTCACCGGCTCCTCAGCAGAATGTACATTCAAATTGAAGATGCTTGAGAGCCCCACTATATCAAATCGTGAGTCCGGTCGCTCCTCTAGCAGAGCTTGGTGCAGTGATCGCTAGAAAAGCTGAGTTCCAATTGAGTCTGTTGCACCAAGAGTCCTTTTGAAGACGCTCATCAAAGTAATTATTTTCTTTTGAGCAGATGTACAGCACATCCATGGGAAGGCCATGTAAAAGGATGTTTTCCAGCCCAGTCAAATGATCCAATCCCACTATTATCTCAGTCCCCTCTGAGTATCTTCCTGCTGGCCGCCCTCACTGTACAGAAATAGCCGAGCAGCATCAGGGTCAGTCATCAATGGTGGGCAACCAAAAGGCCTAGAAGGAGAACATAAATCAACTTTAAAAAGCCAAGCATCTCCTCACTGCTGAGGGTTATTCACATCCCACCCCACAGCAAAGATGTGCCCAACCCCAATGGCTCTGGTGGTCCTCCCTCCTGACTAACCAACCCTGATGCTCTAAGGAGACAGAAACACTCTTCCCTCTATGTGAAAGTAAACTGGTTGTTTTTCTCCAATAATCACTGAACACCTTCCACCAGAGCAGACCCTTTTTTTTTTTAAAGGAATGTAAAAAAAGGAGTGCTGCCTGGGAGGTGGGTGAATAGGTAACCTGGCCTCATTGCTAATCCACCAGGTTACCTCCAACAGGTCCTCTCCTTCCTGGGCTGTAAAAAATAAGGAACTGGATGGTTTTGCTGTATTTCTTCTAACATTTTTTTTCTTGGTTAAAAAAAAAAAAAAAAAAAAAAAAA
>NW_016824620.1:843674-866402 GCF_001698545.2 Rhinopithecus bieti | reverse complement strand
AAAAAAAAAAAAAAAAAAAAACAAGGGGGCAATGTGTTCTGGGTAGGCTAGTAATGAAATGTCTCATCCCCGAACACCCAGGTAGGTTTAGGAGATCACAAGGGAAAACCGGAGCTGAGACTCACTGATCCTTTATTCTGTTAGTATTATCTAGGAAGAGACAAGGGCCTGGAGTTAATTCTAAGTGGTGAGTTATGACCAACTGTAGAAATTTCTGGGAATCTGGCATAAACCAACAGGAATGGAAAACTGAAACCACAATAGGCCAGTTCAGAGTATTTTAAGGAGCAAAAAATTTGCCAAGCATAGCCCAGGTAGTTTGGACCTAAAATTAGGGTCCAGAGCAAAAACTGGCCTATGATCTCCTTGGAGCTCAAAGGTGATTCCTGATCACCTCTAGGAAGAAGAATAAAAATGAAAGACAAAACCAGCCCAGCCAGAGGTCAAATAATAGGAGGTGAAATAGGGAAACCACCAGTTGAGAAACATGTACTTGGATGCTTGTAATCTACCTATGTAGAACACAGCTTGCTGTGCTTGTTGAGGCACCCACCACCTCAACTGGAAAGGGTCCCTGAGTGGCAGACACCTCTTACTCTTCGTTCACATACCATGTTGGAACACGCGCTGGCAAAAGTCATGAACTTGGGGTTGAATTGCAAACAGGTTATCGGGCCTGTGTGTTTACCATCCAACACAGCTACTTTTATACCGCTCTCTCCATTCCAGACATGGATCTTGCCATCCTCTGAACCTAAAGAGGATATTCAAGGAAAATGTAACAGCTCAAGACACAATGCAAAGACAACTGGAAATGAGACATGGATTGAGGTCTGAGGATAGGCCAAGCTTTAGGACCCATCCCTCAGGCAAAATCGAGAGGGACAAGAGGCAGTGAAGGAAGAACACTTTGGAAACTGATCTTGACCCTAGCTCTTTGTTCACAGGCATGTCACTTCCCCTCTGACTTCAGTTTTCTCATCTAAAAAAGGGGCCGAATACCATTACCCTACTGACAGGCAGCCACTAAGATGACTGAATGCAGGGTTACACCAGGACATTAGTATTACTAATAAGGTAGTGCTTATAGAGTTTAACTCAAATTTTGGTCCAGTCAGGGCAGTTAAAAGACACTATGTCTTTGGCATAATGTGCTATACAGAAATCTGAGAACATCTATCAAATATATAATAATGTCTCACTTAATAATTTAAACAAAAAAAATGCATAGTACCAGAGAAATAACCCCCACAGGGGATAAAGGAAACTCACCAATCATAATAAACTGAGAGTCTGGAGTAAATGAAGCCTCCAGTGTGACAGCTTTGCTATTGGCATAACCCTAAAACAAAACAGAGCAGTTCTTTTGTTGTTACAGAGCCATTAATAAAAACGGCTGCCTACAAACACTGACTTAGCACATGCATCACCTTCCTTTCCATGAAACCCTTTCCTTGTCATGTACTACACCACCCAGCTTCCAAATGTGGTTGCCATCCTTGACAATCCACCCCCACCTTCAACTCTGTATTCAAGGTATACTCAAGGGAGTAAGAAAACTTTATTGTTAGGACATTATTTTATATCTAAATACCAAACTTGGGTCACTTGGTGAGAAATAAATGTCTACAGAATCCAAGGGAGGTAAGTTCAATGAGCAGGAATAAAATACAAGTGCATGCCTTCATGAGTAAGTCAAGAGTAACTGTTGGTCTCCACCAACCAGCTAACATAATTCTTAGCATAGGAAGTATGAGCATGGAAACAGCCATGGTCGAAGGCCATCAGCTCACCCCAAACGTGTGCATCACCACTCCTTTGAATGCATCAATGAGACGAATGAAGCTGCCGTTGGTGGAAATGAGGATGAGCTTGCCATCATTGCTGAATTTAAGTCCTGTCCACTCACAAGTTCGATCATACTGCATCTTAAAGGTAGCAAATGGCCCCTGCAAAAGATAAAAAAATAGTAGCCCCAGGCCCAAGGCATATTAACAATTTCTTCTGCTAGAGCCAATTCCCATCCTATTCCTTTAGATCCCTTTTTGACTAAGGAAAGCAGAGAATGAGCTACTTCTCTGCCACTCTCTTAATATATACCATATTTTTCTTTTTGTAGAAAATGCTCTTACAGGGCCAGGCATGGTGGCTCACGCCTGTAATCCCAGCACTTTGGGAGGCTGAGGTGGGTGGATCACCAGAGGTGAGGAGTTTGAGAGCAGCCCGACCAACATGGTGAAACCTCATCTCTACTAAATACAAAAAATTAGCCAGGCGTGGTGGTGGGCATGTGTAATCCCAGCTACTTGGGAGGCTGAGGTAGGAGAATCACTTGAACCTGGGAGGCAGAGGCTGCAGTGAGCCGAGATTGCACCACTGCACTCCAGCCTGGACAACAAAAGCAAAACTCTTGTCTAAAAAAAAAAAAAAAAAAAAAGGCAGTTACATGTCTACTTCACCATAATATTAAGATAGCTCAAAGATTCAAAGATTTACCTTGTCAAAAGAACGAAGGTCATAAAGTTTGACCATTTCAGAGTTGACACCTGCAGCGAAAATTAACCCTTCTGGATCAAAAGAACAAACTGGCTTCCCCTGCAGATGCATGAGGCCCTAAGAGAAAAGAAATACGAAATACACTAAAACACACATACCACAACCACACCTGGAACAACCAAAGACTGCTAGTACAATGGGGAAAAAAAATGAACCCAGGACCCTACCACTACATAATTTACTTTTCCCAATTAAAACTAAGAAAGGCATACAAACAAATATCAGCCTACCTACAGAACAGAAAAAGCAAACATAAAACTAAAATGAAGCTTTTAAAAAACAGGTCTCCAGACAACAATTTCTGATCAACTCTAACTGCACAATATTACAGACACAGAATTCAAATAAAAATAAATCCCTTGAAGCCAAAAGCTCTAGGAACACTTTTAAAAACATTAAGCCGGCTGGGCGCAGTGGCTCACACCTACAATTCCAGAACTCTGGGAGGCCAAGGTGGGCGGATCACCTGAGGTTGGGAGACCAGCCTGACCAACATGGAGAAACCCCATCTCTACTAAAAATACAAAATTAGCCGGACATGGTGGTGCATGCCTGTAATCCCAGCTACTTGGGAGGCTGAGGTAGAAGAATCGCTTGAACCCTGGAGGTGGAGGTTGCGGTGAGCCGAGATCGCACCATTGCACTCCAGCCTGGGCAACAAGTGCAAAACCCTGTCTCAAAACAAAAACAAAACAACAACAAAAACTCCACAACAATTAAGCCACAGAGTACAATGCAATCTGCACTAGATTAGGGTATTTGCTTAGCAGCTACCAACTAAGAAAACAGATTTTCTCCAAAATTTAAAAAGACCCTGGGATCCCAGAATGGAACCACTGTTTTCTCCCTTCTTTGAGAGGTAGAGTTCATTATAGGGCCTACCATAGAAAATGCTCAAAAAGCATAACTGTGAGGTACCATTACCTGGCAGTTAGGAGACCGGAGATCCCAGAGTCGAATGGTCTTATCAAGAGACCCAGAAATGAAAGTGTCATCCACAGGTGACATGGACAAGGCCACCACCCTGCAATACATTGAGATAAATAGGAGTTGATGCGAAATATTAGCAAAAATTGGATGTGAATTCTAAATCACTCTGCCTACCTATATATATATATATATATATACCTGTTCTCCTGAAATTGCCATTTTAAGAAGCACACTAAAACACACATACCACAACCATATCTGGAACAAAGACAACTAGTATAATGAAAAAAAAAAAAATTAAAGCTACAAAACAAAAATATATGATTCCAATGCAAATCAAAACCACAATGAGATACTACTCCACACCCTCCAGCATAGCTATAAAAAGACAGACAAGTGTTGGTGAGGACGCAGAGAAACTGGAACCCTCACACATTGCTAATGGAAATGTAAAAATGGTACAGTTGCTCTGGAAAAGTTTTTCCAAAGAAACAGAGTTACCATGTGACCCAGAAATTCCACTCCTAGGTATTTACCCAAGATAACTGAAAATATATGTCCACACAAAAATGTACACATATGTTCAGAGCTGCATTATTCATAATAGCCAAAAAGTAGAAATAACCCAAATGTCCATTAACTAATGGCTGGACAAACAAATGTGCTATATCTATACACTGGAATATTATTTGGCAATAAAAAGTAATAAAGTACTGCTTCATGTGACAACGTGGAGGAACCTTGAGAAGCCAGAAACAAAAGATCAGATATTAACTGATCCATTTACACAAAATGTCTAGAATAGGCAAATTTATAGAGACAGAAGTAGATCAGTGGTTGGTAGGGGCTGGGGCAGTGATTACTAATGAGTACAGAGTTTCTCTTTGGAGTGATAAAAATATTCTGAAGCTAGACAATGGTGATAGTTGTCCAACTCTGCAAATATAGTGAAAACCACTAAATTGTACATTTTTAAAGGAATCATTTATAGTATGTAAACTGTATCTCAATTTAAAAAAACATAAAAAAGCATGATTCCTTATCAAGATGTGTGAGGACTACACAGATGTTCTCAAACCTAAGTGGCATCAGCATTACCTGGAGGGTGGATTAAAACAGATTGCTGGGATCTACTCCCAGAGCCTCTAATCCAGTAGGCCTGACTTGGCGTCTGTGAATCTGAGTTTCTAACTAGCCCCAGGTGATGGGTGAGGCTGCTGTTTTGGGCACCACACCTAGAGAACCACAAGCCTATGCTAACAGCAACTGTATTCCTAATTTGATCCCTTTTTTTGTGGTTATACCATCAAGAGGCACTCACTTAAAAACATTTTCTTCCAATGTAACTCAACTAACATCTGCACCAGCTCCTCAACTTAAAATTTTAAAAGATATTGTTAAAAGCCAAAATCTCCTGGGAATGCTGAGGAGGTAATAAAACAGAATGAGTAGGCCGGGTGCGGTGGCTCATGCCTATAATCTCAGCACTTTGGGAGGCCAAGGTGGGCGGATCACCTGAGGTCAGAAGTTTGAGACCAGCTTCGCCAACATGGTGAAATCCCATCTCTACTAAAAATACAAAAATTAGCCAGGCCTGGTGGCGTGCACCTGTAATCCCAGCTACTCAAGAGGCTGAGGCGGGAGAATCGCTTGAATCCCAGAGATGGAGGTTGCACTGAGCCGAGATCATACCACTGCATTCCAGCCTGGGCAACAGAGCAAGACACCGTTTAAAAAACAAAAACCAGAATGAGCAGAACACATTGTGGACATGTAATTTTTATATGCCATGGCATTCAGCCCAAGAGCTCAGAGGAGGTACAAGACTCTTATGCTGAGAAGTACAGGGAACACATGGAGAAGACAGACCCCGAGCGTAAGGAATTTTAACTGTTCAGTCCACATGACTCCAAGAGAACCAGAGATGGCTTCTGGAAAGACACAACATCTGAGGTAGAAAGGATTTCGAAGGGAAACACCTTTCTGACAGGTGCCAGACAGGAAGGCACGAAGCCCATGTTCAAGAAGTAGCCGAGAGTTCACCTTAATGGGAACGGTAGGAGAAAATGCTGGGAAAATGGGTCAGAGCCAGAAGGGGCAGAACCTGACTACAAGAGGAAGGAGCAAGGAAAATGTAGAGAACCATTAAGGGAGATGGTGAAGCAATCAAACTGCAATCCAGGATGCTGAAGCAGGATGGTAAGAGATGGGATGATTAATTAGGAGCTAACAATAATTTACCTTACAGGGTATGTGAGCCAGGGCAGAAGCAAAGGAGAGAACACAGAAGAAAGTAATACATGAGGTTAAACCTAGGGAAAACTAAATAGTTTAACAACTCACTGAATATCATGGCAAGGGAAAAAGAGTGCACTGACAACAGATGCTTTGAACCAGAATTGGAAGAGACAGAGATGAAGAAATATGAGGAAGATAGAGAGAAGCTGGCCCAAAGAATGTAACAATGACGGACAGACTACTGGACCTGAGTACTGGAAAGAGTACTGGACAGAAGAGACAGCTACAAAGATGTGTATAAAACATGTAGGTGGTGCTGGGCGCCCTGCCCATAATCCTAGCACTTTGGGAGGCCGAGGCGGGCGGATCACCTGAGGTCAGGAGTTTGAGACCAGCCTGGCCAACATGGTGAAACCCTGTCTCTACAAAAACACAAAAATTAGCCGAGCATGATGGTGCGCACCTGTAATCCCAGCTACTCGGGAGGCTGAGGCAGGAGGATCATTTGAATTCAGGAGGCGGAGGTTGCAGTGAGCCAAGATCACGCCATTGTACTCCAGCCTGGGTGACAGAGCAAGGTTCCATCTCAAAAAACAAAACAAAACAAAAAAAACAAAACCTGTATATGGAAGGTGGGTCTCAAATTCATAACAGATATGAGCTATAAATACTGATTTGGGAAGCTACCTGAATGAAGGTGAATGAAATCAGCGATGGAGATAGAAAATCACAAGAAAGCGGATAGAGTATTTATTTTAGAGTCAAAACAGAGGCTAAGAACTACAAGAACAGAACTGACATGGGAAAAGTCACTTGCCATGGGAAAGTAAGTTTTACTGAGAGGTTAAGCACCAAGAAAAGCCCAAAGCAGTGGGTTTTAACTAGAGGCAGCAGGGAATGAAGGACAAAGGTTTGGATAAAGCCCCACAGATGATTCTGGGACTAGTGCAAAAAAGATTTCAACAGTGAGTATGTGTGAGGAGGTGGAGATGGGAATGTGCAGATTATTCTTTCAAGTTTGATAGTGAAAAGGAGTGGGTGATAGGGTCAGTAAGTAGACTTAAGATAAGAAAGACCAAGTAAATTTGTAGGCAGCAAAGGAAAAGCCGATTAAGGAGATGGAAGCAAGCAGAAAGAGGAAGGTTTGTTTTGTGAAAGAAAGACCACAGCTTTCTCAAGGAAAGGATTCCAAGGAAGAGAGGAATTTAGGTGGAAGGGATAGATGTTTAAAAGAACTCTTTTTTTGGAGACAGGGTCTTGCTTTGTCACCCAGACTGGAGTACAGTGGCACAATCATGGCTCACTGCAGCCTTGACCTCCCAGACTCAAGTGATCCTCTCACCTCAGCCTCCCAAAGTGCTGATTACTGGCCTGAACCACTTCGCCCAGTTGAAAGAACTCATTTTGTTCAGCCTTGATTTTCTCATAAAAGGAGGGACAAAGTCATCTATCAAGAATCAGGAGGTCAGCCGGGTGTGGTGGCTCACCTCTGTAATCCCAGCGCTTTGGGAGGCTGAGGTGGGCAGATCACGAGGTCAGGAGATTAAGACCATCCTGGCTACCATGGTGAAACCCCATCTCTACTAAAAAATACAAAAAACTAGCCGGGCTTGGTGGTGGGTGCCTATGGTCCCAGCTACTTGGGAGGCTGAGGCAGGAGTATGGCCTGAACCCAGGAGGCGGAGCTTGCAGTGAGCAGAGATTGCGCCACTGCACTCCAGCCTGGGTGACAGAGCGAGACTCTGTCTCAAAAAAATCAGGAAGTCAAGAGGTTGAATAATTGGGAGGATTGGAAAGCATTTGAAACAACTGCATCAACTCTTAATTACAAATAGTACATTTGTGAACATTAATTTGAATACAAACAAGCAAAAACATCTACTTACCATGAGCCATCCTTTGTCTGAAACTATAGTTACCACTGGCTGCCTTCTTATTTCAGCAACACAAATGGCCTGCCCAACTGGAAGTGCAACATTTTTTTTTTTTTTTGAGACAGGGTCTCGCTCTGTCACCCAGGCTGGATGGAGTGCAGTGGCGCCACCTTGGTTCACTGTAGCCTCTGTCTTGCGGGTTCAAGCAATTCTCATGCCTGAGCCTCCCAAGTAGTAGGAATTCCAGGCGCACACCACCACTCCTGGTTAATTTTTGTATTTTTTTGTAGAGACAGGGTTTCACTATGTTGCCTAGACTGGTTTCAAACTCCTGCACTCAAGCAATCTGCCCTCAAGAGCTGGGATTACGCCACCATGCCCGGCCTGGAAGTGCAACTCCTAACAGGAGGCTCTCAGGCTATCTTCTGTCAGGGCTCCATACCAATCAAAACCATCCTGGGTTACCGTACATATATATATGTAATTATATATAATTATATAAAATTTTACATAAAATTATATATAACCCACATTATATATATATTATATATATATAACTAGAAATACATATATATAGATATAGGTATATGAGACAGAATCTCCCTCTGTCACCCAAGCTGTAGTGCAGTGGTGCGATCTCGGCTCACTGCAACCTCCGCCTCCTAGGTTCAAGCGATTATCTTGCCTCAGCCTCCCAAGTAGCTGGGATTGCAGGTGCAATTGCACCATACCCAGCTAATTTTTGTATTTTTAGTAGAGATGGGGTTTTGCCATGTTGGCAGGCTGGTTCAAACTCCTGACCTCAAGTGATTCGCCTGCCTTGGCCTCCCAAAGTGCTGGGATTACAGGTGTGAGCCACTGCACTGGGCCTAGTTATAATTCAACTGAGATATCTTTGAACACCTATCCCCGCACCTCTATAACCTTAGTAAATCAACAGTTGACTATTTAAGAGAAGATGAAGAATGCCAAACAGTAGTGAGGAAGTAGCTTCAGTTCACTAATAAGCTCTCTCTAGCCTTCTATTCTCTGGGTAACCTCAGGGATAAAAGAACTATCTGCTTCTATAATACATGGGTCTTACCTTTTGCTATGTCCAGGAAAGTATCTGATGTATTTGTTGTCATGCAAGGACAAGTAACGAATAGTATCTGTAAAAAGACAAACAAGGTATGATGATATCATACTGTTTAAAATAAACTTACTTTGCATTTTCATCTTGAAAAGACAAGGTCAAATAATCCCTTGTCTTCTATATCCCAAGCAAGGAATGAATAAATAATGGTGAATAATTCTACTCTGCAGCTGAAGAGTGGGCATGTAGATTTCACCTAACTCAAAAGCAAAGTTCTTAAGTTGATGGCATAGAAAGCAATGTTTGAAAACACATTTTATTACCAATTTGGCTTCTTCATAATAACAATGCAACTCGCACCCTGCAAATATACCCTGGCCAAAAAACAAAACGAGTAAAGCACACATAATAATTTTAGATATTGGTCTAGTGTCCACAGAATGGCAAACCTTAAAAAAAAATATGTGGCCGTTGAGCAAACAGACTTAAAGAGGTGAGCAGCCATGGCAGTTAAACTGAAGATCAGGCTGAACCCTAGCAGCAATTTTTGTCTAGAGTTCTCTATCAGTGTGTTGACCCACCCTCAACCTATTTGAACATTCTTCAATTGGATACACAAATTACAATGAAAATAAACAAAAGGTCAGAGAAGTGATGTCAAAATCTGGGTTAAAAAGATCTTAAGACATTAAAAAAACCAAATCCTTATACCAATGAGTAATAGCAGTGAGATTTTGACAATATTAAAGAAAGGAACAATCAGAGATTTGTGCTTGGGGAAAAATAAGACAAACACTCTTAACCAAATGATTCTATCTGAAAGAGTAAACAAACAAAAAAGATGGTGGCAGTAGAGAAATGAAGTGCCATAAAGAATAAAACTGCAAAAGAGGAAAGTATTATCCCCTTAAAAAGACTAGGAATAAGGAAAAATTGTTGAGAAACAGCTAAGGGAAAATGGTACCAAAATGCAGAAAGAAAAGCATGGAAAGAACATTCTGAAGGCAAACAGAACATAGGAATAAAGGGGTTGAAAGCATTGAGTCATCCCAGGGCTTCACAGGGGTGCTTTCTAATAAGAGGGCATTTAACTTGGGAGGGGAAATAGGGATATTTGTATATTCCATAGCTTGAACACTACACAATTTTCTTTGAAAACATCTTCAAACTTACTGAATGACAATTACGAAGTATTTCTAGTTATTCTACTGCTAACAACGACTCACCTGCCCTAAGAAGAAAAAGACTTCCTTCCCATTACCTGATTTCCCAGAGATGAGCAGGGCGACGCCATCCTCTCAGCCCCACTTGGCAGCTGGCGCGCTGTTCCTGGCAAGGCAGTGGCCTGTACAGTTATCTCCTGTACCGGGTGGTATCATAGACCCTCAAACTGTACAAACTACTACCTCAGCCTGGAATCAGGCAAAAGGAAACGGAGCACTGGAGGAACTCTTCAGGATGCACTTGAGACAGGAAAGGGAACATCCTCACAGCAGAGGCCTGGCAGCAAAGCTACAAGTGCCACACATTTGCCTCATCTCGCACCACATTTGGAGAATCCTCATTTAATCACTCAGAAAAACAGCCCAACAGAAGAAATAAACCAGTCATTCAGATGATCACATAGACACGTTTCCTCAGGATCGTAAGGTTTTACATTCTTGTCCAAAATCATTAACTACGCTGCTTCCTTAGAAAACCACTTCTGAAATACAGGCATGGAAAGTAGAAATGATATACTTACTAAAAATCAAGTACAGGCAGAAGAGTCTCATTTAAAAAAAAAAAGAAACTAAAAAAAAAGACGTCCACCGAATCTGCTCTGAGATAGGTACAGCCAAAATAGCAGTATAAGCCATCCTTGTGGAATGACATTAGAAAAATCTCTTTTGTTTTTTTGAGATGGAGCCTCGCTCTGTCACCCAGGCTGGAATGCAGTGGTGTGATCACGGTTCACGACACCCTAGACCTCCAGAGCTCAAGCAATCCTCCCACCTCAGCCTCACAAGTGGCTGGGACTACAGGCATATCCCATCACACCTGGCTAATTTTTGTATTTTTTGTAGAGACGGGGTTTCCCCACATTGCCCAGGCTTATCTCAAACTTCTGGGCTCAAGTGATCCACTCTCCAAGGCCTCCATAAGTGCTGGGATTACAGGCATGAGCCACTATGCCTGGCCTAAAAAAATCCTTACTGCAAAATGTGAGATGATCATCAATAAACCACTGACATAAGTTTGAAAACAGAATCCTGGCCGGGTGTGGTGGTTCACACCTGTAATCCCAGCACTTTGGGAGGCTGAGGCAGGCAGATCACTTGAGGTCAGGAGTTCGAGACCAACCTGGCTGACATGGTGAAGTCTCAACTCTACTAAAAATACAAAAATTAGCCGGGCGTGTTGGTGGGCGCCTGTAATACCAGCTACTTGGGAGGCTGAGGCAGGAGCATCGCTTGAACCCAGGAGGCTGAGGTTGCAGTGAGTCGAGACTGCACCATTGCACTCCAGCCTGGGCAACAAGAACAGGACTCGGTCTCAAAAGAATAAAGAATAGGCCAGGCATCGTGGCTCATGAGGTCAGGAGATCGAGACCCATCCTGGCTAACATGGTGAAACCCTGTCTCTACTAAAAATACAAAAAATTAGCTGGGCATGGTGGCACGCACCTGTACTCCCAGCTACTTGGGAGGCTGAGGCAGGAAAATTACTCGAACCTGGGAGGTGGAGGTTGCAGCGAGCTGAGATCGCGCCACTGCACTCCAGCCTAGGCAACAGAGTGAGACTCCGTCTCAAAAAAACAAAACAAAACAAAACAAAATAGATAAAACATAAACAAAAATAAAAAAATTAAAGAATCCTAACATGAAAATAAGTGTTACAGTTCAGTTACCACGACAATCTCTTAGGACTTATCTAGAGAAATGCAGGTAAAAACAGAGATTGTTTATAATAGAAAGAAACTCACAAGTTCAATTTCTAAGAGTAACTCTTTACTCTTTAGATCAAAAAACATTCCTGGAATCAGAGGTGACTAAGGTTGGGAAAATACCAAAACTGTTCTAACTTCCCTTAAACTATCATAGTTCGAGCATTTGTGAAACTTTTCTCAAATCTCTATCATTTTGAAAGAAAAAGTCCTGTTGTTTATCACTTGCTGTGTGTCAAGTGTTCTTTCCTTTTATTTGTTCTAAAAGTGTTCTTTTTGGAGATAGAATCTCGCTCTGTTGCCCAGGCTGGAATGCAGTGGCGCGATCTTGGCTCACCACAACCTCCACCTCCCGAGTTCAGGCGATTCTCCTCCTTCAGCCTCCCGAGTAGCTGGAATTATAGGCGCACAGCACTGTGCTCGGCTAACTTTTGTATTTTTAGTAGAGACGAGGTTTCACCACATTGGCCAGGCTGGTCTTGAACTCCTGACCTCGAGTGATCTACCCACCTTGGCCTCCTAAAGTGTTGGGATTACAGGCGTGAGCCACCACGCTCGGCTTTAAAAGTGTTCTTTTAAGTTTAAGGAAGTACAAATCATAAATACAATTAGTTGCTTCCTTTTTCCGCTCCCCTCTCTAAATTGGAGACTTTTCATACTCAGTCTCAAGTCCTTCAAAAGTACTAATGGCTTGCTTCCACCAGCATTCCTTCAGTCAAAACAATGTAATTAACATTACTAACATTATATGAAAATATTTAAACTAAAGTAACTATAGTCAAAGCAGAAGTAGTCACAAAGATTCCACGAACTATTTAACAAAGGAAACCACGACCTTAACTTCCTAAAAAGAAGGCTTGCTTACCGTCTATTTTGTTAGAGCTGTAAACGACTGTGTTTGCTGCATGAGTGTATCTGATGAGGTCCACACCATATTTCTTACTGTACAGGGTTCTCTTTGGTCTGATAAGAAAATAGAAAGAGAAAGTCATAAACATTCTCCATCATCAAAATCTGGGATCTCCACATAAAGAGAAGCACTTGAATGATGTAGCAAAGGTGAGGATTTTTGGTAAGTTCTAACACTGGAAAGAAACAATTTCTTCCAAAAGGGAAAAAACAACCCTCAAGCAACAGCCATCTGAAGAAGCTTTCCACCTTAGAACACCTAATGGCAAGGTTAGGTAGGAAGTAAAAGTAAATCTGGGGATTCAATTCAGTCTTTACTACAATGTTCAAAAGTAAGCTTTGAGAAAAAATAGTCATGTGCCATGTGATGACATTTTTATCAACAACAGACAGCACATAGGATAATGGTTTCATAAGATTATAATGGAGCTGCTCTCTACAACAGATGTATCATTTTTAAAATTCCTTATACTGTTTTACTGTACCTTTTCTATGTTTAGATACACAAACACTTAATGCTATATAATAATTGCCTACAGTATTCAGTACTGTAACATGCTGTACAGGTTTGCAGCCTAGGAGCAATGAGCCATACCACACAGCCTAGGTGTGTACAGGTTATACCATCAGGTTTGTGTAAATACACTCTATGACACTGTGCAACAAAAACTCACATAATGATCACCATCTAAGTGATGCCTGGCTGTATGGTGATGCCTGGCTGTACATCTACTTGGGAAGAAAAGCACACAAAACAAGTCCTAACTTACAACAAAGAGGGACTGAAACCAGACGCAAAACTGCTTGCCTTTGCTAATGTAACCTGCTCTTGCAGAAGACATCCATCCTTCCTATCCTACAGGTCAAAAGCACTTGCTGAGCCTTTTAGAAGGCAAGCCTAACTTTCTCTAGCAAAACCAGTTAAATCGTTCCTTTGTTTTTACTTTAATGTAAAATCACACATTTCTGGCCATAAGGTGGTGGCTCACACTTGTAATCCCAGCACTTTGGGAGGCCGAGCCAGGCAGATCACCTGTAGTCAGGAGTTCAAGAGCGGCCCATCATGATGAAACCCCATCTCTACTAAAAATACAAAAATTAGCTGGGTGTGGTGGCACGCACTTGTAATCCCAGCTACTCAAGAGGCTGAGGCAGGAGAATTCCTTGAACCCAGGAAGCAGAGGTTGCAGTAAGCCAAGAGTCGTGCCACTGCAATACAGTCTTTGCGAGAGAGTGAGACTCTACCTCAAAAACAAACACACAAACAGACAAAAAAAATCACACATTTCCAAGCTAGAGGTTACCAATCTCCATTTAAGTTCCTTAAACGTCTCCCTCTACAGAACCTTGAAGAGCAAGGCTAAAACTGATCTCAACAGAACCTTTAACCAAAAACTCTAACACATACTGGTTAAATTAGAAAAACGTTAGGCCAGGCGTGGTGGCTCACGCCTGTAATCCCAGCACTTTGGGAGGCCGAGGAGGGTGGATCACCTGAGGTCAGGAGTTTGAGACCAGCCTGACCAACATGGCGAAGCACCATCTCTACTAAAAATACAAAAATTAGCTGGGCGTGGTGGTAAGCGCCTGTAGTCCCAGCTACTCTGGAGGCTGAGGCAGGAGAATTGCTTGAGCCTGGGAGGCAGAGATTGCAGTAAGCTGACATAGCACCACTGCACTCCAGCCTGGGCAACAGAGCGAGACTCCATCTCGAAAAGAAAAGAAAATTTGAGACAAATATCTATGTAAATCCAGATTCAAATGCTAAAACAACTCTCCAATATGACCAATTCAGAAAACAAGAAAGCCTTTAACATAATGTCCTATATTTAGGTCTTTAGAAGGATTTCACAAATCCTGTACCAATGTTAACCAAGAGTTCCAATTTATGAAAAGGAAAGCTGACCCTCTCAATGTAAAATCCTCTCAGAATCTAGATACAAAACAATCACATGACTCAAGCAGTCTTTAAGAAGTCAATTATTTGCACTTTCAATTTTTGTTAAAGTGAGGCCAAGGGTTTCCCTACATGAAACCCATTTCCAAAATACTTCTCACTACAAATGCACTAGATTTTCCACATTCTTACCTTTACTGAAATAATACTTCACTCCTAAAAAGATCAGCAAAGGCTACTTCGCCAAGTCCACTGTCTGGGGTTCTGATGTGGGTTACTGTGTGGTAACCAGTGAGGGAATCTGAGTGTGTGGCTGTATACTTACTCTCTAGATAGTTGACTTTGCTTCTACCAGTGGAAGAACTTTACATCAGTTATTTCATCCCATTTACAATAGTAAAGACAGAACCTGGCCGGGCGCAGTGGCTCACGCCTGTAATCTCAGCGTGTTGGGAAGCCAAGGTGGGTGGATCACCTGAGGTCAGGAGTCTGAGACCAGCCTGGCTAACATGGTGAAACCCTGTCTCTACTAAAAATTTAAAAAATTAGCCAGGTGTGGTGGCAGGCACCTGTAATCCCAGTTACTTGGGAGGCGGAGGTAGGAGAATCACTGGAACCCAGGAGGTAGAGGCTACACTGAGCCAAGATTGTGCCATTGCACTCCAACCTGGGCAACAAGAGTGAAATTCTCCTTGAATTTCCAACACTGCGAAACCTCATCTCTACTAAAAATACAAAAATTAGCTGGGCACAGTGATGGGCGCCTGTAATCCCAGCTACTCGGGAGGCTGAGGCACAAGAACTGCTTGAACCCAGGAGCCAGAGGTTGCAGCAGTGAGCCAAGATCACACCACTGCACTTCAGCCTAGGAAAGTGTGAGGCTATCTCAAAAAAAAAAAAAAAAAACCAAAAAAAAAAAAAAAAAGGGTGGGGCGGTGTATTTAAAAAAAAAAAAAAAAAAAAAAAAAAAAAAAAAAAAGAACGTGAAAAGCCAACTCTAACTTGACATGTTAAAAGGGAATAATATAACAAAAACTTCTGGTTCCACTTAGATCTGGTCTATTTGTCTCAAATTTATCAGAAACACTAACCTGAGATTTTTTTTTCCTAATAACAGAAATCTATTGCCTCATTTCATTTCCTAATTTGGTTTTATTATTTTTATGTTTTTGAGACAGAGTCTCGCTGTTACCCTGGCTAGAGTGCAGTGACACGATCCTGGCTCACTGCAACCTCTGCCTCCCTGCCTCGGCCTCCTGAGTAGCTGGGATTACAGGCCCCTGCCACCAGGCTCAGCTAATTTTTGTACTTTTCTGTAGAGACAGGTTTCACCACACTGGCCAGGCTGGTTTTGAACTCCTGACCCAGGCGATCCGCCCACCTTGGCCTCCCAAAGTGCTGGGATTACAAGTGTGAGCCACCTCACATGGACTCACTTCCTAATTTGAAACCAAGATTATATTGTACTGCATCCATGTGCGTTTTACAAAGTACATGCACGGCATTTTTCAAATATTTTGGTAAGCTTCCTTCCTCCAACCAATTCTGGTGATCAAGCATCAACAAGGAAAATAATATTAACCTTTCGCTTTGAGTAATTTGCTTTACCTACCACAAACAATATCCTTTATATTCTTCCAAGTTGAAATATCACTCAACGGGTGAACTCCATTATAAAGAAAATTTAAATGACTGGTAAACTGGAAAATACTAAGCATACAAAATCTTGCTTTAGCCATTTTCAGACTCCCAAATTCTAACATTAGGGTCATCTAATAAAGATACTATGTCTTCAGCCAGTCACAGTAGCTAACACCTGTAATCCCAGCACTTTGGGAGGCCTAGGTGAGAGGATCCTTGAGCTCAGGAGTTTGAGACCAGCCTGGGCAACCTGATGAGACCTTGTCTCCACTAAAATAAAAATAACCAAGTAAGTTGGTGAGTGCTTGTAGGCCCAACTACTTTGGAGACTGAGGTGGGAGGATCGCTTGAGCCCGGAAGATGAAGGCTTTAGTGAGCTATAAGCATGCTATTGCACTCCAGCCTGGGCAACAGGGGAAGACCTTTGTCTTTAAAAAAAATAAAATAAAAAGGGCCAGGTGCAGCTCATGCCTGTAATCACAGCACTTTGAGAGGCCGAGGTGGGTGGATCACTTGAGGTAAGGCATTGAGACCAACATGGCCAACACTGCGAAACCTCATCTCTACTAAAAATACAAAAATTAGCTGGGCACAGTGATGGGCGCCTGTAATCCCAGCTACTCGGGAGGCTGAGGCACAAGAACTGCTTGAACCCAGGAGCCAGAGGTTGCAGCAGTGAGCCAAGATCACACCACTGCACTCCAGCCTAAGAAAGTGTGAGGCTATCTCAAAAAAAAAAAAAAAAAAGAATAAAATAAAGGCTGGGCGCAGTGGCTCATGCCTGTAATCCCAGCACTTTGGGAGGCTGAGGCGGTGCATCACCTGAGGTCGGAAGTTTGAGATCAGCCTGACCAACACGGAGAAACTCCGTATCCACAAAAAATACAAAATTAGCCAGGCATGGTGGTACATGCCTGTAATTCCAGCTACTCAGGAGGCTAAGGCAGGAGAATCGCTTGAACCCCGGAGGCAGAGGTCGCAGTGAGCTGAGATCACGCCATTGCACTCCAGCCTGGGCAACAAGAGCGAAACTCCGTATCAAAAAAAAAAAAAAAAAAAAAAAAATACAATACCATGTCTTCCAAGGAAATACTTCTTTTCTTCTGAGGTTGGTTTGACCTATACTAGTGACAAAACTTTTTGTCATATTATTGCCTAGAATGGAAACTAAAGAGGTTGTTTAATATCCAGAGAATTTGACCAATGTCACATACCTAGTCACAAGCCAAACTAGAACCCAGTTCTTTCCTAACTACCAGGCCACTCCTTCACCACAGATAATGAAACAAGGTCACAATTAATTGATCAGAGAAAACTCAAAAGAGCATGCCCTGTAGTACTGTATCAATACTAAATTTCCTAATTTGGATCTCTGGTTATGTAAGAATGTCTTTGTGCTTAGAAAATCCATGTTGAGCCGGGTGCGGTGGCTCACGCCTGTAATCCCAGCATTTTGGGAGGCTGAGGAGGGCAGATAACGAGGTCAGAAGTTCGAGACCAGCCTGACCAACATGGTGAAACCCTGTCTCTACTAAAAATACAAAAATTAGCTGGGTTTGGTGGCGCACACCTGTAATCCCAGCTACTCAGGAGGCTAAAGCAGGAGAATCGCTTGAACCCAGGAGCTGGAGGTTGCAGTGAGCCAAGATCATGCCACTGCACTTCAGCCTGGGCAGCCAAGCGAGACTCTATCTCAAAAAAAAAAAAGAAAAGAAAAGAGAAAAAAGGAGAAAAAAAGGAAAGAGAAAGAAAGAAGAAAGAAAGAAAGGAAGAAAGAAAGGAAGGAAGGAAGGGAGGGAGGGAGGGAGGGAAAGAAAATCCATGTTGAAGTGTTTAAAGGGGCTTGATACCTCCAACTCTAAGGGTGGGGGGAGGCACACAGTACATACAAATATTTACCTACAGTGATGAAGCAAATGAAGAAAATGTAACCAGTTACTGAATCATATGGGAGTTATCTGAAACATTGCTGTAACTTTCTGTTCGTCTGTAATTATGTAAAAATGCAATGTGAGTGAACAAACTGCTTTATGTCACAAAACTAGCATTTTACTTTTAACAAGACAGGATTTGGCCAGGCGCAGCACGTCATGCCTGTAATCCTAGCACTCTGGGAGGCCGAGGCCGGCGGATCACTTGAGGTCAGGAGTTCAAGACCTGCCTGGTCAATATGGTGAAACCCGTCTCTACTAAAAATACAAAAATTAGCAGCGCATGGTGGCAGGCACCTGTAATCCCAGCTACTTGTGAGGCTGAGGCAGGAGAATCGCTTTAACCCGGGAGATGGAGGTTGCAGTGAGCCAAGATCACGCCATTGCACTCCAGCCTGGGCAAGAGAGGGAGACTCTGTCCCAAAAACATAAGGAAAAAAAAAAAGACAGGGCTTCCCGTCAAGGTCATCCTTCCCAAATCAAAATTATGCCAAATTTGGAGACAAACAGCAAAGACAGGCTATCACAACCTTCATTTTCTTTAAATGAGGATATACATCTCCATCCTGAGGTTCTGGGAAGAGGTTCTAATCTGTGCAAAAGCATTAAACATTTCATGCAAGCCAGCTTCAAATTACTCCTCCAGGACCCCACAATGCGGACCCTACTACCACACCTTTAAGTGTTACTTCCTCTTTTAAACTGATTCAAGTGACCAGACCAGGACAGAAATCTATTTACTGAAGGAGTAACACTGACTCAAATAACTAAGTATTTGTTCAGCTAACAATTCCCTCTTCCTTAAGACCACCACTGCAGACCACTCTGCCACATACTGCAGGCAGATCCAGAGCCAGTTACGTAATATTTTCTCACAGCCCCAGTGGGAAAAAAATTGGGGGGGATACCATTATAGCTCAGTCTAAACTAGCATTATTTCAGATAATCAAATTCACAAATGAAGAGATACGTTCCAAAAGAAAGACACCAGTTAAAAAAAAAAAAAAAAGGCAAAAGGAACAGCTGGAGAAGGTAGGAAAAAACCCAAGATCTCAAAATAATAATAATAATATCTGTTACTAGGTAACAAAATCAAGTCTGACAAAACCAGAGGCCACCGAATTAAACCAAACATCAGCAAGCCTTCTTGGGGAAGGTGGCTAAGGGTAAAACAAATTTAATCTAAACTAGTTTTGGCTCCAAGGAGCTGCAAGTCCACAGGCGTGCGGTGAGGGGCTAAGGACCCCAAGGAAAAGTCAGTGCTGTGCTTAGATTTTGCGAAAAGATGCAGGTATGGTGGGTCTCCAGATGACTTGTGGCAACATAAAAGTTTCATGATCAGAATTGGAATTCAAAGTGGACCAAAGAGTGTAATAGAAAAAAAAAGTATGAAAGGAAACCTTAAATTGTTCTACGATGCTTGCTTTGTTTTAAAGGAAGCTCACATTCAGGTCAGGATGGGAAGACCAAGTTCGTTTGTGTGTGGCAAAAAGGAAGTTTTAGATATTGCTGAAAAGTTCACTTACGAACGTGGGCACCGAGTTTGAAGGAATAAGAGAAAGGCTACGAGCACGAAGAAAAAGCAAGGGGGCTCAAAGAGGCACAACAAATAAATCCTGACAGTTAAGAACTGCAACCCACGCTGTCTGACGGCAGAAAGGCCGCGGGAAGCTGAGGGGCAGGGGATGGGCGGAGTGCCAGGGCGGAATCGAGGTCATAGCGGAGAGGGCAGAAGAGAAAGCTGACGCTGCCGAAGGAGGCAGGAGAGCAGCCCCTGCAGTCCTGCGTCGAGGCCGGAGCAGACCAGCACCTCTGACAGCCTAAGGAGCTGAAAACACTACCTGCTGGGCCCAGGGTGGGCGGACCGGGCGTTTAAAGGTCAAGGTCAAGGTGGGGTTTGGCAAGCGAGACACAGCGCTCAAAGGAGACCGAAAACATACAACTAAGAATGCTATTATAAAATTATGACTATCGTAATTTTTTTAATAAGAAAAAATAAAAGGTCTCCTGGACGGCTGCGGGGTGGAGGCGGCCCTGGCAGGAACGCGTGCAAAATAGGCCGGGGGCTAAAGTCGGGAAGGAGGGCGGGCCGAGGAACTAGTGCTGGGCCACCGGAGGGAGGAAGGCACTGAGACTTGGGCCCAGGGCCTCCGCCGCACTCACTTGCCCTCCTGGCAGTCATAGAGCACGATGGAGTCGTCGTCGCTACTCGAGATGACCGTCTCGCCGTTGGGGCTGAAATCGAAGCAGTTAATCTTGTCCGAGTTTTCGCGGAACACCTTAGCGACGCGGAAGCTCCGCAGCACGCTATCGGTCAGCTTCATGGCGGCGGCTGAGGAAGGCAGCGGCGGCGCAGGACCGGGGCGGGGCCCGGCGGCGAACGGGCGGGCTGCCGAGGGGCCAACCCAGGCGGGGCTGGCGCCGCGCCGGCGGCTAGAGGGAAATCGGCCAACAGTTGGGCCGCCTCCTCCTCTTCCTCCTGCTTGGATGAGGGTCTTCTGCCTGAACTGCGGACCCTCGCCGAGCGTTCGTCTTCACAGCCACCTCACGGACAACCGGCGCGTCGCCGGCTCATTGTGTCCGCCATTTTGGGGCGACAGGCAGAAGCTGAGGGCGAGGAGCCTTAGCCGCGGCGCACGCCGGGAAAGGGGGCGGGGCGGGAATGGCTTCGCGAGGCCGGGAGGGGGGTGGTGACGTCAGCGCGGCCGCGGCGGAGTGTAGTGGCAGGGC
Source organism: Rhinopithecus bieti (assembly GCF_001698545.2). NCBI lineage: Eukaryota > Metazoa > Chordata > Mammalia > Primates > Cercopithecidae > Rhinopithecus > Rhinopithecus bieti. The sequence goes on along the minus strand of NW_016824620.1, from coordinate 845,695 downwards.
TGGCTACTGGCAGGGAGGGGCCCAGACGCGCTGGGCCTTCCCCGGGGGTCGGAAGGTTGCGGGTGCCTTGGGAGCTGGGGGCCCTTGCGCGAGATTGCAACCCCTGCGAAGGCTCTGGCGCCTCCTGCAGGTGCCCCGACCACAAGCCGCGTGGGAGAGGGTACTGCAGCGTCGCGTACGCCGCTGGAGGCCGGTTTTGGGGGTGAATCAGGTGAGCCGCTCGCGGGCTGGCTTGACCGCTAGTCCACTGCAGCGCCCGCTTAGACAGCTTCGACCTCTTTTTTTTTTTTTTTTTTTTTTTTTTTTTTTTTTTTTTGAGATGGAGTCTCTCGCTTTGTCGCTCAGTTGCGCGATCTCGGCTCACCACAACCTCCGCCTCCCGGGTTCAAGCGATTCTCCTGCCTCAGCCTCCCGTGTAACTGGGATTACAGGCGCGCGCCACCACGCCTGCTAATTTTGTATTTTTAGAAAGACGGGGTTTCACCATGTTGGCCAAGCTGGTCTCGAACTCCTGACCTCAGGCAGTCCGCCCGCCACCCGCACCCGGCCTGGTGTTCTTAATCGAGGTAGACTTTAGGTACAGTAAAAATCAGCCTTTTTAGGCTGGGCGCGGTGGCTCACGCCTTTCCGACCCACCTCTGGGAGGCCGAGGCAGGATGATCGCTTGAGCTCAGGAGTTTGAGACCAGCCTGGCCAACATGACAAAACCATCTCTACTAAAATATAAAAAATTAGCTGGGCATGATGGCGCGGCTGAGGCACGAGAATTGAGAAAGGCGGAGGCTGCAGTGAGCCGAAGTCGTGCCACTGCATTCCAGCCTGGGCGACAGAGCAGACGGTCTCCCTCCAAAAATTAGCCTTTGTAGTGGCTAGTTTTATGTTCTAACACCCATACACAGTCATGCAATCACCACCACATTCAAGATGTGGAAGAGTTGCACTATCCTGTTTGTAGTCAACAGGATTATTCTAAAGGTTCTATCATGTAAGTGATTCTTTGACTTAAAAGTAGTTTATCTCTAACAAAGGAAAACAGTATTTGAACAGAAAATAGGAACCAAGGTTCCTAACCTTAACTTTATGGGCAAAGGGTTAAACTCAGTGCCAACCTATGTGGCTTCACAGATCTCTATCTTGTGTGAAGCTCCTCAAAGGGTTAAAAAGCCTGGGGTTTCCAACAGTGGAGATGGGGATTATTTATTTTTGCTTTCTTTAGCTAAAGAGAAACAAAAACGAGGAAAGGCTGTGAGACATTTCAGTCGCTATTAGGAAGGTGTGATATCCAGAGACCTGTGCAATGGTAAAAAACAAAATGGAAACCCTGGAACAGCTGGGGTCTTTCTAGAAAGAACTAGAGGCTGTATCCCAACCCCCTGGGTAAAAGGAGAGCCAGGATCCTTATACATAAAGAGAAGTTGTTCTCTAAGGGAAGAGGGCAAGTTCCTGGCTAAGTCTGGGGTATAATTGCCTCCTGACAAAGAGCGGAGCTTCTGGCTACAATTTGTTCTGGGGTCTGGAAAAAGCCGGTTTGAGTGAAACTTGAATAGATGGCAACTTTCCAAACTGCACAGCAATGGAAGAAAAACCCTCCACGCCCCCAGATCACTCACTCTGCTTCCCTGTAATTCCTGTGCCTTTATTTCAGAAGCTAGAAAGGCTGATACAGAGTCTGCTTCGAATAGTTTAGAAGGCAACAAGGACTGATTGAGTGCCCATGTTCTGGAACTGTCGGGAAGTGAACGCGCCCAGTAAGATGATGCTGTATTTTGGTCCATATTAACCTACAAAAATAACCACAGAAACAGCTGTAATCTACTGAATGTTGCCGGCCAAAAGAAATCTTTTCAGGGTATCTTTCAAGTATTGTACTTCCTATACCTTTTCCAGATTTCACCGTTAAGACCAAACCTTCCTCCCAAGACTTGCCTTTCTGCATTATTTTTGGAATGCAGTCTTTTTTTTTTTTTTTTCGTTTTAAGAGGGTCTTCAAATGCTCATCCTGTTTCACATTTTTTTTTTTT
>NW_016824620.1:805463-843245 GCF_001698545.2 Rhinopithecus bieti | reverse complement strand
TCTCCTGACCTGGTGATCCGCCCGTCTCGGCCTCCCAAAGTGCTGGGATTACAGGCTTGAGCCACCGCGCCCGGCCGTGTGTTTCACATTCTTACTGTTTCCAATTCCTAGCCTGGCTCCCTGCCCTATTATAGTGGGACTCTCCTGGCTTCCAGCCCAACAGCATAGTTGCCTTAAAGGATGGACTTTAGGCCAGGTGCGGTGGCACTTTGGGGGGCCGAGGTGGGTGGATCACAAGGTTGGGAGTTCGAAACCAGCCTGGCCAAAATCTTGAAACCCTGTCTCTACTAAAAATACAAAAATTTGCTGGGCACAGTGGTGGGCACCTGTAATCCCAGCTCCTTGGGAGGCTGAGGCAGGAGAATTGCTTGAACCCAGGAGGCGGAGGTTGTAGCAAGCCGAGATCACACCACTGCACTGGGCAACAGAGCAAGACTCCGTCTCAAAAAAAAAAAAAGATGGACTTTAAAAAGTGACCCAGAAAGCCGGCTCCAGATCTGGATGGATAGATGGAGAGAAAGCTGCAGTCAGGAGTGAATCAGATGGCCTTTAAAAGAGCATCAGACTTAATTTTTTATATTTCCTTTTATTTGTAGTCATTTTACTTGTCACATATTCATTGCAAAAAAACTAAAAAAATACAAATAATAAAAACATGGGATCCAGAGATAGCCACTGTTACAGTCTTTTATTATAGTGAAATATATATAACATAAAATTTACCATTTTCATGTAGAACCTTTCTGAGTTTTTCATTTACTTATTTATTTATTTATTTTTTCTGCTCTGTCACCCAGGCTAGACTGCAGTGGCATGCTCTCAGCTCACTGTAACCTTCACCTCGTGGGTTCAAGTGATTCTCCTGCCTCAGCCTTCTATTGGTGCCCGCCACCATGCCCAGCTAATTTTTATATTTTTAGTACAGATGAGGTTTTATCATGTTGGCCTGGCTGGTCTTGAACTCCTGACCTCAGGTGATCTGCCTGCCTCAGCCTCCCAAAGTGCTGGGATTACAGGCGTGAGCCACCATACCCAGCTAGTCCCTGAAATATATTTTTAATGGGTTCATGATCTATTGTTTATAACTTTACCCATACTATGAACATATTCCAGGTCAATAAATACCGATACAATCATTTTGAATGGCTACATAGTATTCTATTATATGGTTGTAAAGTAATTTTGCTTCCCATTTTGTCAGAGCCCAGCCAGAGCTCAGTATGGATTAATTGAATAAATTAATTTATCCAAAGGATTCCAGATACTTGACTGGCCCATGTATTAAATTTTTCTGTTTCATGCTACACAATTGAAAATGGAAACTGTCCTAAAAAATATATCCTATTTCCAAAACAGAGCGCTCCTTATGAATTCTAATTCTTTGAGATAAATTTCTGAGCTCCAGTGCCCAGCAGCAGGGCTTCTCTAGAGATAGACTAACTTCTCACATAACCCTTGGAATAACTAGAATCAGGTGATTCTCTTCTTTGGGACAGTTGCGCGCGCGTGTGTGTATGAGCCTACACAGCCCTTGCAATAAGTGGAATCAGATGACTCTCTTCTTTGGGACAGTTGCGTGTGTGTGTGTGTGTGTGTGTGCATGCGCTTAATTGCCAAAGATGAAAAGCAGAACACTGGAACACAAAATGCCTGGTGAGGTGTCTGAGCTCCAGCACCGGGAAGTGGTCGCCTCACAGGTTGGCAAAAGGAATTTAATGACAACAGTATAGGTTTGAAAAAGGAACATTTCTTAGAAAGAAAGAAGGCTGCAGAAGAGTGCAGCGGGGCACCCCAGCGAGAGGACTGAGGGCCTTGGTGGATCTTCCTTAGGCGCATTTATGGACCTTCAGGCAGGAGCTTAGGGTTGTAAAATGAGTTTCAGCATGGCATTACAGAGATGCCTAGAAATTTTAGTTACTTATAAAAGTTGAAAGAGGCGTGGAACCAGATCCCCACTTTAGATACTCGGGAAGTTTAATTACTTCTAATTTCCCCAGATAAGGAGTTTTCCCTCTGGATGGCCTGTTGGATGGTCACCAGGTGGTCTTTGCTCCCTTCTAAATTCCTCAGATAAGGGCCAGGCACAGTGGCTCACCCCTGTAATCCCAGCACTCTGGGAGGCCAAGGTGGGTGAATCACTTGAGGTCAGGAGTTCAAGACCAGCTTGGGCAACATGGTGAAACCACGTCTCCACCAAAAAATACAAAAATTAGCCAAGCATGGTGGTATGCGCCTGTAGTCCCAGCTACTCGGGAGGCTGAGGCAGGAGAATTGCTTGAACCCGGGAGGCAGAGGTTGCAGAGCTGAGATCGCATTCTAGCCTGGGCGACAGAGTGAGACTCTGTCTCAAAACAAAAGAAAAGAAAAAAAAGAAAATAAATATTACAAGGATGAAGTAAGCCATTTTTATTTAGAGAAAATATAAGTGTGTGCATGGAAAATCATGTGGGATATACGTGAATATTACTAGAAATAATAAATGTAGTTACTAATGTATGTCCACTTTTACTGGAATTCCTCAGAGAGGTCCTGAGACTCTGACCAAGGGGCCTGGATAAAAAGAGGGTATCTTTCCCTGGCAGCAGGACAACTACCCAATTTGTGGGGCCCCTTGTTAAAAAATTGCTAAGAATCTCAAGATGGCAGCAACAGACTATTAAACCAAGTGCAGCGTCCTTCTGACTGCACAGGTCACACCCATGAAGCTGGCTCAACCCAGGACTAGTACAGCAACAACAGTGAGTCTCTACATGCACAGGAAATATATTGTGATGAAGACTCTGAAGTTCTGAAAGGTTAACTTTCTCAGGGTCACTTAGCCAGTAAGCCCTAAAGTCTGGATTCACACTCTGCTTCAGCACTGGAAAGCTTGTGTTCTGTTTCCAGGGCAAAGGACAAGCAATCATTCACATTTAACAAAGACCACTGTTAGTAAACAATGCCTTCTTAGTCTGGAAGGAAAGGATGGAATCTTCCCAGATAAGCTTTGACTGCTCAGAGCCAGGAGGACCTGCCTAGAGTCTCAGGGCCAAGGCCTCTGTCTCTAAAACTACAGCACTGTTTCCAAAGCCTTAAAACTTTCCCAAATAATCCAACATACACAGCTTTAGTGGCCTCTCATCAGTGACTTGCCTAGTCATAGCTGAACTGCTTCCTGGTGCTGTTTTACTCTCCCCAACTCCTCCTTCCAAGAAAAATAGCTTTAAGGTGTTTTCATTTATTTATTTATTTACTTTTTGAGAGGGAGTCTCGCTCTGTCGCCCAGGCTGGAGTGCAGTGGCGCGATCTCCGCTCACTGCAAGCTCCGCCCCCCCGGGTTCATGCTATTCTCCTGCCTCAGTCCCCCATTAGCTGGGACTACAGGCGCCCGCCACTACGCTCGGCTAATTTTTTTGTATTTTTAGTAGAGACGGGGTTTCACCGTGTTAGCCAGGATAGTCTCGATCTCCTGACCTCATGATCTGCCTGCCTAAGCCTCCCGAAGTGCTGGGATTACAGGTGTGAGCCACTGCGCCCAGCCTATTTTATTTATTTATTTATTTTTTAAGACAGAGTCTCACTTTGTGGCCCAGGCTGGAGTGCAGTGGTGTGATCTCGGCTCACTGCAACCTCCACCTCCTGGGTTCAAGCAACTCTCCCACCTCAGCCTCCCGAGTAGCTGAGATGACAGGTGCATGACACCACGTCCGGCTATTTTTTTTTTTTTGTATTTTTAGTAGAAATGGGATTTTGCCGTGTTGGCCAGGCTGGTCTCGAACTCCTGACCTCAAGTGATCTGCCCGTCTCGGCCTCCCAGCTTTAAGGTGTTTTAGAGCCCTTACATAGGACACAGTTCCACTCTACCCTGCCTCCAACACAGCTGACCTTCCCTCCCACGGAGCAACCCTGCAAGTCCAGGCTGGGCACAGTGGCTCACGCCTATAGTCCCAGCACTTTCAGAGGCTGGGGCAGGAGAACTGCTTGAGTCCATGAGTTTGAGACCAGCTTGGGCGACAAAGCAAGACCCTGTCTCTACAAAAAATTAGCCAGGCATGGTGGTGTGCACCTGTAGTCCCAGCTACTTGAGAGGCTGAGGCAGGAGGATCGCTACAACCCAGGAGGTTGAGGATACAGTGAGCTGTAATCACCACTGTCCTCCAGCCTGGTCCACAGTGCGAGACTTTGTCTCTCAAAAAAAAAAAAATTAAAATTAAAAGTACCACTTCTTACCTATCCCAGCAGCTACAGCATTTGGCCCACACAGAAAGCACTCAGGAAATTCTTGAATTATGTCTGAGGAAGGAATAAATGAATGGATGGATGAAGACAGCCGACTATAACCAAGGAAAAACAATAAAATTTACAGTATTTACAACCTCTCCCACATTAAAGAGGGCAATTCCACCTGAGGATGCCTTTGTTTTGATGATGTGGTGGGAAATCATTTAGGAGAAGGAATACACAGTCTCATATTTTAAAAGGAAAAATCCAGGGAGAAGGATGGGTGTGGTGGGTCACGCCTGTAATCCCAGCAATTTGGGAGACAGAGGCAGGCGGATGGCTTAAGCTCAGAAGTTTGAGACCAGCCTGGGCAACATGGCAAAACCACCTCTCTACAAAAAATACAAAAAATTAGCTGGGTGTGGTGGTGCATGCCTGTGGTCCCAGCTACTTGGGAGACTGAGGTGGGAGGATCACTTGAGCCTGGGAGGTGGAGGTTGCAATGATCCAAGATCATGCCACTGAACTCCAACCTGGGTGACAGAGTGAGACCCTGTCTAAAAAAAAAAAAAAAAAAAAAAAAAAAAAAAAAAAAGTATATATATATATATATGAAAAGAAAATCCAGGGAGAGAGCTGAAAGTGGGGGCCGGGGAGGGGAAAGGTTCATGACAAGAGCACAGCATGGTTTGGAGACCTACAGAGAGATGTAGCAACTGCCAAAGGGTGCAGGTAGGGGGTGTGAAAAGAAAAGAAAATTTCAGGACATTCTCAATTTATAATGTGAAGGAGAAAAGTTAAACCTTGGAAACTGAGCAGGCATTGCTTTTTTTTTTTTTTTTTTTCTTCTTTGATCCATGACTGCTGCTTCCTGACCTTTGTATTGAAATGTTATACATTAACCAGGCTCCCTATTCTTCATTCAAACTTAGACTAGATGATGTGGGAGATAGAGACCCTTGTGATTGTTGTCTCTTTACAATAGAATATTAAACAAACTCCTTCGAGTATAATAAATGGTAACCAATCAAATCTTATATTTATGTTAGCCTTTTTTTGGAAAACGTAATTCTGGTCAGCACCCGTTTTTGCCTATATAAACAATCCTTTTTTTTTTTTTTTTTTTTTGGTGACGGAGTCACCCAGGCTGGAGTGCAGTGGCACAATCTCGGTTCACTGCACCCTCCCAGGTTCAAGCCATCCTCCTGCCTCAGACTCCCAGCCTCAGCGCCCCCAGTAGCTGGAATTACAGGCATACACCACCATGCCTGGCTAATTTTTGTATTTTTAGTAGAGATGGAGTTTCGCTATGTTGACCAGGCTGGTCTTAAACTCCTGACCTCAGGTGATACACCCGCCTTAGCCTCCCAGAGTGGTAGGATTACAGGTGTGAGCCACTGCGCCTGGCCCATGCCCAGCTAATTTTTGTATTTTCAGTAGAGATGGGGTTTCACCATATTGGTCAGACTGGTCTCCAACTCCTGACCTCAAATGATCCCACTTGCCTCAACCTCTCAAAGTACTGAGATTGCAGGCATGAGCCACTGCGCCTGGCCCAAAAACATATTTCTAATGTCAACTTAAAATCGTCAAAAGGTTCAAGATCCAGTTAAAAGAATTTATTCAAGCATAAAGTGTGAGGGCAGCCATCAGGGAAACATAGACACCAAGCAGTGGCAATTAGTGTTCCCCAGCGTGGGGAAAGGTGAAGATTGTTTATATAGGCCGGGTGCCTGTAATTGTTTATACACCTGTAATCCTAGCACTTTGGGAGGCCAAGGTGGGTGGATCACAAGGTCAGGAGTTCGAGACCAGCCTGGCCAACATGGTGAAACCCCGTCTCTACTGAAAATACAAAAATTAGCAGGGTGTGGTGGCGGGTGCCTGTAGTCCCAGCTATTTGGGAGGCTAAGGCAGGAGAATCACTTGAATCTGGGAGACGGAGGTTGCAGTGAGCCGAGATCGTGCCCAGGCTGGAGTGCAGTGACAGTGAGCCAAGATTGTGCCATTGCACTCCAGCCTGGGTGACAGAGCAAGACACCACCTCAAAAATAGGAGAAAGAAATGTGTTTTTGTTCGTTGATTGGTTTTTTTTGAGACAGGGGACCGGGCTGGAGTGCAGTGGCGTGATCAAGGTTCACTGTAGCCTCTACCTCCCATGCTCAGGTGATCCTCCCACCTCAGCCTCCCGAGTAGCTGGGACTACAGGAGCATGCCACCACACCCGGCTCTTTTTTTTTTTTTTTTTTGTAGAGATTAAGAGTTTTGCCATGTTCTCAGGCTGGTCTCGGATTTCTAGGCTCAAGCGATCCGCCCACCTTGGCCCCCCCAAGTGTTGGTATTACAGGCGTGAAACGCTGGGCCCTGCCAAGAAACATGTTTCAATAAAATTGTTAGGAAATCAAGTGTGTGATTTGTGATGCAACTCTCTCCTCTATCTCCATAAGAAAACATCAGTAAAAACAGTGAATTGTTTTGTGTTTTTGGAGTCTGATGAGGACTCATCTTATGAATGTGGGAAGGCATCCAGCCAGCTCAGGGTGGGCCCAGCATGAGAGCAGGGACAGTGAGGAAGGTCCAGAGTCATTCGCTTTTACATGAAGCTTATGTGCTTGAGGATCGCGGAATGGAACTCTTGCTAAGCCAGAGCTGTATTTGGTGGCCCATGGTGGGAGAGGGGAGAACAGTAATAAGTTGTGGAATAAAAACCATGGAGAGGAGCGGGAATTACTTAATCTGGCTCCAGAAGGGGTTAGTTGTGGGGAAGTAGTGATTCTCAGTTCGTTTGCTCAGCCCAGTCTTCAGGGTGTATCTGCTGACTGATCGTACAAGATAAAGGAAGGGAGAGGCCGGGCGTGGCGGCTCAAGTGTGTAATCCCATCACTTTGGGAGGCTGAGGTGGGTGGATCGATTGAGGTTAGGCGTTCGAGACCAGAGAGGCCAACATGGCGAAAGCCGGTCTCTACTAAAAAATACAAAAATTAGCCCGGCGTGGTGGCACATGCCTGTAATCCCAGCTATTCGGGAGGCTGAGGCATGAGAATCGCTTGAATCCGGGAGGCGGAGGTTGCATTGGGCCGAGACCGCGCCTCTGCACTCCAGTCTGAGCGACAGAGACCCTCGTTTCAAAAAAAAATCTGCAATCGGTGAGGCGGGGATTATTACCCTCAATGTAGAGATTAAGAAAATGAGGACTGAAGGTGACTCCTTCCAGGTCTGTTGGTGGCCAGCAAGGAGTCAATATCCCAAACTCTCCCTTTCCAGACCCCAGCTTCAGCCAGCGCTTGCACCCGCCTGCGCCGCTCCACCCACCCACACTTCCGGATTCCGCTCCGCCTACCCGCGACTACTTCCGGTCTCCAGTGCTGGGCGCTGCGGCCCGGAGCTGTGGGCTGATAAGTCGGCGCCGGCAGGGCGCGCATGACCTTCAGAAGCAATCCCTGGGCTGGGCGACGACGGGTCTTGGTGGCAGCAGGCCCTTCTTTCTCGCATCACCGGGCATTACACGGCAGCCATTTGCCTCGCGAAGGCCCTACCTGAGGATGACGTCACTTCCAGCCCCCTGCTGACTGCGGGAAACCGGAAATGGTGCCAGCTCACTTTAATAGCGGGGAGGAGTCAAGGCCGGTAGTCTTCCTGCTTCCGTGTTTTGTTTTGGAGCCTCCCGGAGTTTCGGAGAGACCATGTCTTGGATAGAATTGGAGGACTTAGCAAATAAAAATGCAAAGCGTCCAGTTAATTTTTTTTTTTGAGACAGAGTCTCACTCTGTCACCCAGGCTGGAGTGCGGTGGCGCAATCTCGGCTCACTGCAACCTCCGCCTCCCCGGTTCAAATGATGCGCGTGCCTCAGTCTCCTGAGTAGCTGGGATTACAGGCGCCCACCACACCTGGCTAATTTTTGTATTTTTGGTAGAGACGGGGTTTTACCATGTTGGTCAGGCTGGTCTGGAATTCCTGACCTCAGGTGATGCGCCCGCCTCAGCCTTCCAAAGTACTGGGATTACAGGCGTGAGCCACTGCGGCCGGCCGCCCAGTTAAATTTGAGTTAAGATAAACGACGAATAATTGTTAAGTCCTAAACATTGTATGCACTTATTTATACTTTAAAAATTACTTGTTTATCTGAAATTCAAATTTAACAGGACGTCCTGTATTTTCTCTGGCAGCCTTGGCATTGAGCGTCCCCCGTCCTCTGCTCATATACAGTGGCAAGACTGGGATCTTCTAGGCTCTTGTCCATCTGGGAAATAGATACAGATTTTACCCAGGCTCTAAAGACAGGCTGTCTTAGCTGCTAAGATGCTTTTAGCTCCAAGCCTAATGGGCAAGCTCCAGGGGTCCCCCTGGCCATAACTGGACCCATTTTTGGAATCCCCATGACGATGCCCTCTGTGTTCCCTTTCACAACAAAAGTCAGGCATGGCTGTCTTTTCTTATGGGAGAGCTGAGAACTAGGCAGACAAAATGGTCAGAGTCTAGAAGTAACCACCACATTTGGGTGTGGGGTAAACCAGTGTTTGAGATCTGTGGTGCAGTGGACAGTATCAGAGAGCCTGAGGGTGTTAAGGGGAGAGTGTAGTGTTAATCTCACCTTGTGTCTCATTTTGTGAATGAGGCCCAGTGAGAGAAATGGATGTGTCCCAACCACTCAGAAAACCTGTAGTAGATACAGCTGGAAGCTCAATTCCCAGCCTCCTTACCCTGCTCAGTCCATACTTGCTGATGAAGTCAGCTTGCAGCATTTATGGTAGGCATTTATTAAAGTAGATGCAATAGTACATATGTAGTACAGATGAGCTCTTTGGGTCTTTGTTGTTCCTATATCTCTCTACAGCCTCCTGACCTTCACCCCAAGCCTTCTTTAGCTTTTACTCTGCCCAGTGGGGAAAATGGCTATCTGGGCTCAGTTATGGGAGCCTGGCCTTTGCCTACCTCAGCCCTTGGACTCTCACCACTGTGGGTGGTGTGATCTAGGACTTGTTTTTGTTATCTTGGAACCAGAAGGGGTGTTCTTGGCAGGGTTGGGTCTGGCCAGCTATGTGGGTAGAAGGGCATCCTTTTTTATCCTGCAATTGGGCTTCATGGCGCATGGCCTCACATGGTGCCTGGGGACTTTCCTAAGGTTCCACCATGAGCCAGACTTTGCCCTCACTCCTGATTTGAAACTAAACCTCTGGCTGAACTGGCCTGAATACTGGGATTCCTCAGATTGCTTGCCTGAGGATATGCTCTGGGCTTGACCTGATAATCCTGCAGCCTCCTATAGACCCTGACTTCCCAGCCTCCTAATCCCAGCCTCATGAGATAACGAAGTAGAGTAGGCTGGAGGTCAGTGGGCTCGGGGTCAGTTGGTGGGACAATCAACAAACTCCTGGCAGCAGAGGTAGTAAAGAGGCAAGGAAGGAGTGCCAGAAAGGGGCGTTGCCCCTGGGTAAGAGCTCAGAAGTGCAGGCGGTGGAAAAGGGGTGGGATGGCAGCCTACTGGTAGAAATTACTCCCTCTGTCAATGATTAACTCACAGCCAAAGGGATGACCTAGGAGGAGGGCCCAGCTAATAGGAACTTTGGACTTGAGGCAGAGTATCCAGAGGGCCGGCATGTGGTCTGCAGAAGAGGAGGACATGGCTGGGTGGCAGGGCTCATCTCCAAGGATGAGTGAGATCCTGCAGCTGTGGGTTTCAGAAAGTCTCCTGGGGCTATCAGATGGCTCCTTCTTGTAGCAGCAGCTGTGGGGTCCACTGGCCCTGAGCCCTCAGAGGGGTGGCCGTGGGGGACCTCCTGTCTTTTGCCTTGCAAGGGCCTCAGTTGTGCTTTTTCCCTCTAGGCAGCCATGGGTGCCAGGCAGTGCTGAGAGCAGTGAGGCATGGCTGCAGCCCTGCAGGTCCTGCCCCACTTGGCCCGAGCCCCCTTGCATCCACTCCTCTGGTGGGGCTCAGTGGCCCGGCTGGCCAGCAGCATGGCCTTGGCAGAGCAGGCCCGGCAGCTGTTTGACAGTGCTGTGGGTGCAGTGCTGCCGGGCCCCATGCTGCACCGGGCACTATCCTTGGACCCTGGTGGCAGACAGCTGAAGGTGAGGGACCGGAGCTTTCAGCTGAGGCAAAACGTCTACCTGGTGGGCTTTGGCAAGGCTGTGATGGGCATGGCAGCTGCAGCTGAGGAACTACTGGGCCAGCATCTTGTGCAGGGCGTGATCAGCATTCCTAAGGGGATCCGTGCTGCTATGGAGCGCGCCGGCAAGCAGTAAGGAGCCATGGGGGGCTGCCTCCCGCTGTCTATGTGGAGGGAAACCTGGGCCCAGACCCAGGCTGAATCAGGCCTCCTCTCCCCACCTGCTTCACTTTTCTCCTGGGTCTGGCCTGGCCCCAGGATGTGTGTCAGTGGGCATCTTCGTTCACGCCCCCTCACGTGTAAAGTTGAGAGATCAGGTGGGAGGAAAGGAGCCTACCCCATCTCTTGCACGCTGACCTTTCCCTCCCTAGGGAGATGCTGCTGAAGCCACATAGCCATGTCCAGGTATTCGAGGGTGCGGAGGACAACCTCCCAGACCGCGACGCACTGCGAGCTGCGCTGGCCATCCGGCAACTGGCTGAGGGACTCACAGCTGATGACCTGCTGCTCGTGCTGATCTCAGGTTTAGTACCACATTGGCCCAAGACAGTTGGTGGGGGGTGCACCAAATATCAGGTCTTTGAGAAATCAGATCTGAGCCCCCAGGGTCACAGGGTGAAGTTAGGAGCAAGGGAGGTGGTGAGGAGCCTGGATGGTGACTCCTGGGTTGCCTTGAACTAGTCGTCTGGCCTCCCCTGAGCTGTGGAGTCCTCCCCCTGAACTGACCTTTTGGGTGTCAGTGAGAGGGTGCACGGGGAGCACCTAATGCAGGGCCTGGCACATCCATAGAGTCCTTGGAAAATGTCACTGCTGTTGCTGTTGTCTGTACTGATGTCACCTGGGGCTAGGGTCTCAGACCTCAAGGAGTCTTCTCCTTAATATTCCATTGTGTGCCCCCCTACCCTGCCTCCTGTTCTAGTCTCTTAAGTAATTAGTTCTTCCAGTGCCTCCTGGGACCTGGGGTACCCCAAGGCAGGGGACAACCTCCAGTGGCCAGGATGTGGTGACTGTATACATATTGCATATCCACACGGGGGCACCCTAACCCCACCTTTCCAACCCCCCTTTTCTAATGTGGACTTGTCACCCTGCTCGCCTGGTTCCCTGCTTTGGGATAGTCCCTCTGCCTGATACCCTCATTGTCTCTGCAGGTGGGGGGTCAGCTCTGCTGCCTGCCCCCATCCCACCTGTCACACTGGAGGAGAAGCAGACACTCACCAGACTGCTGGCAGCCCGTGGAGCCACCATCCAGGAGTTGAACACCATTCGAAAGGCCCTGTCCCAGCTCAAGGGTGGGGGGCTGGCTCAGGCCGCCTACCCTGCGCAAGTATGAGTCACTTCTTCCCCAGGCAGCCTTGGGTTGGTGGAGCCAGGCCCACATGTGCCAGGGATGTGAAAGCCTAGAACAGCATACAGATTGGCAGGGGCATGGTGTGAAAGACTATGGGGCTGACTGGGTGACATCATGGGAGGGGTGCCAGAGATGGGGAGGAGATGCCTGCATGACCAGGTGTTTTGCAAGCCCACGTGAGAGGAGTTAACCATGGGTAAGGAAATGCACTGAGTTGGGGGAAGGGTGTGTGGATACCCAAGAAGCAGTTTGTCCTTATGGGCTCTGAGGGGAGGAGGAAGTGGGCCTGAGCCTTGTGTGGTGGCCCTTCCCTAGGTGGTGAGCCTCATCCTGTCAGATGTGGTGGGGGACCCTGTGGAAGTGATTGCCAGCGGCCCCACTGTGGCCAGTTCCCACAGTGTGCAAGATTGCCTGCATATCGTCAATCGCTACGGCCTCCGTGCAGCCCTGCCACGTTCCGTGAAGACTGTGCTGTCTCGGGCCGACTCTGACCCCCATGGGCCACACTCCTGTGGCCATGTCCTGAATGTGATCATTGGCTCCAATGTGCTGGCGCTAGCTGAGGCCCAGCGGCAGGCTGAGGCACTGGGCTACCAGGCTGTGGTGCTGAGTGCAGCCATGCAGGGTGATGTAAAAAGTATGGCCCAGTTCTACGGGCTGCTGGCCCATGTGGCTAGAACCCGCCTCACCCCATCCATGGCTGGGGCTTCTGTGGAGGAAGATGCACAGCTCCATGAGCTGGCAGCTGACCTTCAGATCCCAGACCTGCAGCTGGAGGAGGCTCTGGAGACCATGGCACGGGGAAGGGGCCCAGTCTGCCTGCTGGCTGGTGGCGAGCCCACAGTGCAGCTGCAGGGCTCTGGCAGGGGTGGCCGGAACCAGGAACTGGCCCTGCGTGTTGGAGCAGAGTTGAGAAGGTGGCCGCTGGGGCAAATAGATGTGCTGTTTTTGAGCGGTGGCACTGATGGGCAGGATGGGCCCACGGAGGCTGCTGGGGCCTGGGTCACACCTGAGCTTGCCAGCCAGGCTGCAGCTGAGGGCCTGGACATGGCCACCTTCCTAGCCCACAATGACTCACATACCTTTTTCTGCCGCCTCCAGGGTGGGGCACACCTGCTGCACACAGGGATGACAGGTACCAATGTCATGGACACCCACCTCTTGTTCCTGCGGCCTCGGTGATGGCATAGGTCACATTTTGAGAGTTCAGAGGAGTTCTACAAGGGCAAGGTCAGATGGCAGAGCAAGGTTGGTCCTCAGGGCTTCACTAAGCCTTAGGGCCCCTCCTCTCCTTGGCCTTGGCTGTTTGGTTAGCTGTCACCTCCCACTCAGGGCCTCTGCTCTATGTCTGTTCCCTTCCAGCCAGACTAGCAGATGGGGCCTCCCCACTACCCCTACTTTCTGCATGGCAACAGGTACCCCTGAGGACAAGGACAAGCCCCTTGGCCAGTTCAGTGTTCCTGTGCTTCTCCCTTGGGCAGCCTCTCTCTTGAGCCCCTCACCCTGTTTCTTTCTGTGAAGCGAGAACGTCTGAAAATAAATAGGACCATGACATGGGTTCTCTGTGCACCTTCCCTCAGAGTGAGGCCTCACTGGGGAGCCGCTGGGAGGGGAGTGTGGTATGGCTGCAGCCGCAGTGCCAGGGCCTGGCAGGACTCTTAATGCCCCTCTGCTGGACTGAGTACATGCAGGATGTGCCTCACATAATGGGTGCCTGTGCCTGTGCCTGTCTCTCTGGAGTGTGTGAGGGTTGAGCCTGGCTCCTGAGAGATTGGCTGTGTGTGAGCAGAGACCCCAGGGAGGACAGGCCTAAAGACTGCAGTCTGTGGTGACCAGCCACCCACCCAACCATGACTCCACCATGGCACTGTCACCATGGCCTCTCCAGCCTCAGCTTATAGGCCTCATTAGATGGATGTCCCTTCTGTCTTTGGACAGCCGTTAGCCACATACTGCACTTCTGGTTGAGCTGAAGTTTGTCCCACTCCCCAGTGCTGTTTCCTTGTGACAGCCCTTGTCCTAGGCTGAACATCCCCAGTTCCTTCAGCCACTCCTCTGGGGACCAAGTCCAGACCCTGATGTCAGCCCTTCAGTGGGGGTCTCAGCACTGGGATGGTGGGTCCAGCCAGTGATGAGGTCCAGTGGCCCACACCCCTTCCCATGACCGCTGACAGGAGAAGAGGCAAGTGGGAATAGAGGAACGGCTGCCTTGGCCTGGCCAGCAGCCTGGGTTGAGAGAGGGAGGTGCCACTGTCCTGCCTCCCTTTGGGCCCCCTTGCTCAGTGTCAGAGCCCTCCGCTGGCTGTCCCCGCCGTGCGCCACGGCTCCAATCCCTATATGAGTGAGCAGTAGAATCACATAGGAATAAAAAGCCATAGAGAACAGCGAGGCCTGGGGCTGCTCTTACAGGCACTTCTTCCACCCCAGCCCTCCCCCCCTCCCTGAGGGTGTTGAGGGGCCCTGGGCTGGGGCTGGCGGGACTTTCCCCTGGGAAGGGTTTCCCTTCCCTACCTGGGCTCTGGACAGCCTAGCTTGCAGATGGTTCATGACCTGGGGGCCTGGCTCACACATGGCAGGCTGGGGATTGGGAGGGAGGTGAACATGGTAAGTGGGCTCTGGGGACCAGGGAGGTTTAGGTAAAGGGGAGCTTGCACCCCACTGGGATGCACGGGTACTACTTCCTTTCCTTCTGTACTGGTGTGGAGTTTCTGCTGACTAGGGTCTCTGGGGTTATGGTGATCCTCACATGATCCTGTACCCTGGTGCTCCTCTGGCAGCCTCTGCACGTAACCGGTTCCTGCCTCAGTACTTGCTCTTGGGATCATGAGTATTGGCACTGGGTGCCAAGTTCCAGGGAAAAGCAGGATAGGAGAGCTGGGGCAGGGGCCAAGGGCCTGGCAGCCATGTCCCCAGTGTGTGTGTGTGTGTGGTGGGTGTGTGAGCATACAGATGTTGGTGTTGGCGTACTAAGAGTGGGAATGCATCTGTGAGTATACACACAGATACTTAGTACAGGGCACATGGCTCCCTGCATCCCTGCTGAGGGCTTTGGATATGGATAGGATCTTGCAGGAAATTCCCTCTGCTCTACATTGACCCCTTCCCTATACTTCTGTTTATAGGGTCTGGGAGGCCAGGGCCTGGATTGGACCCCATAGGGCCAAATAGTCTGTGAGCCTAACCCATTAGATTTGTTCACTAGATACCCCAGAGATAAGAAAGGATGTATTTGGCCGCAGTCTGGATGATGAGATGAGATAAACCCTGCACAGTGAATGTTTCCATAGGACTCATTACTTGCTCCATAAATGTCAATTTTGGATCATTAAAGTGCCCCTCCCTTGATCTTGGCTTCTTTCTCTTCCGGCTGCTGCCGCCCTTGTGCCCACCTCATCTTCATTTTCTGAAGCTTCCCCTGACCCAGCTGGAGGATTTCACCATGGAGGGTGTCTGGCCCTGCTGGCTACAGCAACCCTCACAGGCGTCTCCCTTCTCTGCACTTGGCATGAGCCAAGAGCAGTGGGGCAGTGGGCCTGGGCAGCCCTTCAGTGTCAGCTAGTCCCAACCATTTGATTTATAGTTGCAGGTACAGAGAGAAAAGGTGGCTTATTTGGGACTGCATAGTCTCACATAAAGGCTACAGAACCAGAATAAGAACCTAGTTGGAACCTGCTTGACTATCCTCTGCCACTCTCTGGGGCTCAGAGACCCTGGGGCCAAGCAAGGGCTCAGCCAGATCCAGGAGATCTACTGCTTTTCCACTGCCCCTCAAGGGCTTGGGATGGCGACACAACCATGCTTGGCCTCTCCAGGGATCCACACAGCAGATGTGTTGGACTCTTCTTGGCTCAGAGGGACAGCTCCATTGTGTGTGTGATTTGGCAGAAAACCATGCTCAGTTGAGTGGTAGGCTTCTACATAAATGTGTGTCTGCGTCTGTATGCACATCTGTGTGTATGTGAGTGTGCGTGCGCGTGTGTGTGCATGGATACATATATAAGCATGTGAATGTGTAGTGCAGCCCACAACCAGTCTCTGAGCTGTGCTGTGCCCCATCCCAGGGTGGAGACACACAGGTGTAGAGTGTAGGGGATACAAAGAGCAAGTTGGGCCAAGAGGCCCAAAAGACTGGCAGGGGCTAGTGTGCCTGGCCGAGGGAGTTGACTTCATGTTGACAGCAATGGCAAACCTCATGAAGATTTTGGCAGGGAATAATGTCATGGAGCTGTTTTGGGACTTTAATGCTGAGAGCCAACATCCTTACTGCAGAGGGTGAGGGGTGGGGGCATGCAAGGAGATGGAAGGGGTTGCAGATAGGAGAGGTGCATTACAGGCTCTGAGAACCCTCTCCCACATCCCCTATGCAGCCTCAGCTCCAAAGCCTTTAGCCAGCCCAAGGAACCCTTTAGATGCCTGCTTTGGAACCAAGGCCGAAAGCCCTGGCTCAAACACTGTTGGGAGTAACTGAGCCTCTCTGTCTCTGGGAATGCCTTAGGGCTTTGAGGATTTTTGGGGGCAGAGGCTGGGCAGCTAGTGGACACTTTGGTGGGCATAGGGACCCCACTCTCATGTAGGATCTCACGAGGGTGGCAGTTAAGTGGCTTGGAAAGAGCACTGAAATAGGAGTCAGGTGGTAAGTCCTTGTCCTGGCCTTCCCTGTTTTCTCGTCTGTTTAATGGGGAAAACATCCTTGCCCTATCGCCTCTTTAGGGAGGTATCAGTGGCAGGTAGATCTATGTGGGAAAGCTCTGTGCAAATGGGGAGCTCAGGGAGGGAGAGAAAGAAGGTTGAAGTATTGGCCTCTTCCAAGGGGAATCTCAAGGAGCTCTTGGCTCAGGGAGGCCGCCTTCTTCCATGGTAGGACCAGAGTTAGAGCCAGCGGGACCTTGGTGCTCACTGACTGAGGCTGAGTGAGCAACCTGCTGGCCTCTGGCACTAGACAGGCACCAGCAGGGAATGGTATTTGAGTCTTCAACGGCCAGGAGGGTGTATAGTGCCCTGGGAGGTCACGGAGTTGATGGATGATCACTTGAAGTCAGAGTGAGCTGAGCCACCTGGAAGAGAGCCCCCCCAATGTCTCTGGAAAATGGGTAGGGCAACCTGCCTCCCTCTGGGTCTGGGTCATGTATAAGGGACATGAGGAGGCCCAGACTGTGGTGAGGGAGGACTGTCTTAACCCTAGGCCAGAATCCCTAGCTAGGTAAGAAGATTTGGGATGTGCTAGGGCAGGGAGGTGGTATGCAGGGGTGAGGGACACACACACCCTGGGTGATGGGCAAGCCAATGACCTTGGCAGGCTGCTGTGTGAGCAATAGGACTGTGGGGTTGTCATGAGCTGTGCCTAGTCCAGGAAAGATGGGCTTTCTCCCCACGGCTGTGGGCCAGACCTCTCCCTAGTAACCGCTGGGACCAGTTCTGAGGCTTTGCTATCCACTTCTCCTGACTCAGGCTGGTTTGTAGTGGCTGGAGGAGGGTGAGCTGGGGTTGGACACACAGCCTGGCACCAGCCCATGCTCACAGCTCTGATTCCACCTCTCTAGACATGTTGCTCCCATCCAGGGGTTTCTGGGGGGCAGGGGTGGGAGCAGGTGCAGCTGTCACCTTGCTCAGATGAGGAAGTTCTACCCAAGGGAAGATGGCAAGACAGTTGGCCCCTAGAAACAAGTGCCCCATCTGCCCCATCCTATGGGGCCACTGCCCTTAGCAACTCTGCCTCATGGGACCACTACTCACCATAATTTGGTCCACCACTGCCTCCTTGGGGAGCCAGGGAGCTGTAGGACTTGGCTCTGCCCCAACCAGGCAGCCAGAGGCTAGACCTCCAAAATGCATCCCATTGAGAAGGTCTTCCCTGGTGTCCCCTCACGTCTGGGCTGGCCTTTTCTTTTCCTCCACTAGTAGCCAGCAGAGCCACACTGCCCACCTCCCTGGGATGGTGTGAGCCATACATTTTTTCCCCATATCCAGCCCTGCCTCTCCATCCCCAGCACCAGCTGAGAAGGGGGTGGGGCCCCTGGCACTTGGCTTCTGCCCCTTCAGATCATTCCCACCCACCTGCACAGCTTTAGAGTCTCAAGATCTCCTTGTGGCCCTGGGTTATCTCCAAAAATCACACTTGTAGCCTCATTGGAGCCAGGCCTCTGTCTCCACCTGCTCTCCCCACCCCTATCCACAGAGCCCCCGTTCCTCCCTGTCCTGCCCAGTTCCAGGAAGCTGGCTGCAGGAATATCTAGGCTCTGGGTTGAAACCCTGCTGTTTGCAACTCTAGGCAAAGCTCTTCTAGGGAAGCTGTCTGGAGGGAGCTGGTCAAAGATCCCTAGGGGAGGGAGAAGTGCCTGTCTTTGCCATGTGGCTCTATGGGTCTGGGGATCAGTAGCTTGGAGTAAAACCTGTGAGCCTGTGGCAGGGGGAAGATCTCTCCCTCCACTCAGACTCTCCACCTGGGCAATGGGAGCAGTCCCAGCACATTCCAGCCAGCCGCCAACCCCCCGCTAGCACAGGCACCTGTGAGGGTCACAGTTCCCTGGACGGTGCCGCTGCTGGCACCCAGCAACCCTATAGCTGCAGCCCAGTCAGAGGCAGGGTCAGAGCCCTGGACTCCAGGACTGGGCATATACTCAAACCTTCAGGGGCAGGCTGTTCCAGGCAGCCCAGCCCCCGCCCAC
Organism: Rhinopithecus bieti; assembly: GCF_001698545.2. NCBI lineage: Eukaryota > Metazoa > Chordata > Mammalia > Primates > Cercopithecidae > Rhinopithecus > Rhinopithecus bieti. The sequence goes on along the minus strand of NW_016824620.1, from coordinate 824,921 downwards.
CCTCTCAGGTCCCCCTGAGGGTCTCTCTCAGCTGAGGACCACCCACAGAAGCCAGGCACCCAGGCAGGAACAGAGCCTGCCAGCTCCCAGCCAGCCTTGTCTCTTGCGGCTAACTGGCCGCACCTCTGCCCCCCACTCCTGCTGACCCCTTGGGGACCTGAAGCTGGCACTCCACTGCTGCTCCCACTGCCCAGGGCAGAGAAGCATTCTTCCCATTCTCTCCACCTGCCTGCCCTCCAGGGCTCTGGCCGCCCTGTGCCTGTGTCCCCAGATCCCCAAGGCTCACCTCAGTGGCGCTGTCTCCTCACCAGAGGCACTGCAGTGTGGGAACTGTCCCGAGGAGCTGGTTCTCAGCTGAAACAAAGAGGTGGGGGAGAAAGGGGGGGCAGCGGGAGAGGGAGAGGGTGAGTGAGCGGGCGAAGGAGTGGAGGCTGGAGGGGGAAGAGAGAAAGGAGAGGATGAGAGCGAAGAGGAGAGGGGAGGGGAGAACAACGAGCCTGCCGCCCGCCCGCCCGCCCCCCTCGGAGAGATAAAGCCTGACACCCAGGGACTAAAGGGCCAGTAGAGGAGGGGAGAGGAAATGGGGAGGGGGCAGGGGAGGTGAGGGGCCAGACTGAGAGCGGGGAGACTCTTAGAGGGGCGGGAGAGCAGGGACAGGGTGAGGAGTGGTGGGCAAGTGAGGGGCGTGGGCAGGAGAAGAGCAGGGTGAAAGGCAGGTTGCAGGGGGCCAATGGCTGATGACTGAGCTGGGCAGAGGGGTCCCACCCCTGTCCCGTGCCAGGCTCTGGATTCAGAGGAGACCAAGAGGACTTGAATGGCAGAAGGCCATGCACGAAGGGGACTGGCAGGGAGGGAAACCCGCCAGTCGTTGAGTTAGGGGCTGGGCTGGTGGGCTGGCTGGGAGGACTGCGGCTAGTGACAAGGCTACAAAGACGTGAGAAGAAACAACGGCATCTGAATGGAGGAATCGGTTTCTGCTGACCCCTGGGTTCCCCAGCCCTGAGCATCCCAGCCAGAGCCTCCTGGAGTGGGGGCGGGGGGCAGATCCACTCTGGGGCGGTCCAGGCTCTAAAGTGGCAGTCTGAGGTGGAGGGGAGAGGAGATGGGCTGTGAGGCCAGGCAGGGGTCCCAGTCATTATTTGAGAGCTCAGAACACCCAGGACACACACCATGATTGACCACACATCAGGATGCTGGTGTCACTGTCTTTTCGGGGAGGGGATAGTTGAAGGGGCCTATCCTGTGACTGAGAACTGGGTAGGGGAAGCCCCTCTTACGGAGAGTGTGTGCCCTGCCTCCACCCCAGGGAGGAGGGCAGGGTAGGGAGCACAGAGAGGCAGGAGAGGAGTGGGGATGAAAGAGGTAGGGAAGCAGGGGAGAGAGAGCGGATGGGGGGAAGGAGGCTGCAAGGGGTGGGCCCGGAGCTGCGGGACCACAGAACCAGAGGCTCCCACTCCACACCCCACAATTCTCAGGCTGCCTAATGCCGAGCTAATGAAGGATGAAATAATGAGCCACTTCCCTGCTGCTGCCCTCCTGCTGCCAAGTGCTGCTGTGACAGGCAAGGGCACTGCCTGGGGAAGTCAGCTCGGTGAGTCTGTGTGAGTGTTCGCTGGGAGGGAGGACAGGATGGCCTTGAGTACGGCCATCCCATCCCTCTCACCCCACCAGGCGCAGCCCCTGGGCCAGTTCAGCCTCCTCTCACACTCAAAGGCACAGAAGTTCCGGCCACCCTCCCACACCTTGTGACCAAGGGAAGTTCGCCTTCTTATCTCAGACTCCCAGAGCATGTTCTTTGGAGAGTAGGAGGAGGGGAGGGAGTGAGGGCTTGCCTAAAGCTGTGACAGGGAGACTCCCAGAGAGTCAGCCCCTCAGTGCCACCCTGCATACAAGGGTCAGAGGTGTGTGCCCCTTAGACTGCCTCCCCAAGCCCTATCACCTCCTCAGGGAATCCCTGCTGGCCCCACCCAGCAGGGGTACAGTGACCTGGCTGCCACCCGTCCAGCTGTCTTTTCCTATAGCTTGGAGCTTGGAGAAAGGAAAGGACCTTCCTTCCTTCCTTTCCTTCCTTCTTTCTTTCCTTATTCTTATTTATTTATTTTTTATTTAGAAATGATTTCAAACTTACAGAAAAGTTGCCAGAATAGTAATAGTACAGAAGACACACGTGTGCTCCTTTGGGGATATGTTCAACTACTGTGAATATTGTGCTCTATTTGCTTTCTCTGTGTGTTTTTTTTTTTGTTTTTTTTTTTTTTTTTGAGACGGAGTCTCGCTCTATCGCCCAGGCTGGAGTGCAGTGGCCGGATCTCAGCTCACTGCAAGCTCCGCCTCCCGGGTTTACGCCATTCTCTTGCCTCATCCTCCGGAGTAGCTGGGACTACAGGCGCCTGCCACCTCGCCCGGCTAGTTTTTTGTATTTTTTAGTAGAGACGGGGTTTCACGGTGTTAGCCAGGATGGTCTCGATCTCCTGACCTCGTGGTCCACTCGTCTCGGCCTCCCAAAGTGCTGGGATTACAGGCTTGAGCCACCGCGCCCGGCCATATTTTCTTTCTTACTCATTTGAGTACGTTGCAGACGTTTGAAAGGATTGCTTCCTGTCTGTCTCTGTCTCTGGAGCCAGCCCACGGGAGCCCAGACCACATTATGTAGAATGAATGAAGGCCTGGGACAGGCAAGGAATGAGCAGATGTCACCTACTGGGAGCTTGAGACCTGGGGACTGGCCAAGGCCACCCTGGGAGTTCAGCCAGCCCAGGGCTTGAGTCGGGGTAGGGGGCTGTACTGGGCCTGGGGTCCTGGGAAGCAAGTGAGCAAACGGGGAGGGAGCCATTGCCCACCAAAGTGAGCATGTGGTGTTTGCCGGGTGTGGAGCCGCAGCATATGTTTGTAGAGATGGCGGCAGGCAGGCGGGCGGGGTGGAGCTGGGAGAGCGGGATGGCCGTGCTGCGGCACCTGGCACACTTGGGAGACAGTGTGCTGTTGGGCCCTAAGTGATGTGAGAGGACCCAGCTGTTGGAGGCCCCAGCCCCACCACCTGCCTTTGGGACTCTCCCTACAGCTCCATGAAAGACAGGGCAGGGATGGAGTCCACCTGACCAGCTGGTCTGTGCTGATCTGCTCAGAAGGAGCATGATGGGGCTCCAGCCCTACTGAGGCTTACATATCGGTCCCTGACACAGGGCTGCATTCTTTCTGCTGCACCCCTAGTACCCCCAAGTAGGTTGGAGTCCCATCCGGAGATCTTCCTTCTAGATGGCTGTTGTCATTCCTCCCAACTCCCACCCTAAAGTCATGGTTAAGAATTTTGGTATTGGCCAGGCCGGGCACAGTGGCTCAAGCCTGTAATCCCAGCACTTTGGGAGGCCGAGGCGGGTGGATCACGAGGTCAGGAGATCGAGACCATCCTGGCTAACACCGTGAAACCCCGTCTCTACTAAAATACAAAAAACTAGCCGGGCGAGGTGGTGGGCGCCTGTAGTCCCAGCTACTCGGAGGCTGAGCCTGGAGAATGGCGTGAACCTGGGAGGCGGAGCTTGCAGTGAGCCGAGATCGCGCCACTGCACTCCAGCCTGGGCGACACAGCGAGACTCCGTCTCAAAAAAAAAAAAAAAAAATTTTGGTATTGGCCAGGTGTGGTGGCGTGGTGGCTCACGCCTGTAATCCCAGCATTTTGGGAGGCCAAGATGGGCAGATCATGAGGTCAGGAGATCGAGACCATCCTGGCTAACATGATGAAACCCCGTCTCTACTAAAAATACAACAACAACAAAAAATTAGCCGGGTGTGACGGCGTGCACCTGTAGTCCTAGCTACTTGGCAGGCTGAGGCAGGAGAATGGCATGAACCCGGGAGGCAGAGCTTGCAGTGAGCCGAGATCACGCCACTGCACTCCAGCTTGTGTGACAAGGCGAGACTCTGTCTCAAAAAAAAAAAAAAAGAATTTTGGTATTTGGGCCAGGCTTGGTGGCTCATGCCTGTAATCTTAGCAATTTGGGAGGCTGAGGCCAGTGGATTGCTTGAGGTTAGGAGTTTGGGACCAGCCTGGGGAACATGGTGAGACCCCTGTCTCTACAAACAAAAATTATGCGGGTGTGATGGTGCACACCTGTAGTTCCAGCTACTCGGGAGGCTGAGGTGGGAGGCTCACCAGAGCTCAGGAGAGTGAGGCTGCAGGGAGCCACAATTGTGCCACTGCGTTCCAGCCTGGGCAACAGAGTAAGACTGTCTCAAAAAAAAAGTTTGGTATTATTTAGAAATCACATCTTGGAGATGATCTGAGTTCTAATGCAGTGATATTCTCCCTCCTTTGTAAGTCAAGTCCCCCTTCTTCAGAAAGCCCTTCAGACCTCTTCAGAGCCTCCCACCTCACATGCCTTCCTGGGAATGCCAGCCCTGTTTGTCCTTTGGCTAGTTTACTTGGGTGCTAAGCCCAGGAACTGGGGCTTTGCTCAGTCATCAGCCATTCTTCCTGCTGCTACCCCAGGCCAGGCACATAACTGGCATCTATAAATGACTGAACACTGGGCTCCTCTGGTGCCCCTGTGCCCACTATGTCTGAAAGGCCACAGGCCCTGGGCTGGCTGAGGGGAAGGACAGCAAGGCGGCCCACATCAAAAGAAGAAAGGGCTTATTCAAGACCACCAGCCTGTCGGGGTCAAGTCAGGCCTTCGACCTGGGTCTCTGACCACTTGGTCAATGCCTTCTGCATACTCCCCTGCAGCACAGGCACACCTGTCTTGGGCTGTGGTCAGGGACCCTCGCTGATGCCCACTGGGTGACCCCAGGGAGGGGTGGGCCCCCACCTTCCTCTGTTACCTCCAGCCCACCCAAGTGAAGCCCAGGGGACACCAGCGCCCATCCCCCTGAAGAGATTTCAGCCAATTAGCACATACAGTATTTACTTAATTAGGGTAATGACATAATTAGTGTAACTTGGGCTCCATCACATGGCTTCAACATGCAATTAGGAGCTGTCAGCGGGAGGCGACATTGTGAGAGTGCTCATTCAATTTTGGTTCCAGCATGGAGGCCTAGCAGCTGCCTCTGCTCAGAGGGAGGGAGATGGGTGGGTGGTGGCGGCTGCTGTGTGTGTGAGGTGACTGCAGGCAGCCTATAGCCTAGGACAGAAGAGTAAGTGGGGACAGAAAGGCATTTTCCTGGGCTAATGGAGTCCCTGACAGCCTACTCACATCACTGACAGACATTGCCACCCTTGACCCTAGCCCCAGGGCAAGGCAGGGGCGGTGGCTTGGCTGAGGTGGCTGTGATTGGGGGGCTGAGCACTGCAGGCTCCTCTACCCCCAAGTTCTCTGCCTGAAATGCCACCATCAGCGGGCTGTTTTGTCTCTTTTTAGGGTTTTGCTGTTCATAAGAGCCACCGTCTCATACCCACTGGCCGGTTGGCTATGCTTGGTGGCCCCAGGAGGCCACAGACTGACAGGACCAGGATGATCCCTGTTATCCTCATTGGGTTCATGGGGAAAGTGGGGCTCAGGGCAAGGAATGTGGTAGAGTCATGGCAATGCCAATCCCAAGAGGGAGCCTGTTGTGGCTGGAGACTCCCCAAGCCTGGGTATGTTCCCCCTTGTCCCCAAGGAGGTCTCCTGCCCCATGGCCTCTTTCCCTTGGAAGGAGTGGGGCTGCCTTTGGAGTTACTGAGGTGGTCCCCAGGCTCCTGGCTCCCTTAGCCTCTCCTCCACCTTATACAAGGCTAGGAGGCAGGGCCCTGACTCTGTCCACAGCCTTCCCCTCGGTGAACCTCAGCGAACCTCACAGCTTTCTTGAGTGGAGGGCATTGCGGGAAGGAAGGGAAGAAAGGAAGATGGGAGTCAGTGCCACCATTGTGAGGGTAGGGAAATTGAGGCTCCAGGGCCTTCAAGGAGGTGCTGTAAGAACCGGTATCAGCCCCCAGCAACCGTACTTCTGGCCCAGCAGGATGACCTGGGCTGACCCTCTCCTTTGGGTCTCAGTTTCCTCTTGTCAAAGAAGAGAGTTTACGCTCCATAATCTCAGACATCCTGGGACTATCCAGAGCCCCCTAGGAGGTGGGACCCAAGGAACTTGCCATCCCTCTTCCCTCCTTCCAAATTATGTCCTCAGAGCTGTCCCTTCCCTTTGTATCCTGCCCCTTTCTGGGTTAGCCCCATTGCATAAATGAAGCAGATGAAGGTCCCTGGCTGCAGAGAAGGGAACCCATTTCCTGGGCCCTGTGATCTCACTCGATCCCTGTGCTCAGCCTGCAGTGCTGGAACCACAGCCTTCTTAGAGGGTAGACTGGTGTTTAAAACCCCACAACTCCCTGCTCCCACCTCAACAGCAATTCAGGTGAAGTCACCAAGGCTAGGTTTACAACGCACTTCATGCTTCCATCTCATGGGCGTCATCTACATCCTGCTAAATGACAACGATGTCTCTGCCTCTTAGGTGGATAAACCAAGGCAGCAAGACCCGGTAAAGGACAGTGCCAAGTCCCAAACCCCGGCTTTGGTACCTGCAGGTCAGTGACTCCCCTCACACTAAGCGTCCTCAAGTCTGTCCTGCCCTGACTGCATGGCTCTAGATCTAGGATCCAGGGTGGGAGGGGCTCGGATGAGAGCAGGGTCTAGCCAGGTGGGAATGCTGCTGGTAAGATGGGTTGCCACTGAGTGGAAAGGTCTGGGATGACGCTCAGAGCCCAGGCCTTCCAGATGGGAGACAGAGATTCTCCAGTTCAGAAGGGCAGAAAGAGTCTAGCCTGGACAAAGGAAATTGCCAGTCAGAGCTGTCTCCAGGGGCCTAGCCCCTCAGGCAGGGCACAGGTGGGGTGGGCACACAGAAGGCTGGTGGACAGCTCTGGTCACAGGCAGTAGTCACAACAAGACTAAAACCTCCTTATTTCTATGAAGGCTGGGGCATAATCTGTGAGACGGCACAGTGAAGATCCACTGGCAGAGGCCTGGGCTGCCAGGAGGAGAGAGGAGCACACTCTCACCTCTCAGAGGAGGCAGGGGCTGTGGCCAGAAGGTCCTGAGCACCCAGCCATCTGGCTGGTGCCCCTGGACTTTTCAGCCTCAGGAAAGAGGCCCTTTCAAGCCAAGGAGGTGAGGACCAGCACAGGAGGAGAGCCTGAGGCCAAGGAACAAATGGCATAGCCATAGTCAGGGGAATGCTGGCTGGTGGGAGGATCCTGAATTGTCTGTGTTAGGACTGGGCCTCCTGGGACTGGGTAGAGCTGGAGTCAGCCTCTCCTCACTTGGGCTAGCTGCCTAGGCTCATACTCAGACCTGGCCACATCCTTAGCCCTGAGATGGGCCCCACAGCTGAGGGACCCCATATACCTATCCACCCTCCTTTCATCAAATGTTTGCTAAGTGCTGACTCTAGGCCAGCCACCTTGGGATTGGCTACTGGGGGAGGAATGGGGAGCAATGAGCAGCCAGAGATGAAGGCCAGCACCTCCAGAGGCTCATGTCCTCAGAGTCCAGACAGACACAGGCCCAGGGAGTTCTCTCCAAAGAGTAGGCAGAGAGAAATCCCAGGAAGAGCCAAGGCCAAGGAGCAAGTCAAGCTCACTAGTTCAAACAGGTGGTGGTCCCCACCCACTCCCTCACTGGTCAGAAGCCTGGGGACAGGCCAGACTTTCCATTAGCAAATGATAGGAAAAGGGCATTCCAGGTGGCTGGACCATGTGAGCAGAGGCTGGGGGCCAGGATGTAGGATTCAAGGATACTATGCTCTGGCCTAAGGTATTTGGGTGGGCTCTGGGCAGCTCAAGGAAGGGGCTGGGGACTCCAATCACTTGTGGAAAAGTCAAGGCATTCCTCTAACACCCACTTAGCAGAAAGTTCCTACAGTGTGCCAGGCATATGGTGTTCTAGGCTGGGGATTCAGTAGGGATCAAAACAGATGAAGTTCAAGGGAGCTAGAAACAGCATTTTCAGATGCTGGCAGGTGCCATGCATAAGATTCTAACAGGGTGATCTAGGAAGCGATCTAACAGGGCTAGGGCCTGGGAGGAGACTTTAGAGTGTGGGGCCAGAGAAGGCTGCAGTGATGTTTAAGCCAGGATCTGAGTGATCCAGAGGTCAGGGGGAAGAACATTCAAGGCAGAAGGAGTAGGTGGTGTAGAGGCCCTGAGGCCTGTGAGGTCCTGAAGGACAGCCCACGTCAGTGGGGCAAGGAGAAGGGAAAGGAGGTGGATGGGACTAGCGAGGCAGGTGGGGCTCTGTAGGTTGGGTTAAGGCCTATGAACTTTATTATTATAAGTGTCATGGGAAGTCATTGGATTTTGAACTAGGGAGTGATTTTTCTTTCCTTAAATCACTATGACAGCTTCATGGAGACCAGATTGTGGAGGCTCCATGAAGACCAAGGGAGATGCTGTCGAGATGGGAGAGGATGGTGGCCAGGATTGTGTGCTTGCTGGGAGGTGGTGGGAAGCTGGTATTTGGGGATGTTACCTGGAGGCAAAGCCAACAGGACTTCAGGAAGGGTTGGCTGTAGGGTGTGAGAGAGGGTTGTCCAGAGCCGTTCTTCAGTTTCTGGCTTAAGTACATGAGCCAATGGCATGAGCATTTTCAGAAGAGGGGGATGCTGGGAAAAGCAGACCAGGGAGAGGGAAATCAAAGGTTCTGGGTTGTCTGTGTTAGGACTGGGACTCCTGGGGCTGGATAGGGCTGGAGGTGCCAAGGAAACAGTTGTCAGATTTAAGCCTGGAGTTCCAGAGAGGGGGTTGCCCCAGAGATTGATCCATCTTTAGCACAGAGGTGCATTGTGCTTATACAAGGGACAGGTTACCCCTCTGGCCCCAGGAACCCAGAGATTCAAATGAGCCATTGATCTGGAGGCCCTGGCAGGGTCAAGGCAGGGGCCAGTAGGGAGGGACCCTGCTCTTGAAGCCTCCCCCATATCTGTCTAGTGAACCAAGACCACCTCACCTCACCCCAAAGCTAGAGAAGTTGATGATGCAAACTTGGCTTTCAGGAGCCAAGGCCCAACTGGAGGTGGAAGGTGCTGCCATAGGGACCCTGGAGGCCAGCTGTCTAAATGATCCTCTGCCTATCCTAGCCTGGCCTGGTGTGAAAGAGGCTAGACTCCACCCTGACAGGACCCTATCATGGCTTAAAGTGCTCCTTCAAAGGGCCTGGGAGCCATTCATGTCCATTGCCACCAGTTAGCTGTGTGTTCTTAGGCAACCCCTTCATCTCTCTGTGCCTTCCCATTAGAGACAGTTGGAAGAATAACTCTCTGAGCCCATGTCGTCCCTGTCAGAGGTCTATGAATGCAAAAGCCAGCCAGGTCATGCCTGTTACACCCCCAACTGAGCAAAGTGTGACTTCAGCCCCAGCTCAGACTGTGCAGTGGGAATGATGGGAGGCTGGAGCTGGGTGGGCTGCTGTTCTTACAGCGTGGCCCATGGCCCCTGCCTCACCCCTCCTCAGCTCTTTAGGGCCTACTCCAGGCAGACAGGCATCACCTCCTGAGTGTCTCTTCTTCAGGGAGAGGAGGTGGTTGCCACTGCCACTGCCAAAGCCATCCTCTGGGTCCTGTGCTCCTCCATGCCAAGCACATTAGGGGATAATTAAGTAAAAATAGGCATTCCGACCAGTGTAGCTCATTAAGGCCTAATTAAGTTAATTAGTTCCAGGTGTGGATGGTGAGGCTCAAGTGAGGCGGCGACTGTTGTTTGCTGTAATTGCATTTTCGCAGCAGCAGTGATGGTGACAGTAATGGTGTGGCAGAGACAGGGGCTTTCTCCGAGGCCTGGAAGCCCGCCAGGAAGTTCAGGAGGCTGTCGCTGAGCTGGGAGGGGTACAAGGAAGCCAGGGGCCACCCACAGAGAGTGGTGACTGGAGGTTCAAGGTCTCCCAGGCCTAGGGACGCCCTGCTCAGTCTCTGCATGGGGGAAGTTGTATGTGTGTGTGTGTGTGTGTGTGTGTATACAAAGCCACAAAGAGGCATCTTCCCTTCTGGTTCAGTAGGGGAGGTGCACTGTGACTGATCTTTTGGCCTGGGCTCAATTCCCTCACACCCCATCACAGTCCCCAGGAAAGACTTTAAGGTGACTTTGCTGAAAGGGAATCTGTGGGCCAGAGGGAGTGGGCAAGACCTCTAGGAATCTGCCTCACTCTCTCTATTTGCTTGAATCCCCCATTCCTGTCCCTTCTGGCAGGTGCATGGATCTTAGAGTTGTCCCCTCTTTGTGATTCAGGGCAGGAGTTGGGGCTACACAAGTCCGGGCCTCCACAGAGGACCTGTTGGCCCAGTTAGTCTCCTGCCCCAAACGTCTCCCTCAATCCACTTTTTATCATGGCTTCTAGACTCAGCTGTCCTTGGGGACCTGCCTGTGTGGGACAGCTCTCTCAGCCTCAGTCACACTCTCATTCATGCATTCCTGCTTGCATGCATTCAGCTGTTGTTCACTGAACATTTCCTCTGTGCCAGGCAGCAGGACCAGGGGATGGGAATGTAGGCTGGGTAAGACAGGTTGGACTCTGCCCCATGGCACCTTTGGTCTCTCCAAGGAGGCAGACATGTTAATGACTCTGGCCACACAATTTTGCCATGGCTGTGGGCACCTAGGGGTGTTTAACCCAGGCCTGGGAGGAAAGATGTCCAAGCTGCAGTGAATGTGATGCAGGTGACAGGGGGACAGGGTGTGTGTCAGGAACTGAAAGGGCTTCCCTCTGGCTGGAGGACAGCATGAGGGCACTGAGTGGGGAGAGTGGGGCCAGATCAGGGAGGACTGTGGGCTGTGGAGGGGTCTACACAGGGCTGCTGGGTAGAATATGAACTGGCGCTGGTGACTGGGAGGCCAGGGAGGAGGTGGCCAGGGCTGCATCTGTGGATCCAGAAAGGAGTGGATAGATTTGAGGGATATTTAGAAGAAGAATCAGTGGGGCTTGCTGCTCTGGTTGGGTGTAAGGGATGGTTTAGGAGGAGGCTGTCAGCCTTGCAGAGAGGGGCCTTGGGAGTGGGGTTGGGCTCTGAGACATCCCCACAGGCTGGAACTAGGATGAGACAAGGGAAGTACCTGGGGTGAAAAATCGGGGGAATTTGCAACCAGCCTTGTGTTCCTGCTTGTGCCTCTCTCAGGTGTCCTGAAATTTCTCGCTAAGACAGACACATTTTGGAAAGTGGAAGCCATTCCTGGAGCTGGGACAATGGGGGCATAGTTCTCAGCAGGGTGTGCCCCCTGGGTCCTTCAACCCCTACCTGGGAGGTGCTGTCTTCTCTGTACCTTCCAGCACTGGGCTGGGGCCAGGATTGACACCTTAGGGCCTCATTTGCTCTGGATAGGTACTCTCTTTCCATTCAGGTGTCCAAATGACAGGAAAGGTGCCCATTCAACTTCCCCTGGCATGCCTCTCATGACGGGGAGCTCCTGCCATCTGGGCAGCCCAGTCCTTTGGTTGGGACCATTATAAAAATGTTGTATCCTGAGCCCAAATCTGTCTTGCACTGTCTTCTTCCAACAGTTGACTCAGCCCTGCCTCTTACCCTCCCCTACTATCCAGGCAAGTCTGCCAATTTCCTTTCCCTGGCCAGTTTCACCTCTCAGAGTCTCAGTGTCCCCACCTGCAAAAAGGGAAACAGTAATAGCCACCCCCTTCTAGGATTGGTGTGAGGATTAAATGACATAATGTGCATAAACCTCATGGCATATGCTCACTTTTCTATTTTATTTTTCAGAGACAGGGTCTAACTGTGTCACCTAGGCTGGAGTGCAGTAGCGTGATCATGGTTCCCTGCAGCCTTGACCGTCTGGGCTCAAGCGATCCTCCCACCTTAGCCTCCCAAATAGCTGGGACTACAGGTGTACACATGCCACCATGCCCAGCTAATTTTTAAAATTTTTTTGTAGAGATGGGAGTCTTGCCATGTTGCCTAGGCTGGCCTCAAACTCCTGGGCTCAACAGTCCTCCTACCTTGGCTTCCCAGAGTGCGGGGATTACAGGTGTGAGCCACCACACCTGGCCACATGCTAATTTCTTAGTAACTGGTTCCTAGCCCATAATAAAGATGAATAGCTGCAGAGGTGAACACTGTGCTCCTTCTGGCTTGGGCTGCCCAGTGGTACAGCGTTGTACCACTGGTACAACAGTGGTACCCATCTGTTGGCCCCAAGTAGCTGATCCTGCTACCACCCTACTCACATCCAGTGTAGATGCAGAGCTAATTGCAGAGAAGAATGTCCATGGGGAAGAAGTGACATTTTCTTGGGATGGCAGAGCCACGATGACATGCAGGCTCTGCGCTGCTGGTTATTGAATCAGTTCTCTGCTCAGCCCCAGCCCCTCCCCTCTGGTCCCTCTGCTCCTCAAGTGTCTCACTGAGGGGCACCAGTGGACCTGTCATGCCTGTGAAGTGGCCGTGGTGGTGGGAGTCCCTCGTGAGCCTGAGGGCCCCGCTGAGCCCCAGATCCCTTGGAGGGTCGCAGACCCTTTAGAAACATATCATTGTCTGGGGTGCCCATACTTTTCCCGTAAGGCTACAGGGTGTTGAGCCTGGGGCAAGGGGTTTGCAGGAAACCCTGGCTTCCCTCAAAGATCGGAAGAGCCTCCAAGACAGGACAAAGCCATCCTGTTGCCTCTTCCTGTGCCGTCCCATCCCGGAGCCTCTGTCTGCAGCAGCGAAACTGGCTGCCGCAGCACTCTCTGCTTCTTCTTCTGTTTCCCTGTTGAAAACCAGTGCTTGTCTCAAGGGGGAATTCTTTAGATTTAAAGGACAGCAGTAATCATCCTCCCTGAGCCCTGGTCACCAGGGACCACCAGGTTCCTTTCAGAGGACAGAGGGCACCACAGGGGAAGGCAACCACAGGGGCAAAGGAATGCCCAGAGCATGGGCAGGGCAGCCATTTGGGCAATACAGTGTCATGTGGGTGGGCAGAGGCGATGGGTGGGAGCAGGGTGTGTGGTGTTTGTGGGATTGGCAATGAGCTGGTGTTGTGCAGAGCAGGCCTTACCTCCTTCTCACCCCAGCTGAGGGAGGGTTGACTGTTTCTACACACCCCCTTGTTTTTCACACCCTGGACTTGGCCCCAAGGGACTTTCCCAAAGGCACACAGCTGGTGCGGCCTGGGGGAGGATGACGGAGGCGTGGGCCCCTCACACCCATGCTGAGTCCTGCTGGCAAGGCTCCTCCCTATGGGGCACTAGGGGAGAAAACTGTGAGGTTCAGTTTGTTTGGTTTGGGGGCCTAATACTTGAGGCCCTGGGCCTGCGGGAGGTCTGGCTCTGCCCCGGCTCACCGTGGGTGTGACCGGGACCGGGACCCAGCTTTGCTCTATGCCTCAGTCTCCTCAGTTGCACAAAGCAGTTAAGTTCTGGGTTGGCTCATGCTTTTTTGCCTCCCAGAACCACAGCACACCTGGGCAGAGGGGTCATCCGCAGTTGCAGTCACAGAGGGGAAAATGAGGCCCAGAAATGGGACAGTTCACTCTGGGGCCAGCAGACTCCGTTCTGAGCATGTGGCCAGCAGCCAGGAGAGGAGGCTACAGGGGGAAATGTCAGCAAAGCCCAGCCTTTTTGCATCTCCAGTTTTCTTTAACCTGCCGTCCAGCCTTCCTTTGCCTGAGTTCACAACTCAACCCCAGCTGAGTGTATCCTGACGCAAGGCCCCCTTCCCTCCACCCACCAATTATAGCTGGTCACAAAAGCTGGACCGTGACCAGACAAAGGGACAGGGATGAAAGTGTTGGTTGTCATGGCAACCTGGTGGGGTGGCTGGGACCCAGGGGAGGGGCCTGGCTGTGTGCCTGAGCCCAGGCATCAGGACGACCTCTGAGCATGAGCCAGGGCAGCCTGGCGGCCCACAGGGACCCCCCTCCTGCTGTGGACCCACCAAAGCTGGGCATACAATGGCTACCTCAGCCCCTCCGTGGGCAGCACCTGCTCCCTGGGCCTCCCCCAGTGGCCCCATTATCCTGCACCTGCTGACCACCGCCCCCCCGACCTGCTTCCCAGCCCAAGTTCCCTCCCCAGGGCAGGCCCTGCCCATCCTCAGGCCCACCTGCCTTCTCTAAGAGCCAGCCAGGAGGGCTGGGGAACCAGGAGGGGTAGCAGGGAAGGCCCCAGGCAGGGACCAAGGGTCCAGCTCCCAAGCCAGCTCTGCCTGGCCAGCTGTGTGTGTGCCTGCAACAAGGCTCTGCTCCAGGACCTCAGTCTGCTCACCTGAAAACTGGGAGCAGCCAATCCTGCCTTCAGGGCCTGCAAGGACCAGTTTCTCTCTGCTTGGAGGGAAGGCTGAGGCCAGGTTGGGAAGAGAACAGAAAGGGGGTATCTTGGGTCATACTCTCAGGGCCCCCTCTGTTGGACCAGGTGGAGACCTGAGCCCCTTCTGTACACTTCAGAGTCACTGCTTAGGGCTGGAGATGACATTTTCCAGAGGCCTCCAAGGGTACAGAGGAAGTGGGCAGGAGACCCAGTATTGCCAGGCTCTTTTTTCTTTTTTCTTTTTTTTTGAGATGGAGTCTCTGTCACACAAGCTGGAGCACAGTGGCATGATCTTGGCTCACTGGAACCCTGTGAGTTCTCCTGCCTCAGCCTCCCATGTAGCTGGGACTACAGGCATGCACCACCATGTCTGGCTAATTTTCATATTTGTTTTGTTTTGTTTTGTTTTGTTTTTTGAGACGGAATCTTACTCTGTCACCCAGGCTGGAGTGCCCTAGTGTGATCTCGGCTCACTGCAAGCTCCGCCTCCCAGGTTCACGCCATTCTCCTGCCTCAGCCTCCCGAATAGCTGGGACTACAGGTGTCTACCACCATGCCTGGCTAATTTTTTATATTTTTAGTCAAGACAGGGTTTCACTGTGTTAGATGGGATGGTCTCGATCTCCTGACCTCGTGATCCGCCACCTCGGCCTCCCTAAGTGCTGGGATTACAGGTGTGAACCACCATGCCCAGTCTAATTTTTGTGTTTTTTAGTAGAGACAGGGTTTCACCATGTCGCCCACTGGGCTCGAACTCCTGAACTCAAATGATCTGCCCACCTCAGCCTCCCAAAGTACTGGGATTACAGGCATGAGCCACCACACCCAGCCAGTGCCAGGCTCTTGAGTGGCCTATCAGGAGTACAGGGGAAAGAGAAAGACAGTGGGGTGGGGACTTTCCAGGAGGAGAATGCTCCACAGGGGGCAGCTGGAGGATGACTGGGGGCCCAGGTGATGGACAGTCCAGTTCTTCCATAAATAGGGGAACTGAGACTCTAACAACTATCAGTGTCTGGTGCATAAGGTAGGCCTGCTGCCAGCTTCCTGATGCCCCACCTCAGGATGGTGGAGTGGAGGAGGGACAAGGAGTGAGAGGAGTAGGAGGTCAGGCAGATGCCCCTCCTCCTCCTGTAAAGGGAAGTGGAGTTCCCGGGGCAACGGGTCTTTGTCTCATGGTCTTTTCCTTGCGGCTCCCTATATCCTGCAGGATAGCCACAGGTTCCCATCCCACTCTGCCAAGACTTTGGGTGAGGCCCCTCCCTTCTTGCCACCTCAGTTTGCAGACCCAGAGTATGGGAGCGGTTTGCCAAGGACGTTGTCAGCTCTAATGGCCACACTAGCTGTTTGAATGTCCCCAGGCCATTTGCAAGAGGTGGTGGGGAGGAGGGTTGTCGCACCTCTTTGGGAGTGAGGGATTCCATCTCTTTGGAACAAACCCTTCCTTACTGACCTGCTGGGAGTTTTTTATACACTCCCTCCTGGAGGTCTGGCAAGGGCAGTGCTTTTGCCGGGAATGGAAGTATTTGGGGCAGGAAAAGTCTTGGTGTCCCTCACACCACTCTGTGCTGATGATCCCACCATGATGCTGGGCAAGGTTTCTGTTCCTTATTGTGCAGAAGAAAAACTGAGGCCTAACAAAGGAAAGGACTTGCCCGGTGAGTAATCTGAAGAATCCAAGCCTCCTGCCCCATCCAGAGCCCTTCCTAGGGGTGGATGAAAGGTCAGGCTGGCGTCTGGTCCCCAAAGTGGCCAGCCTTGGGGGACGGGTGGACGGGAGGGCCCAGCTAAGCCTTAGCAAACCCAGGTTCCCTGGAAAGTGGGAGTGGGGGCACTTGGTGGGTCACAGGGCCAGGTTGATGAAGTCACCCACTCTGCCAAGATGTTACTCAGCTGACGCTCACCAAACTCCTTGGGACTGAGGGAAAATTAGAGGTGCTCAGAGTCTAATTATAATAAACAGTTTCCTGTGCAGCTCCTGGAGCACCCCTGGGAAATGTCCTGTGTAAGATGTCTTTGTCTCAGAGCCTGCCATCTGGTGCTTTGGCCCAGGAAGGTGGGGACCAGCAGGCATCCCCCCTGGGCTGCTGCTCCTGGAGCACAGAGCCTCAGCATCCTGCACCCTCAGATGGAGGTCAGAGAAAAATAGGCTAGGGGAGAGGAGGTGAGGGTAGGATAATGTGGGGTCATGTGCAGCTGGGCTGGTGTCAGCAGCCACTATCTTTGGCGTGGTGGCCCTGATATGGGTTGCTGTATCTTCCAGTCATTCCTATGGGTCTTTCCTGGACTGACGCATGGGCAGGGCTGCTGAGAAAAGCCGTGCCTCTGCCCCAGCACCCCCTGACCCCACCCATCAAGTCTACCCTCCAGTTGGGAGAAACAGCAATGACCATCACATGGTACAGAGTGAGTGGTTCTCTGAGCTGGGCTTCCTGAGAGTGGACCCTCTCAGCTGTGGCCTGTCCATCTGTCCAGCAGCCACAGCCCCTGTGATGTCACCAAACCACAGCTCAAGCCCACCGTCCGGTGAGGGACTCAGCAGTGACCATACACCAAGTGGTACTGACCATCGTCCTCTGGGGCCCTGAGGAGCATGTGTGTTCTGTTGGCCAAGGCACTCAGGGAGGGCGTCCTGAGAAGTAACCCAAGATGGGATGGAAGATCATAGAAAAACAAAGAGGGAGGAGGCTGTGGCAGGGAGGCTGCACAGGAGTAAAGGTGGGCACGGGATTAGGTGGGGGCTGTGATGGATGAAGACTGTCTATTCATGGACCAGTGGTCTCCAGTCCTCCAGCCCCTGAGAAACTCCATTCTACTCCTTCTTCCTTGAGCTCTGGGCTTTCAAGGTCTTGTCTGTCAAGGTGATCATGTGGATCAAAGGAGAATTAATTTATCTCCATTTTTATTCATCAAAGAAATGATTATGCTGATCAGAACTGCTGAGGGCAGCTAAGCAATGGCAGGGAGGCTTGTGTCGGGGAGGCCTGGGGAGGTGGTGAATCCTGGACCTCACCAAGTCCCTTCTCTGACACGCCCTCATGCCTGCAACTCACTTTCTCTTGGCATAGCTCAGAGCCCCCGGCCTAGAAAATCAGAGGAAGATCCTGGGGGCCCAAGAGGCAGGCTGTGGGCAGGTGGGGAGCGGGTAGCTCAGCCATGCAGTCTGGATGCCTGTCACCTTCCGTTCTGGCTGGCCAGCCACATGAAGGGCCCATTCTGCTGCCCATTCACAAGGGGCTTTCATCTCTGCCGTCAGTGAAGCATTGCTCCTGTCTCAGCCAGCAACGAGACACAGGGGAGGGGGCGTGCAGACCTGCCATGCCCTCAGACCCCATGCTGGAAAGGCATGGCTCTGGGCCAGGGCATCCTAAGCAGCCCATCTGCCCCAATCCCCCAGCTTCCAGGCCACCAGAGTCCTCAGCAAGGGGGCTCTGAGCAAGAGATGGGCAGTGACTCCCCAACTCTTGTAGAAACCCAGTCCGCCTGTTTCAACAAGAGTAAGGCTGACCTGTCTTCCAGCTTATTCAGATTAAAAGATGGCCCTCCCATCACAAGAGGGGCAGAAGTCCAGTGGGTCATGGCTTAGCCCCTTGCTTCTTTTCCAGGGAGCAAGGTAAGTATGGTAGCCTTCAGGACAGGGCAGGAAGGCCAAAGCCTGACCCCTTGCCCAGCCATGGGAGAAGACAGAGCATTAGAGGGTAGCCCCTGAGACCCAGAAGAACAGGGACTGACTCACAGTCTCCTGCCAGGGAGGAGGGAGGTCACAGCATGCCCTTGAAGAGGGGTGAAGTGGAGCTGGCAGGGCTGCTGGCAAAACCAGCTCCCCTTGGCCCCCACCCCTCAAGTCCATTCTCCAGTTGGGAGAAACAGCAGTGACCATCACATGGTAGGCAGTGAATGGTTCTGTGAGCTGGGCCTCCTGAGAGTGGACCCTTTCAGCTGTGGCCTGTCCATCTGTCCAGCAGCCACAGCCCCTGTGATGTCACCAGCCCACTGTGTTGCCTGGCAACTTTCCAGGATTAGCTTTCTGCCCCTCTCATTCCTGACGTCCCACCATAGGCTGATGTTGCCGTGGCAACCCGGATGGATGCTGCAGCTTTTTGGACAGCTGTACCCAGTGTGGGAAGTACCAGGCAAAAGCAGGGAAGCAGGTGCCTCTCTACAGGCCAAGGGGGGGTACCCAGCCTATACCCAGACCCACTGAGCAGCCAGACTGCCCTGAACAGGATGATGGGGTCCCTGTCCCTTCTAAGAGCTGTGGACACCTTGCCTCCAGTTCCCGTCATGCTCCTTCCTTCCTTCTGCAGTGATCGCTGAGTACCTACTGTGTGAATGCCAACAAGAAAAATAAAACCACGGTTTGGATTCAGGAAAGGTTGCACCAGCATCAGGTCTTGACGGATGAGTAGGAGTCCGCCAGACGTGGGAGTGAATGGAGACAGGTTCTAGACAGAGGAAGCAGAAGCCTGTGCAAGGGCTGAACTGCTGTCTCCAGGCACAGCTTACACGCTGCCTCTGGGTTCCTCATGGCCTGGCCTCTCCATCTTTCCCACTCAATATAATTTATGGTGGGGACAGGGTCCAGTTCAGTTCCAGACACTTAGTGCCCAGCAACAGGCCTGGCATCAACCCAGCACGACTAAAATGCCAAGTGAAATTCAACATCAGGGCCTATGACCTCCCCCAACATTAAATGTCTCACCAAGTCTGTTTCCACATCTATGAAATGGGGCCAGTTTTGAGAAGGCTCTGGGCAGGGGTTCTCAGGTCAGCTGAGGTGATCTTTTTCTTTTGGTTCATTTGGTTTGTGAACCACTTCTTTCCCTTACAGAAAAAATTGGAAGCCTGATACAGTGGACATCTGTGACCATCAGATTCTTTAATTGTTACATTGCACCACTTTTGCTTTATCTCCTCTTTCTCTTTTTATCTAGTTATGCTTACCTATATATAATTTTTGCTGAACCATTTGAAAGGAAATTGTAGCAGACATTCTGATGTGTTTCTTGAAACACTTCAGGCCACATCAACTAAGGATAGTCTGATACAACCACAGTAGCATTATCACATCTAAGAAAATTAACGATAATTCAATATTCAGAATAGGGCAGGAAGATCAAAACCTGAACCCATGCCAGGTCCTGAGAGCAGATGAGGGGCATCAGAGGGTGGGCGCCTGAGGTGAGGGGGGGTCGGGCGCATCCTCTGCCCAGCGGAGGCGGCGGCCAGAGTGGAGTCACCCTGCAATGGGGGGGGGGGGGGGGGG
>NW_016824620.1:787619-804955 GCF_001698545.2 Rhinopithecus bieti | reverse complement strand
GGGGGGGGGGGTGTGTAGCTGTGTGAGGCAAGCCCCAGGAGAACCAGAACCCACCTTTTCCTCAGTGCCCTGACCAGCTGTCCCGCAGCTGTGGCTTAAATGCCAACTTCCAATTAGTAAATTTCTCCAATTATTCTTCCCCAAATTATTTACGTATCTATATGTATTTAAATAGGGAATTAATCAAAGTTCTCACACTACATTTAGCTGTTTCGCTGCTTTACTCTAAAAGGGCACAGGAGGGAAGATGGGTGGGTAATGGAACTTAGAAGAGTGACACTCCCAGGCCGTCCCTAATCCTGCCGATCGGGGCATGTGCCGGAACACCCCAGTCCCAGCGTCCTGGGCGGAAGTAACCGAGACCTGGAGTTGGTGGGTAGGTATGGGTTCAGGCTGGGGAGGTTCGCGGACGGAAGCTCCCGCCTTGCGGTGCCGGATGGCCCCGCCCCTTAGCAACGGTTTAGCGTCCCTCCCTAGAGCAGGGATGACGCATCCCCGCACTGCTCGGTGGAGCCGGTAGGTAGGTGAGGCGGAGGGGTTGCGAGGCCAGCGCGGGCAGCGGGACCTCGAAAAGGCGCAGAGGGCTAGTGGACGGGGGTGGGGGGTGGGGTCTCGCAGGAGTCTGGTTGCTGAGCCTTGTCCAGGGGGAAAGAAGGGAGGTGCACTTTATTTTATTTATTAATTTTGAGACGGAGTCTCGCTCTGTCGCCCAAGTTGGAGTGTAATGGCGCGATCTCGGGTCACTGTAACCTCCGCCTCCCGGGTTCAAGCGATTCTCCCGCCTCAGCCTCCCGAGTAGCTGGAATTACAGGCACTCGCCATCATGCCGGCTAATTTTTGTATTTTTGTAGAGACGGGGTTTCACCCTGTTGGCCAAGCTGGTCTTAAACTCCTGACCTCAGGTGGTCCGCTCGCCTTGGCCTCCCAAATGTTTGGATTACCGGCGTGAGCCACTGCGCCCGGCCTAGAAGTGCACTTTAAACAGCCTTGCAGTTAAGTCCTGTACTTACCAGACCAGTTTTTGGGCCCCACCCCCATGCTGAGCATGTGGAAGTCCCATCAGCTACCCAGTCCCTCTCCGGATCCCTACCAGAGTTGTTAGAGGTCAACTTCATTCCTTTCTCCACTTCGCCCATCCATTAGTTCATTTGTTCACACAATCATTCAGCAAGTACTTTCTAGGCACCAGCTGTGTGCCAAGCCCATGCCAGTCTCATGCTAGGTGCTAGGTGCCAAGTTTCCAGAGATCAACGTTACTCGAAAATGCCTGTGCAGCTGACAGGAAAGACAGATGTGCACATATAATACAGGGAGACATACACTGGAGGGGAAAGACACAGTTGTGGGGGGCAGTTTGCATCAGGCGAATGCTTCAAAACGGTGGAGAGAACCCCAAGCCTGGGGGAGCAATAACCATTCATGGTGTTGTTTGCCTGGTAGCCCCAAGGTCAGATGCTTCCAAAATCCCTTAAAGTCACAGATCCATTTGTCTGCTTATGCAGAACCTCAGGGTGTGAAATGGATAAAGGTGCAGGGTCCTTGTTGAATCAGGGGTGGGTGGCATAGAAGCCCTCCTGCTTAGGTGGCTCCTCACAGGTACCCACTTTGCAGAATCTCAGCACCCAGTTGGAGAACACTGTTGTGGTGCTAGAACATGGACCTTTGAGTCAGCCAGAGGTGAAGACCTCAGTTTCCATTCTGGTTCTGCCAGTGTTTGGTTATGTGACCTTTGCAAGTTTCTTTACTTTCCTGGGCCCTAGTTTCCTCAGTTGTAAACTGGCAATAATAGTGGTACCTGCTGTGAGGTTGGAATACCCCTATTCATCTGTGTCTATTCAGCCAGGTGCTTGGCTACTGGTTGAATCAAGTGGGGTTGAATGTCAGTGAATCCAACCAGAAGCTTCCTCTGGCTCAAGCCAATAGGGCTCCCAGGTGATCTGAGTGGAGAGAAAGAAGAACTTGGGTTCAAATTTCAACTGTGGCTCTTGCTGGCTGTGTGACCTTGGGCAGTTCACTTCTCTGAGCTTCGTTTTCCTGCCTCTGAGAAATGAGGATACTCTCAGTTCCCACCTTAGAAGTTTAAATGAGATGATGGATAAAATAAGTCTAAGCCCCCAATAACAGTCACCATTCCCAACACTGTGCCCACCAGGGCCACCCCTGCCATCTCACTGGCCAGTTATCTTCAACACACAGGGAGAACTGCCAGAATGACCAGAGGCAGAGGCCTTGCTGGGAGCCATGTCCTTCTCCTCCCTGCCAGTCACACTCATTCCCAGGCAGAGACTGCTGTCACCCATGAGGCCACGGCAGGAGGCAGACTGGGTCTTTCTTTCTGTCTGTCTGTCCTAGCTCCTGAGTATACTGATAATGCACAGGTGCACAGAGTTGGGGCAGGGCTGGAAGGGAGCCACTGTGAAGGGCTGAGGGATGGAGTGGAAACAGATTCTGAGTTTGCAGCTCACTCTCACACCATCTTTGGGACACACCTCGGTGCATCCCCCTATTGCCAGCTTGCATGGAGGGAAAGTTTACCGGGGCAGCAAGTTCACCCATTATGGATTCATTTTGCCCCCAGCAACCCTGCAGTTTTCTGGACATTTGCACACCTGTTATCTCCAAAGATCCTTATAACTCCTTATAATGCACCAGTAAAGCAAACCAAGCATGTTCAGGCCTCTCTGTCATTGAATGGAATGCTCTTCTGTGGATCTGGGACCCTGGCCTCTCTAAGCCCTGCTCTGTTGGGTGATTTTGTTCAAAGATGAAACAAACATCTATGGGTTTGCAGCATGATGAGGCTGAGCCCCAAGGGGTCCTCTGTTCTTCAGGGTGCTCCGGGAAGGGCTGGTGACTGTTAGACAGGTGGGCCAGACTCGGCATGGTCTTCAGCACCTGCCCTAGGAGGCAGCTGGCTGCCAGAGACTGGATTCAGGGAGTGGAGTTCCGCTGGGGGAGGCCTGGCAGGCCAGACTGGCTGGAGGCAGGTCGGCCTTTGGGCTGAGTGTCTGGGGCTTCCTGCCAGAGCCCCATCTGCCCTTCTTCAGCCCTCAGGCGCCCTGACAACTCACCACCCCTTTCTTAGAAATGGACTCAGCTGCTGAGTGCTGCTTCAGCACTGCTGGGTAGTTTTGCTCTAGACAGCTCTGGCCACCCACCCCACTCCTCAGGTCAGTGCAGGCAAGGGCCCCCTGCCACAATCCATCAGGAGGCCTGCAGTAGCACAAAACACCCAGCAAAAAGAGTGCCCTGTTCTTCAAGCTCTCGGCTCTTTGTCTCAGTGTGCAGAAGGGATGGGAAAATGGGATGGGGCCGGGGAAGGGCGGCTTGCTTGGGCTAAGCCTCTATTTCCTTTTGTTAAGATGATTTCCTTTTATTTCTTTTCTTTTCTTTTTTGAGACGGAATCTCGCTCTGTCGCCTAGGCTGGAATGCAGTGGCATGATCTTGGCTCACTGCAACCTCTGTCTCCAGGGTTCAAATGATTCTCCTGCCTCAGCCTCTGGAGTAGCTAGGATTACAAGTGTGCACCACCACACCCAACTAATTTTTGTGTTTTTAGTAGAAATGGGGTTTTGCCATGTTGGCCAGGCTGGTCTCGAACTCCTGACGTCAAGTGATCTGCCCACGTCAGCCTCCCGAAGTGCTGGGATTACAGGCATGAGCCACCAAGCCTGGCCATTTTTTTTTTTTTTTTTTTTTTTTGAGATGGAGTTTTGTTCTTGTCACCCAGGTTGGGGTGCAATGGCGCGATCTCAGCTCACTGCAACCTCTGCCTCCCGGGTTCAAGTGATTCTCCTGCCTCAGCCTCCCAAGTAGCTGGGATTACAGACATGTGCCACCACACCTGGCTAATTCTGTATTTTTAGTAGAGATGGGGTTTCACCATGTTGGCCAGGCTGGTCTCAAATTCCTGACCTCAGGTGATCCACCCTCCTCAGCCTCCCAAAGTGCTGGGATTATGGGAGCGAGCCACCGCCCTGGCCTCTTTTTTTCTAATTGCAATTTTTATTGATATAATTGTAGACCCTCTTTTTATTTTTTGCACTAGCATTATATACAAACCTCTTCTTCACCATATCCTTGTCCAATTTCTTGTCATGTACTCCTGCCCAAGGATTCTCCATGGTGATGAGTTTTGAGGTAGCCAAAAGCAACAGTGGCTTTTCAAGGGCTTGCTCCTCCCACAATAAAAACTCTATAAACCCTTGTCCTCCAGGTGGTGGATGTGCACGCACCCCAGAGGCATCTGCTACTCCCTTGCATAAGACAGGAGGGTATACGTTTCCTGAGCTGATCTGACCCTGAGAGCCAGGGTGGGTAAATGCTATTTTGTTGCTGGTAGAGGGATCTGTGGGCCTATGGACGGTCAGGATTGGGGTCCTGCTGGGGAGGCCATTTATTCCTCTGGCTCCTGGGGTATGGGAGGAGGTAGAGTGGGCAAACACAGGGGACACAGGGCATGGTCCAGTGCTCACAGGTGCTAGGGAGGCTCATGCACCACACTGGGAAAAGGCAGGGAAGTCTAGCAGGGCTAGGCTGGGGGTGCTAGGGCTGCTTCTGGCTGAAAGTCATTTTAGGGAAATTTATTGGGTGAGCAAGCTCTGGGCCTCCCTCCCCATCTCCCGCTACTGAGAAGCCAGGCCTTATTCTATAAAATGGGGGAGAGGGGTGGACAAGTGCAGTCACACGCATGGGTTGGGGGCATCTGCAGTGCTTCCCCTCACTCGGCCCTTAACTCTGGTTAGGCTCATTTCTCACATGCAGTGTCCAGGGCAGGCCCCACTGTCTCCTGGTGGGACTTGGGGTACTGTATGCCCATCCAGATTAGGAGGAGACCACTCCCTCCTCCTTGCTCTTCTGTTACCCGTGGGTCATGGGCTGGGGCTTGTGGCAGACAGACAATCTAGGCATCCATATGTCTGGGGGCTGAGACAGAGGCTGGCAAGGGCGGACTGACGCTGAGATCTTCTCCTAGGAGCTTCAGCTGGGGCATCTCTCTGAGAAGCAGCATGGAGCAGCCTAACACTAAAGGCTGTAGCCCAGGAAGGACCCCTCAAGGCCCAGAGTGCAGTGGTGCTCCTGGAGTCCAAGTGGGGACCCACAGGGGCCTAGAGTATAACCCGGGGAAGATTCTTCCAGGATCAGACTATGGATTGGGGAATCCTCCAGCCCTTGACCCCAAGCTCCCACATTTATCCCTGCCCCCGGCCCCACCCACACTCTCAGACTTGGGGCAGCCCCGGAAGTCACCCCTGACAGGCAATGATAAGAAGTACCCACTGATGAAGCAGCGTGGGTTCTACTCTGACATCCTCAGCCCTGGAACCTTGGATCAACTTGGAGTGAGTATGGCAGCCATCCCCTACCAAGCCTCAACCCTTCCTCTGGGCTCCGTTCACCCATCCTTTCATCCTTCTCCCCATCAGTCAGTCCATCTGTTCATTTAGCTGTCTATCAACCTATCCATCTGTCTTTCTATCCATCTACCCTCTATTCTGCCCTCATCCATCCTTTCATCCATTTTTCTCACCACCCATCCATCTATCCATTCGACAACTCATTACTGAGCTCCTGCTGTGTGCCAGGCCCTGGACGGAGCCCTGGAGATGCAGCGGGGATGAGACGCCCATGTCCCTATTGTCGTTGTCATGGGGCAGTGGCTTTGGTAGGGAAGACCCCCTCTCCTGGCTCTGGTTGGGAAGTTCCACAGATGAGGTGATGTACTGCTGAGATCTAAGAGACAGGATGTAAGAGTGGGGCCTGGGAGCGTGTTCCAGGCAGAGGAGACAACAGGTACAAAGACTTGGGGTCCCTGAGAGAGGGCACAGCTGTGTGAAGAAGGCTAGAATGCAAAGGAGGAGGCTGGGGGCAGGGGAAAGAGGGGAGGGAATGACAAGGAGAGAATTCAGAGTCCTGTACGTCCCAGGCAGTCTTAGGCTTTAGACCAGGGAGGGGCCAAGAAAGAGAGGGCGAGGACCCCCTGATATGCATTACACCTGCAGTGCCAGTGGCCCTTGGGAGAGGAAGTACATACAGAGATACCTGCTGGCCTTGCAGTATCTGCTTCATGGCTCAGCCCCAGGATGCACTGTAGAGTGTTCTCAGAGCAAGGAGGGGAGCTGGGCTGGACCAGAATGGGGCGGGGTCAGGATGTCCTGGGTGGCCACAGATTGTTGCCCACTGTGGCCTTTGAACGGGAAATTGTGCGTACTCACTGGTTCTGCCCACTCTTGTGCTCCTGGAGTGCTCCCTGGTGGACCTCTAGGGAGGCGCCTGGCCTCAGGGTCCCTCCCGGGTCCTGCCTGTCCCTGGGATGTTGACACATGCTCAGGGCTCCGTGGTTTGGTTTCAGGAGGTGTGTCGTGGCCCCCGAATGAGCCAGAACCTCCTGCGGCAGGCTGACCTCGACAAGTTCACCCCAAGAGGTCAGTGCTCAGGAGGGCTGTGTGAGTGGGTTCCGGTAGGTATTTCCAAGCAGGCTTTTGGCCTCAGGGAGACAGCCTTTTCTTGGCTGTGGGCCTCAGCTTCCTTAACTGTGGAGTGGGGATAATAAGAAACAGGGTGCTTCACAAGCGCCCACTCATGGTGAGTGCTCAGTCAGCCATAGCTGCCAAGTCATTACTCTTAGTGGAGCCATGACCTTGACACTGGGCTGGGCTGGGCTGAGCTGCCAGGGGTCAGAGCCACAGCTTTCCTTCCCTGGCTGAGGTCAGAAGGGCATATGGGTGTATTTTCTGCCTCCTCTGGAATGTGGGCCCTGAAGAGGCCAGGACTGTCTGAGTTGCTCCCTGCTGGGGCCCCAGCACCTAGAACAGGGCCTGGCTCAGATAGATGCCTGGGAGATCCTTGCTGAAGGAGGAAAGGGGGCTCCTCCTCTCAGGCTCATGGAGAGTCTCAGAGCACAGCTGGGGTGGTGAGGACTGGGACAGGTCTGCAGGGTGTGGGGCCTTCCCCAGTGGCAGAGGGGAGTACAGGGGCTCCAGGAGAAG
Source organism: Rhinopithecus bieti (assembly GCF_001698545.2). Classification (NCBI taxonomy): domain Eukaryota; kingdom Metazoa; phylum Chordata; class Mammalia; order Primates; family Cercopithecidae; genus Rhinopithecus; species Rhinopithecus bieti. Next base: position 797,965 of record NW_016824620.1, on the reverse strand, counting down.
CCCTGAGTGGTGGTGAGGAACTGCACAGGTGGCCTCCCACCTGGCCAGAGTTTGCCCCTCTCCCCTGGCAGGCAGGATGTCCCCTTGGATCAGGCCCAGATGCCCTGTGGCTCCCCCTGTCCACCCCTCCTCCCTACCCCGAGGAAAGACCTGGCTCCTTGCTGTCACTGTCCAGACCAGTCCTCCGAGCCCACAGGCCTTAGAAAACACCATGAGCATGTACATTTGTGCGCTTACCTGAGGGTCTGGCCTATTGTTTCCAACAGTATCACAAGTATCCGTGACCCAGAAAATGGCTACCAACCACAGATCTCAGCACTGAGGGTATTGGGAATGGTGCTCCTGCCACTCATGGCAGGGTGGGCAGGGAGTGATCGGCAGATGGCAGCTCTGCCCACATGAGAAAAAGTAGGTCCCAGCGGCACAGGGTAGTGTCAGTCAGGGCTCTCAGCAGCCAGTTGTGGACATTCACTCTGCTGCCCGAGGGCTGGGGTAGCCTCCCCCAGCACACGGACACAGCAGGGTCTGGAGGCCAGGCATGGGTCTCTTCACCCTGGCTCCTTCTTGGCCACTGAGTGGGTTCTGGGGGTGGAGTGGTGTCATGCAGCCTCAAGAACTGGTGATTAGGGCTCTGAAAAGAGCCTTCTTGGCAGCCCTGAGATCTGGGCCTTTTTGATGGGGTCCCTTGACTACTCGGCAACCTGGTGAGAGCAGACTCCAGCTAATAGTGGAGGCTCCACTGAGCCTTGGACACCGCCCAGGTCCCACCTCTAGAGGCCTCTGTGGGACCCCAGATGCCCCTCCTAAGATGGGCCCTCCTGCAGCATGACCACCTCTTGGTCCCAGGGAGGCAGTAAGGCCCAAGGAAGGGGTCACCAGGGCCCTTGGGACTCTGGACCCTTCTTCCAACTGGAAAATAGAGGGGACCATCAGGAGGCTGCCCAGAGCCCAGCCAGGCCCTGGGAAATGTGGTCATCCCCTCCTGAAGCAAATGCCCACACCCGTCTCCCCACCTCTGTGGTCTCACTTTGCCTGGGACTTTCTTCTCCATTGACCATCTGGTGTCGCGGGCAAACTGAGATGGATGGTCATCCTATCAATCGATCTCTCCCCACCAACTCCCCTTCCCCCAGGTATAGAATGGAAGCCTCTGTATACCCTGCTCATCTAAGTAGGGGCAGTCATTTTGTGATTTGAGGGTCCTGCAGGGGCAGAATGGTGGAGCCACCCACAGTATCCAGGATGCCTCAAGCTGGCAATAGCCTCAGGGAATGAATATCAGACTCTAATATGCTGAGGGGGCCTCTGCAGTAGGGGTGGGAGGAGCCCATCCCATTTCATCTTCCTGTCTAGTGGTAACCCTCGCCCTTGTTGAACTCAACACCTGGCTTGAGCAATGGCCCCTGGTGCTGGAGTCATGGGTGGTATGGAAAGGAGTGGTCAAGAATGCTGGCTCTGGACAGGGAGAGCAGGGCCAGGACAGACCTTCTGGAAGCCACCATCCCTCCAGGCTCATAGCCCCAGGGCACCTGGTGCCATGCCTTTCTCCCAGCCACTGCCCAGCCACAGGCAAGCTCTGAGCTTCCCACACTCCAAAGCATACTGCCTGATTGGTGATTTGTTTTATGGGGTGGAGGCTGGTTGTTGGGTGCTGGCCTGAGCCCCAAAGCCCCTGCCCCTGCTTCTGCCTGCAGTCGGAACCTTCGAGGTTCCTGAGGACTTCCAGGAGCGCGTGGAGCAGCAGTGCATTGGGTCCACCACCCGGCTGCTCGCCCAGACTGACTTCCCGCTGCAGGCCTATGAGCCCAAGGTGCAGGTCCCTTTCCAGGTGCTGCCAGGCCAGCGTCCTCGCAAGATTGAGATCGAGAGGTACGGCTGGGTGGGCTGTGGGGAGACTGTCCAGGAGATGGCATCCACCTGTCTCAGGGGGTGAGGAACTGCAGATCACCAGGTGACAATATTCATAGCAGAACCTGTGCACAAGTGTTTAGATCGAATCTTCTAGCCCTTTGGTGTCTTAATAGGAACAATTTACATGTTTTGGAATTGGGAAGGTGGTGTTGAGGTCAGTGAATGGGACTGCGGGGCAGGACAGAAGGGTAATTGGAGCCCAGGACACCAGCCCCAGCCACCACACCACTTCCTGATGAGTCTCAGAGGGGCGGAGGGCTCCAGAGGGGTTGCTCGGCCACACCCCTGTCCCCACAACCCCGTAAGCCCTTGTGGACACCCATGGAACCACGTCACACAAGCCAAGCCATCCTGAGGTCCCTTCCCTGCCCTTGACCAGGAGGAAACAGCAGTACCTGAGCCTGGACATTGAGCAGTTGCTGTTCAGCCAGGGCATCGACTCCAACAAGCTCATGCCTAGGCACCTGGACCCCCAGCACCCCCAAACCATCGAGCAGGGCCATGACCCACTCTTCCCCATCTACCTCCCACTGAAGGTGAGCCGGGCTTCCACAGATGGTTGAGGGACGGGGAACAGAGGTGCAGGACCCCAGTGGAAGCTCAAGAGTCAGATCTGAAAGGGGATTCCCACACCAGTCACCAGCACTCTCTTGTCAAACAGGGCAGGTCAACAATAGGAACCCATCCCAGGTAGTTTGAGCATCCTAGATGCGGCAGGAGGGGCCCCCAGCCCCCCTGGAATGCTGAGTCTTTGCTTCTTCCCTGGGTAGACTGTATGCCTGGCCTTGGCCTCCATGCCACCCATGGGCAACCTAGATGTGGCCCAGCTGGACTGTGGAGTAGTCCTACCTGACCAGGGCCCACCTCAGGGTAGGGAGCTGCTTCTGGGCTCACTGAAACGGGAAGAGCAGGGATGGAAGAGGGAATCAGTGCCACCCCCTTGGGGTATGAATCAGGAAATGAACCCAGGGAGGAGAAAGAGGGAGCATGGCCTGGCTCTGGCTTTCACCCACCTCCCCTCCCTTCCTCTCTGCGGCCCTGAGTGTCTCTCGCCTGGTGGTCCCTGTAAGGAGGTAAAGCTGAGTCTAGCTAAGGGCTGCCTCCTGACAGCCCCGGATCTCATCATTTCCAAGTTGTAGTAGGGTCCCCAGGAAAACCCAAGGGCCACCTCTTCCCTTGGGCCTGAGCTAGGTGGCCCTGGGCAGTGGGAGAAAGAACCTACCGCCTGCTCTGGGTCCCTGGACACTCGTCTGCCTGAGCCTCAGGTGGCTTGGCTGGATGGGGATCCAGGGTTTCAAACACCCAACCAGATGCTGTGTACCCCTGGGAGCAGCAGTGGAGAGGGTCAGCCCCTAGCCCCCAGTGGAGAGGGTCAACCCCCAGTCCCAGCCTGCAGCTCTCTCACCTGGGGAGGGGATTACTTAGGCGCTCCATCCTTTGGCACACCCAGTCCCACCTGGGCCCCACTAGAGGAGCTGCTTCCTCCCAACGTTGGTCCGCTTTCTTCCAGGTATTTGACAATGAGGACTTTGACTGCCGGACTCCCAGAGAGTGGATCAACATGGGTTTGGAGCCAGGGTCTCCGGACAGGAAACCTGTCCCAGGAAAAGCCCTCCTGCCCACTGATGACTTCCTGGGGCATGGTGAGCAAGGCCAGTCTGGAGTGAGGGCACTATCTCATTCCAGTAGCAGCCCTGTCACAGACTCTGGGCTCCCCTGGGACCTGGCAGCCACCGAAGGCGAGGGGTCTTTCAAGACCTCTCAGCTGGGAGACAGGCCTAGGAGCTGGCCTCACAGAGGCAGGAAATGCAGGGACCAGGGAGAACAATGTCGGGAGAGCTGGAAAAGGGACAGCTGGATGGTGGCTAGTGTTTTGAAAAATCTTTGATTTATTGTTAGTAAAATGTGTACATGCTGGTTGGGAATGTTGAAACATGCACGAGGGGCACAGTTCCCCTCTCCATCCCTCCATCCAGAAGCCCCATTGTTGCAGCTCTAACCGTGGCCCCTCAGCTTTCACTTCTGTGTGCACAACACATACCATCACACACTTGCTCACAAACACACATCCCCATCGTCACACACATTGACAAACACACTCACTGTCACACACACCCCCAACAACCACTCTCATGTACACATTTTCACCACACAGAAACACACTCGCCTAATGTCACCCATCAACAACCACTGTCACACCTCACCATGCCCACTTGATGCCACGCAGGTTTGCCTTGTCTTGGCCTTGTCTGTATCTGCCCAGGGAGTGCCCCTGACTGCTCCTTTGGCCTCAGGCCTGCCCCAGTGGCTGTGAAGGTTCTCCCGTTTCCCGCTGTGGAAAGCAATGCCAGGTGGGCATCCATGGCTGCTGTCTTGGCCTGCACAGCTGGCTCTCGATGCAGCATCCTAGGAAGGTCTGGGTCATCATTTGGGAAGTTGGAGGTGTCTGTTCCCCTGTGCAGGGCTGAAGGCTGCTCTGCTCCCCACCTGGTGGGTGGACAAGATGCTGTGAGTGGGGAGTGGGCCCAGTAGGCCAGCTCCAGGTGGGAAGCAGGATTGTGAGAGCCATGACTGGTTTTAAGACTGCGCAGCGAGTCCATTGAGCAGGCTGTAAATTTATGTTTCATTTTAAAAACACGTTAATGCTGGAATCAATTTCTCTGAACTAGACAAGAAGCCCAGAATGTTCCCTTTACTTTGGACTTAATTACAAAAATAATTTAACTCAATTGTTCCCAGATCACCAATTCCTGGTGATAAAACCAGAAGGTTTGGGACTGCATTAACCTTAAATGCACCAAGTACCAGGCTCCACCGAGGTGCTCTGCTTACTCCCCTTCACATGGCCCTGGTCTGGGGTGGTGGCATGGGTGGGAGGATGGGTGAGCAGGGAGGGGCTCTGCAGGGGACCTCTTGTTTTCTGCTGGGGGCTTCCAGTGACATATTTTCATCTGATTTGAGCAGACACAAGGCCAGCATTTTCAGAAAGGGAACCTACTAGGAAGGGAAGGGAAAAGCAAAACAGAGAAGCAAAATAGGTGAGCTATAGGCCTTCTTTATCCATTCTTCACTCATCCTCTAGCTGGTGTCAACAGGTGGGGAGCATTTCCTGAGAATTCCAGCCCTTCCTTTCTCAACCCAGTCTGTAGAACTCAAACAAAACAAAACAAAAAAACAGGGGATAGGCCTGGTGACTCACGCCTGTAATCCCAGTACTTTGGGAAGCTGAGGCGGGCGGATCATGAGGTCAGGAGTTCAAGACCAGCCTGAACAACATGGTGAAACCCAGTCGCTAGTAAAAATACAAAAATTAGCTGGCCATGGTGGCGCACACCTGTAATCCCACCTACTCGGGAGGCTGAGGCAGGAGAATTGCTTGAACCTGGGAGGCGGAGGTTGCAGTGAGTGGAGATTGTACCACTGCACTCCAGCATGGGCAACAGAGCGAGACTCCATCTCAAAAAAACAAAAACAAACAAAACAAAACAAAACAAACAAACAGCTTTTATCTCGGCTCACTGCAACCTCCATGTCCCAGGTTTAAACAATTTTTGTGCCTCAGCCTCCCAAGTAGCTGGGACTTCAGGCACACACCACTACTCCCAGCTAATTTTTTGTATTTTTGTGGAGACAGGGTTTCACCATGTTGCCCAAGGTAGTCTTGAACTCCTGAGTGCAATCTGCCCACCTCTGCCTCCCAGAGCAGGGATTATAGGCTTGAACCACTGCACCTGGCCTCAGTTTGTTTTTAAGCCACTATGCATTGCGGCTGCTCTACTGGGCACCAAGTGTGTGCATCTTCCTTCTGCAAAAATTTATCAAACACCTGCAAGGTACTAGTTTTCATTCTAGGCCCAGGGACACAGCTGTGACTGAGATGGGACAAAGTCACTCCTGCCCTTAGTGAGCTGACACTAGTATGAGCAGGTCAGCTGTGAACCAGGAGTTGATGCATAAATAGTGTGACTTTCGGCACTGTGAGGGATAGAATGGGGTAACAAGTCAGAGAGTGCCTGGGACAGGGGTGCTATTTTAGACACAGAGGCTTCTCCTTGGTGAAGGGAACAACCAGCAATGAGGTGGCCTGAGTGGACAGTGTTCCAAGCCGAGGGCACAGCCAGTGCAGAGGCTCTGCCATGGGAACAAGGTTGAAACTCACGGTAATAGCCAGATATCCAGTGTGGCTGGAGAGAAATGTGTGAGGGGCAGCGGCAGGAGGTAAGCTAGAGAAGTGGGCACAGGCTTTCAGCCCAGGGAACCAGTGGGAGGCCCATCCTGACCAAAGAGCAGCTCCTTCCCTGTCCTGCCCTGCCGGGCCCTGTTCTCAGATGAGGGGCCCAGGGACTGAGCAGCCAGGGGCAGCCTGTGAGGAGGTCTTCACCCTGGCCCTGGTCACCTTGAAGGGGGTCCAACTCATTCATGACCTTTACAAATGGGTTCTCAGCAGGTCTCCCTTAACTTGGGGCTTTCGTGCTGCCTGTCCCAGCCTCCTATTGGCCTGTGTGTCTCTCTGCCCTGGTGGAGGTTGTGCTGAGCACCAGGGCAGAGAAGCCTGGTCTTTCTGGCTCTCCTGCAGCCCGGGTTCCTCAGAGGCCAGCTCGGCTGGGAGGAAACAGGGTCCTGGCTCTGCTGGAGCAGATGGGGGCATCCCGGCGGGAGAGACTCCAGACTGGTGATCTCTGAGACCCATTCCCAGCGCTGCTGCCAGCACTCAGAGTCCCCTTCCTGCCCCCATGGCAGGTGGCACTGGTGGGGTTTCCTCTTCTGTTTCAGAGGACCCCAAGAGTCAGAAGCTGAAGTACGAATGGTGCAAGGTCGGCGTCCTGGACTACGACGAGGAGAAGAAGCTATACCTGGTGCACAAGACAGACGAGAAAGGCCTGGTGCGAGATGAGATGGGGAGGCCCATCCTGAATGCAGGGGTCACCCCTGAAGGTACGAGCTGCTGCTGCTGCCCCAGGCAGACCCCCAGCTTGGGCCTGACCGGCCCATGACTGAGGCCAACCCCGCCCAGGGCACTGCCAAATCAGTTCTGGATTCTACTTTGCTCTGTTTGCCCAACGCACTGACTGGTAAGGACCAGAGGACTCATCACTCAAGATACCCCAGAAAGGGCAAGTGGCCATTATTTGGCATGTCAGCTCTGAGCCCAAGTCCCATCAATAAGTGATGCCTGCCCTGGGTGTGGGATCAAGGGATGGGCACTTGAACAGCCATGCCTGTATAACTGCTTGTCTAAATACTTTCTTTTCTTTTTCTTTTTTTCTTTTTTTTTTTTTTTTGAGACAGAGTCTGGCTCTGTCACCCAGGTTGGAGGGCGGTGGTGCAATCTTGGCTCACTGTGACCTCTTCCTCCCGGGTTCAAGTGATTCTTGTGCCTCAGTCTCCCAAGTAGCTGGGATTACACGCACCCACCACCACACCTGGCTACTTTTTCGTATTTTTAGTAGAGACAGGATTTTACCATGGTGGCCAGGTTGGTCTCGAACTCCTGGCCTCAAGCAATCCTCCCCCCTCGGCCTCCCAAAGTGCTGGGATTACAGGTGTCAGCCACCGCACCCCAGCCTTGTCTATGTGCTTTCACATCCATCCATGATACCTTGCGAGATGGGCCGGGCAGGGAGTGTCGTCATGCCCATTTCACAGATGCAACAGGGGGTCAGAAGAGGGAAACAATTTGTTCAGGGCCACAGGGCACCCGCGGCACAGCCGGCCGGAACCTAGTGCTCCAGCCCAGAAGCCTGACTGTGTGTCCCCTTCTCCCTCCCACCTGGCCCCCAGGAAGGCCCCCTCTTCAGGTGTGTCAGTACTGGGTGCCACGGATCCAGCTTCTCTTCTGTGCTGAGGACCCTTGTGTGTTCGCACAACGTGTGGTCCAGGCCAACGCCCTGCGCAAGAACACGGAAGCGCTGCTGCTCTACAACCTGTATGTGGACTGCATGCCCTCTGATGGCCAGCGTGTCATCAGTAAACAGAGCCTGAGCAAGATCAAGCAGTGGGCCCTGAGCACGCCTCGGATGCGCAAAGGCCCCTCGTGAGTCCCCGCTCGGCCTTCCCCATTCTGGGCATCTCCTTCTCCAGGGAACCTTCCCCTGGGAAGTTGGTGCTACTTTAGGGTGGAGCTCCCTCAGGGCTCGTCTGTTTGAGACTGTCCTGCCTATTGCCCTATGGACTTGGGGCCCCAAACAACTTTTTGTCTATCTCCAGATCCCTCATTATCCATATGGACTCTTGGATTCTTATTTTATTCAAAGGGTTACAATGGACTACTTTTTTAAAATTTCGATGCTCAAATTGTCCCAGATTTGGCCACTGGGAGACTTTTCAAGTTAATTCCTGTGTCGTTTTACCATGTTTCCATTATTCTTCAAAACCCTCGGATGATGGTTTATTAGCAACGTGCCCCTAAGATAACTTCACTTTCTGGCACAGCAAGAATTTCCAGGCTCATTGTGTATTTTCCCAGGTCCAGTCCTGAAACCAGCTGTTTCTCCAAGGAAGCTCCTTTTATTATTTTAGTTTATTTTTTGAGACAGGTTCTTACTCTGTCACCCAGGCTGGAGAGCCTGGAGTGCAGTGGGGCCATCTTGGCTCACGGTAGCCTCAGTTTCCTGTGCCCAAGCAAGCCTCCTACCTCAGACTCCTGAGTAGCTGGGACTTAGGCATGTACCACAACATCTGGCTAATTCTGTTTATTTTTTGTAGAGACAGATATCCCTATGTTGCCTAGGCTGGTCTTGAATGCCTAGGCTCAAGTAAATCTCCCACCTTGGCTTCCCAAAGTGTTAGGATTATAGGCATGAGCCATCATGCCTGGGTGGAAGTTCCTTTTAGTTGAGGAATGATATTTAGAAGCCAAGATCTGGACATTAGATGTGCTCATTGCTACTGGGATATCATTATTTTGAGACTTCCATAGCAGGCAGATCTGGGAAATATATATACGGATGGTCCCCAATTTATGATAGTTTGACTTACCATTTTTCTTTCTTTCTTTCTATTTATTTATTTAGTTAGTTAGTTAATCAGTTATTTTGAGACGGAGTTGGATTCTTGTCTCCCAGGCTAGAGTACAGTGACTTGATCTTGGATCGCTGCAACGTCTGCCTCCTGGGTTCAAGAGATTCTCCTGCCTCAGCCTCCCAGGTAGCTGGGATTAAAGGCACCCACCACCATGCCTGGCTAATTTTTGTATTTTTAGTAGAGATGAGGTTTCACTATTTTGGCCAAGCTGGTCTCAAGCTCCCGACCTCAGGTAATCCACCAGTCTCAGCCTCCCAAAGGGATTACAGGTGTGAACCACCACACCCAGCTGACTTACCATTTTTCAACTTTATGATGGTGTGAAAGTGATATGCATTCAGTAGAAACTGTACTTCAAGCATCCATGCAACTGATCTTTTTTTCATTTTCAGTAGTATTCATTTCAAGAGATTTTTAACACTTTATTATAAAATAGACTTTGTGTTACATAATTTTGCCCAACTGTAGGCTGTGAGTGTTCTGAGCACATTTAAGGTAGATTAGGCTAAACTATGGTGTTCAGTAGCTTAGGTGTATCAAGTGCATTTTAAACTTATGACAGGTTTACTTGGAATGTAGCCCCACTGTAAGTAGAGGAGCATCTGTATATTTACAGTCATGCATCACTTAATGATGGGGAGGTGTTCTGAGAAATGTGTCGTTAGATGATTTCATCGTTGTGCAAACATCATAGTGTGTACTGACACAGACCTTGATGATATAGCTGGCTGCACACCCAGAATATATGGTACAGCCTAGTGCTCCTAGGCCACAAAACTATACAGGGTGTGATTATTGAATATTGCAGGCAACTGTAACACAATGGTAAGTATTCGTGTATCTAAATATAGAAAATGTACAGTAAAAATACAGTATACAAGGTAAAACATGGTACATCTACGTAGGGCACTTACCATGAGTGGACTTTGCAGGGCTGGAAGTTGCTCTGGTTGAGTCAGTGAGTGAGTGGTGAGTGAATGTGAAGACCTAGGATATTATTATACGCTACTGTGGACTTTATAAATACTGTGTACACTTAGGCTACACTAAATTTATTTTAACATTTTCTTTCTTCAATAATAAATCAACCCAACACACCTTAGGACCAGGCATGATGGCTTACATCTGTAATCCCAGCACTTTGGGAGGCCAAGGTGGGTGGGTTGATTGAGGCCAGGAGTTCAAGACTAGCCTGGCCGGCCGGGCGCGGTGGCTCAAGCCTGTAATCCCAGCACTTTGGGAGGCCGAGGCGGGCGGATCACGAGGTCAGGAGATCGAGACCATCCTGGCTAACACGGTGAAACCCCGTCTTTACTAAAAAATACACAAAACTAGCCGGGCAACGTGGCGGGAGCCTGTAGTCCCAGCTACTCGGGAGGCTGAGGCAGGAGAATGGCGTGAACCCGGGAGGC
>NW_016824620.1:778981-785190 GCF_001698545.2 Rhinopithecus bieti | reverse complement strand
AAAAAAAAAAAAAAAAAAGAAAAGAAAGAAAGAAATTGGTCTATTTTAAGCTTTCTACTTCTAATGGAGTCATTTTCTTATACATTGTTTCTCTAGAAAATTATCCATCTTATATCTGTTTTGAAATATATTTGCATAGAATTCTGCAAAGTTGTTTTTTATTTTCAATTTTTTTTTTCTGGTTCAATGTTTACTCCTCATTACCTATTATTTTGTAAAGTATGCTCTCTTCCTGTTTTTGCTTTATTAAGTTACTTAGTAGTTTGTTCAGGTTTTTTTTTTGTTGTTGTTGTTGTTTGTTTTTTGTTTCGAGACAGAATTTCGCTCTTGTTACCCAGGCTGGAGTGCAATGGCGCAATCTCGGCTCACTGCAACCTCTGCCTCCCGGGTTCAAGAGATTCTCCTGCCTCAACCTCCTGAGTAGCTGGGGTTACAGGTACCCGCCACCACACCTGGCTAATTTTTTGCAGTTTTAGTAGAGATGGAGTTTCACCATGTTGGCCAGGCTGGTCTCAAACTCCTGACCTCAGGTGATCCACCTGCCTTGGCCTCCCAAAGTGCTGGGATTACAGGTGTGAGCCACTGCGCCAGGCCTGGTTTGTTAATTTAAAAAAGAGGATTTAGGTTTATTAATGTAATTGCTTTTCTATATCTCTCTTATGAATTTCTACTTTTATCTTTATTTCCTTCCTTGTGCCATCTTTGGGCTTACCTGTGTGTGTGTGCCTGCATGTATTAGGAATTTAATTCATTTCGTTCTTATTGACAAATGTGTTTAAGGCTATGAACTTTCTTCTGATAATTGCTTTAAAAGTAGTCCACAGAGGGGCTGGGCACGGTGGCTCACGCCTGTAATCCCAGCACTTTGGGAGGCCGAGGCAGGTGGATCATGAGGTCAAGAGACCATTCTGGCCAACATGGTGAAACCCCGTCTCTACTAAAAATGCAAAATTAGCCGGGCATGGTGGCAGGTGCCTGTAGTCCCAGCTACTTGGGAGGCTGAGGCAGGAGAATTGCTTGAACCCAGGAGGCAGAGGTTGCAGTGAGCCGAGATTGTGCCACTGCACTCCAGTCTGGTGACAGAGCCACACTCCATCTCAAAAAAAAAAAAAAAAAAAAAAAAAAAAAAAAAAAAAAAAAAAAAAAAAAAAAAAAAGGTAGTCCACAAATTCTGAAGCCTAGTATTTCTTTTTTTTTTTCCCCTTGACACTCAACTCCGCCTCCTGGGTTCAAGCAATTCTCGTGCCTTAGTCTCCCTGAGTAGCTGAAATTACAGGTGTCTGCTACCACGCTTGGCTAATTTTTGTATTTTTAGTAGAGATGGGGTTTTCCCATGTTGGCCAGGTTGGTTTTGAACTCCTGACCTCAGGTAATCCGCCTGTGTCGGCCTCCCAAAGTGCTGGGATTACAGGTATGCGCCACCGCACCTGACCCTTTTTCCTTTTCCTTTTTTTTTTTTTTGAGGTGGAGTTTTGTTCTTGTTGCCCAGGCTGGAATTCAATGGCACAATCTCGGCTCACCGCAACCTCTGTCTCCTGGGTTCAAGCGATTCTCCTGCCTCAGCCTCCCGAGTAGCTGGGATTACAGGCATGTGCCACCACACCTGACTAATTTTGTATTTTTAGTAGAGACGGGGTTTCTCCATGTTGGTCAGGTGGGTCTCAAACTCCTGACCTCAAGTGATCTGCCCGCCTTGGCCTCCGAAAGTGCTGGGATTACAGGCATGAGCCACTGTGCCCAGCCCCTTTTTCCCATTTTTTAAATGGGATAATTCATTTTTTCTTTGTTCAATTGCTCAAGTTCCTTATGGATTCTGGATATTAGATCTTTGTCAGATGCATAGTTTGTGAATATTTTCTCCAATTCTGCAGGCTGTCTGTCTACTCTGTTGATAGTTTCTTTTGCTGTGCAAAAGCTCTTTAATTAGGTCCCACTCTTCAATTTTTGTTTTTGTTGCAATTGCTTTTGAGGACTTAGTTATAAATTCTTTCCCAAGGCCAACGTCCAGAATGGTGATTCCTAGGTTTTCTTCTAGGATTCTTATGGTTTGAGGTCTAACATTTAAATCTTTAATCCTGGTTGAACGAGATGGCTGACACCTATAATCTCAGCACTTTAGGAGGTTGAGCGAGGTGGATGGTTTGAGCTCAGGAGTTCAAGATCAGCCTGGAGAACATGGTGAAACCTCATCTCTACCAAACACCACAAAAAAATTAGCCAGGCATGGTGGGGCGCGCCTGTTGTCCTAGCTCCTTGGGAGGCTGAGGTGGGAGGATCACTTGAACCTAGGAGGTGGAGGTTGCAGTGAGACGCACTGGTACCACTGCACTCCAACCTGGGTGACAGAGTGAGATGCTGTCTCAGAAAAAAAAAAAAAAAGAAAGAAAGAAAGAACAACTTAAATCTTTAATCCATCTTGAGTTAATTTTTGTTTATGGTGAAAGGTAAGGGTCCAGTTTCAATCTTCTGCATATGGCTAGCCAGCTATCCCAGCACCATTTATTGAATAGGGAGTCCTTTCCTATAGGGGAACCAGCCCCAGTATTTCAACATAGGTTTTTTTCTATTTTCCCTAAGTGTCGGCCAGTCTGAGAAATAAAGAGAAAGAGTACAAAGAAATAAATTTTACAGCTTGGCCTCCAGGGATGACATCACATATCGGCAGTTTCTGTGATGCCCCTTGAGCCACAAAACCAGCAAGTTTTATTAGGGATTTCAAAAGGGGAGGGGATACGAACAGGGAGTAAGTCACAAAAATCACATGCTTGAAAGGGCAATAAAAGATCACAAGGGCAGAGGCAGAGCAAGATCACAAGGCCAGGGTGAAATTAGAATTACTGATGAGGGTCCATGTCCCGCTGGGCACGCATTGTCATTGATAAACATCTTAACAGGAAACAGGGTACAAGAGCAGACAACCAGTCTGACTAGAATTCGCCAGGCTGGAATTTCCTAATCCTAGCAAGCCTGAGGGCACTGCCGGAGACCAGGGCGTATTTCATCCCTTATCTTCAACCACTTAAGGCAGACACTCCCAGAGTAGCTGTCCACAAACCTCCCCTGGGAATGCATTCTTTTCCCAGGGTTATTCCTTGCTGGGAAAAGAATTCAGTGATATTTCTCCTATTTGCTTTCTGCAATAAGAAAAATATGACTCTGTTCTGCTTGGCCCCGCTGGCAGTCAGACCTTACGGTTATCTCCCTTGTTCCCTGAAAATCGCTGTTATCCTGTTCCTTTTCAGGGTGCCCAGATTTCATATTGTTCAAACACACATGTTTTACAAGCAATTTGTACAGATAATGCAATCATCACAGGGTCCTGAGGCGACATACATCCTCAGCTTACGAAGATGATGGGATTAAGATATTAAAGTAAAGACAGGCATAGGAAATTATAAGAGTATTGACTGAGGAAGTGATAAATGTCCATGAAATCTTCATAATTTATGTTCAGAGATTGCAGTAAAGACAGGCATAAGAAATTATAAAAGTATTAATTTGGGGAACTAATAAATGTCCATGAAATCTTCACAATTTATGTTCTTCTGCCGTGGCTTCAGCCATTCCCTCTGTTCGGGGTCCCTGACTTGCCGCAACACATTCCTCATTGCCTATTTTTGTCAACTTTGTTGAAGATCAGATGGCTATAGGTGTGTGGCTTTATTTCTGGGCTCTCTATTCTGTTACATTGACCTATGTGTCTGTTTTTGTAACAGTACTATGGTGTTTTGGTTACTGCAGCCTTGTAGTACAGTTTGAAGATAAGGTGATGCCTCCAGCTTTGTTCTTTTTGCTTAGGTTTGCTTTGGCTATGCAGGCTCTTTTTAGGTTTCATATGAATTTTCAGCTAATTTTTTCCTAGTTCTGTGAAAAATGACTTGGTAGTTTGATGGGAATTGTGTTGAATCTGTAGATTGCTTTAGACAGTGTGGCCATATTAACGGTATTGATTCTTCCAGTCCATCAGCATGGAGTGTTTTTCCATTTGTTTGTGTCATCTCTGATTTCTTTTAGCAGTGTTTTGTAGTTCTTCTAGAGATCTTTTACCTCCTTGGTTAAAGGTATTCCTAGGTATTTTTTTTTGTGGCAATTGTAAATGGGATTGTGTTCTTGATTTGGCTCTTAGCTTGAACATTATTGGTGTGTGGAAATGCTCCTGATTTTCGTACATTGATTTTATTTCCCGAAACTTTACTGAAGTTGTTTATCAGTTCCAGGAGGCTTTTGGTGGAGTTCTAATGCTTTTGGATCTGCATTTTACTTTGTTTGATATCAACATAGCAACCTGAAATTTTATTGTTTCCATTTGCCTGATAAATCCCTCTATTTTGAGCCTTTCTGAACTAATTCATTTTAGATCAATTTCTTACTTTCAGCATATAGTTTGAGTTTTATTTGTGACCCAATTATAAAATATTTTTCCTGTAATAAGTTAAGCCCATTCACATTTATTGGTATGGCTAATAGGTTTGACCTCAACTCAGTCATATTACTTCATGTTATAATCATTATGTGTATTGTAATACGATGCTGTGTTTCTTTCTCTACATGATATGTTTTCTTAGTTCTTCTATTTTAAAAATTTCTTTTGGTGTCTAGGAAGGTTTGTACCTTTATTTTAGTGGTTTTCATTTTGTCGTTTTTGTTGTTTTTTGAGATGGAGTCTCGCTGTGTCACCCAGGCTGGAGTGCAGTGGCGCAATCTCAGCTCACTGCAAGCTCCACCTCCTGGGTTCACACCATTCTTCTGCCTCAGCCTCCCAAGTAGCTGAGACTATGGGCGCCTGCCACCATGCCTGGCTAATTTTTTGTATTTTTAGTAGAGACAGGGTTTCACTGTGTTAGCCAGGATGGTCTCAATCTCCCCACCTCGTGATCCGCCCACCTCGGCCTCCCAAAGTGCTGGGATTACAGATGTAAGCCATTGTGCCCGCCCTAGTGGTTTCTTTTATAGTCTCCATTATCCCCTGCTTTCCTACTTAACCCTTTAGTATCTGGCCTGTTTCGTTGTTGTTTGTTTTGTTTTGAGACAGGGTCTTGCTCTGTCACCCACACCACAGTGCAGTAGCACAATCATAGCTCACTTCAGCCTTGACCTTCTGTGCTCAAGCTATCCTCATACTTCAGCCTCCTGAGTAGCTGGGACCACAGGTGTGAGCTACCACGCTTGGTAAATTTTTGTATTTTTGTAGAGACAGGGTCTCCCTATGTTGCCCAGGCTGGTCTCAAACTCTTGGGCTCAAGCAATCTGCTCACCTCAGCCTCCCAAAGTGCTGGGATTATAGGAGTGAGTCACCATGCTCAGCTCTACTTAATTAATTAATCAATTTATTTATTTATTTTTGAGACAGAGTCTTGTTCTGTCACCCAGGCTGGAGTGCAATGGTGCCAACTCTGCTCACTGCAACCTCTGTCTCCCAGGCTCAAGCTATTCTCCTGCCTCAGACTCCTGAGTAGCTGGGATTTCAGGAGCCTACCACCATGCCTGGCTATTTTTTATATTTTTAGTAAAGAAGGTCATCATGTTGGCCAGGCTGTTTTCGAACTCCTGACCTCAAATGATCCGCCTGCCTCGGCCTCCCAAAGTGCTGGGATTACAGGCATGAGCCTCCGTGCCCATACTCTACTTCATATTTTAACTGTTAAAATATTATTACTTTCCTCCACACTCATCTCCACCTTTTAGTCTTCAACTTACAATAAACTCTATTAAACGTATCAGTCTTTTTTCCTGAAGTCTCCCGTCATCTCTTGGTTATATAAAGTTCCTTTTCTAGTATATTCCTCATGAAGGGCTCAAGGGTATAGAGTTCCTTGAGTTCTCACACGTTTAAAACATGAAGGACAGCTTGACCAGATATAAAATTATTAGTTCACAGCTTTTATTCTATGAGTTTTAAAAAATTACTCCACTTTGGTTGCCTTGCCTGTGTGTTGCTTTTAAGAAGTCTGAGGCCAGGCTGGGCACGGTGGCTCAAGCCTGTAATCCCAGCACTTTGGGAGGCTGAGACAGGCAGATCACGAGGTCAGGAGATCAAGACCATCCTGGCTAACCCGGTGAAACCCCATCTCTACTAAAAAAATACAAAAAACTAGCCGGGCGAGGTGGCAGGTGCCTGTAGTCCCAGCTACTCGGGAGGCTGAGGCAGGAGAATGGCGTAAACCCAGGAGGTGGAAATTGCAGTGAGCTGAGATCTGGCCACTGCACNC
>NW_016824620.1:706525-778839 GCF_001698545.2 Rhinopithecus bieti | reverse complement strand
AAAAAAGGCCAGGGGTGGTGGCAGGCGCCTGTAGTCTCAGCTACTTGGGAGGCTGAGGCAGGAGAATCGCTTGAACCTGGGAGGTGGAGCTTGCATTGAACGAAGATTGCACCACTGCACTCCAGCCTGGGTGACAGAGCCAGACTCCGTCTAAAAAAAAAAAAAAAAATTCCCTTGAATTGCAGTTTTAAATCTTGGTTCTGTTCCATTCTTTTGTTTTTCTTCATCAAAGATTCCATTATGTATCTATATATCTCTCTATATATGTATCTTTTTATGTATTGCTGCTTCTTTGCCTATCTTTTAATTCAACCAGTTTCTGGCCCTTTTTAGTTCTTTCTTTCTAATTTCATTTATTTTTAACAATTTTATTTTCTTTCTTTTACTTCCTTTATTTTCTCTCGTTTTTATTCTCTTGGTTATATCCTGCCTTTCTTTAATTTACTTCATTACGCTTTGATTTGACTCTGTTTTCTCTTGGGCACCTTGTAATTTCACCTTCCTCCCCGAGATAATTTTATTTTCTACTTTTTCCTTGAGCTTAAGGAAGTCTCTTTTCTTACCGACATTTGTCCATTTATATGTTTTATTTTTGAATTTCTGATTCAAGCTGGTTTTTCAGATGCCCAAACACTTGTTTAAGGCTATTTAGCTGAAGTGTTTGTTACAGTTTTCTTCTGCTGGGTCCTTGTTTATTTTTTTTAAGGGTGATGGGAATTTTATCAGTTAAGATGCTCTCATCTTCTCAAATGTACAAACAAAGCTGAAAGATGCTCTCTTTTTCTTATAGAAGCAAATGTAGTCAGCTTTCACCTGTTCATTTCAGGATTTGGAGTGATTTGCAAGCTTTCTAGTTCAAAGGCGCCCTCCTCTGTCAGTATTGCACACTAGTTTTTTTTTTTTTTTTTTAGAATGCGCTGTGTGTGTGTGTGTGTGTGTGTTTGTACATACGTGCTGGGGAGAGGGATGTGGGTCCTCCACGGTTTTTGTCCTCTTATCTTGCAGAACTCAAAATTTTACTTTTGCTTCTTTTCCCTTACCCTCCAGTCTGCAAAGGACCTCTTTCCTTCTACCTCCTGTCCTGTAAGTCATGCCTTTCAAAGAATACTGCCTTGAATTGGATGTCCTTAAGTCCCTTCCTTGTTGTAAGTGCTCTGATTTACCTGGGCTTTTTTTCAGTATTTTTACAGTTAGGGTTACTTTCTCTTTTTTTTGAGATACGGTCTGTCTCTTTCACTCAGGCTGGAGTGCCGTGGCGCAATCACAGCTAACTCAACCTCAAACTCTTGGGCTCAAGTAATCCTCCTGCCTCAGCCTCCCTGGTAGCTGGGACTACAGGCATGTGCCACCACACCCGCTATTTTTTAATTTTTTGTAGAGATGGGGGTCTCACTTTGTTGCCCAGGCTGGTCTCGAATTCCTGGGCTCAATGCATCCACCCACATTGGCCTCCCAAAGTGCTGTGATTACAGGCATTAGCCACTGTGCGCAGCCTGGGTTACTTTCTCTTTCTGGTGGGATTTTATTTTATTTTATGTATTTATTTATTTATTTAGATGAAGTCTTGCTCTGTCACCCAACCTGGAGTGCAGTGGTGCGATCTTGCCTTACTGCAACCTCTGCCCTCTCTGTTCAAATGATTCTCCTGCCTCAGCCTCCCAAGTAGCTGGGACTACAGTCGCTCACCACCACGCCTGGCTAATTTTTGTATTTTTAGTAGAGACAGGGTTGCACCATGTTGGCCAGGCTGTCCTTGAATTCCTGACCTCAGGTGATCCACCTACCTCAGCCTCCCAAAGTGCTGGGATTACAGGCGTGAGCCACTGTGCCCGACCTCTGGTAGGATTTTAGCTCTATCTTGGGGTTACCACTATTTCCCTTTTCTGCAGTTTTTCTTAGACTACCCTTGTTCTCTGTGAAAACTTGCAGCAAGAGTGTGAGAGACAGCTCACTGGAGATAGATGTTTATGTATTTAATTTAAAGATAATTTGAAGTCTAGGCATTCTGCTTATTCTAGTTGTGCTAAAGGTGTGGGTTTTGGTAGTGTTCGCTTTTTCTTCCTTCCTTTCTTCCTTCTTTCCTTCCTTCCTTCCTCCTTTCCTCCCTTCCTTCCTTCCTTCCTTCCTTCCTTCCTTCCTTCCTTCCTTCCTAGGGTGTGTTGGGAAATTTGAACCGATGTAGCCACCTTACCTTGGCTGTCCAGAATTCTGTTTCTTGAATTTTATTCAGTTTATAATGTTTTTGGCTTTAAGTATAAAAGATGCTGGTCTCAGATTGGCTTAGACAGTAGGGAAGTGCATTCCTGTACCTGTAGCAGGAAAACTAATGCAGGACACACCAAGGTTGGTGCATCAGGGCTCTGTCTGCAGTGTATGCTGGCTTCATCTTCAGGCGAGATGGCAGCAGCAGTTTCATGACCACAACAAGGGTTGTCTTCAATTAGATGCCCTAGAAGCAGACCCTGATTTGGGGATTCTTGTGCAAGCGATTGATGAAATCCTCTCAGGAGAAATCTACAAGGAAGTGAAGGAAGCAGAGGGTACAATAGAAGAAGCAGCTGGTGAAATATGGTTTGAGAAGTCTAGTTCCTGTGGGAAACTCTGGAGCAAGCATGGCACCACCGAATTTGTGCTGGAGGGAGCCAGAACAAGAGGGCTTGACTTTTTTTTTTTTTTTTTTTTTTGAGACAGGGTCTTGCTCTGTCCCCCAGGCTAGAGTGCAGTGGAGCAATCTTAGCTCACTGCAGAGGGCTTGACTTTCATATCTCTGCATCAGTGGTTGATCATAACTGGGACATGCTCCCACTCCTAAACCAACTGCAGTCGGGGTAAGTTCCACCACGATTGGCTTGGACTAGCTGAGATGTACCCCCAGAACTGGGGCTGTAGTCATTTTCCCCGGAGTTAAGTGAGGAAAGATGGAATTCTAGAACAAAACTGAGGAAGAAGGGAGGGAGTGGATGTCAGGCCAGCAAGCAGCCATGTGTGGAAGTACCCGTCTTGTGCCAGGCACTGGGGACATAGCAGTGAGCATTTCCAACAAAGAGCCTGCATCCTAGGGACTCTCAGCCTGGCCAGAAAAACAGACAATGAAAACTCTGGGTGATTTAGGGTTCTAATAAGTGCTGTGAAGACCAAGTGAGAGAAGGGAATAGAGATGTCTCAGAAGGGCTTCTTTATATTAGGCGGTCAGGGAAAGCCTTCCTCATAGTGGTGATAACATTTGAGTTGAGGTTTAAAAAAGTAAGGGAAGAAGAGGATTCTGGCAGAAGGAACAGCAGTCCTGAGGCTGAGGTAGGGACAAGTTTGTGGTACTTGAGGAGCAGGACAGGATTACTGTGGCTGGGATGCAGAGAGAGAAATGTTGGTCGGGGAGGCTGGACCACATGCAGGGGCAGAGATGTGGCCACAGGCTGACAGTCTGTGCAAGCCATGGATGGTGGTGAGCAGAGGAGTGGCCGATTATTTACATGTTTAAAATATATTTTTCCAACTCAAGTGGAGAATGAGTTGTAGGGGGCAAGAATGGAAGCAGGGAGGTCAACGAGGAGACTAATGCCATAATCAGGGCCGGAGACCATGATGGTGGCTTGAACCAGAATAGTAGCTGAGTAGCAGGGGAGAAACAGATGTATTTGAGGTTTCCTCAGAGGTGGAGCCAATGGGAGCTGCTAATGGACTAAATGCAAGCTCACCCCAGGTCTGGGGATTTCCAATCTCAAAGCCCAATTTCAGGATCAGGTGCAGGGGTCACCCACCCTCGGGTCCGGTTATGGTGTTGCACATCCAGTAGTGGGAAGAGACCAGGGACCCCCCACCCAGGGCTTTGATTAGCAGGGTGTGTGCACTGCTGTTCAGAGACAAGGAGGCTAGTGGGGGTTGGGGGCAAGCGAGTGACGGGCATGGACAGAAATGAAGAACTTGCTTTCCGATATGCTAGTTCTGACACATTGTGAGGCATCCAGTGTCAGTGTTGAGTGGGCTGGTGGATAAATGAGGGGAGAGAACTGCAGATAGGTGTGAGGGTTCTGGCTGAATAGAATAGGTGGTGTTCAGAGTCCGAGGCTGGAGGAGTTCACTTGGTGGGTGGTGTAGCTGGGGAAGACGAGGGGTCTCAGGACCCCTGGCATAGGCCAATGTTTAGAAGTCAGGGAGGTGAGGAAGATCCAGGGGAAGGGTGTCCCAGAAGCTCCATGAGGACAGCGGTGCAGCAGAGTAGGAGGGAGCCACTATGCCAAGTCTCTGAGAGATGAGGCGGAGCCTGGAGCAGTCTCAGGGGCAGCAAGAGGAGAGATGAGGATGGGAAGAAGTGAGCACACCAGTTTTTCCGTAAAGAAACACAAAGAGATAAAGTCAAGGGAGGGAAGGAAGTCAAGGGGCGGTTTCTAACGTGGGACACACCGGAGTGTGTGGGGACCCCTGGGAGGGCGTGGGAGGGAAGGCAAAGAGACTGAGGTGGCTGAAAAGAGGGGCTCCCATGAAGGGAAACTTGCTGGGCTCTTCCTGTGAGCAGGGCATGTTTTCTACCCTGGCAGAAGGCAGGGAGATTCCGGGGTGCGAAAATGTGGTCATTTCTGTCCAATGGCTTCTGAGTTCCAGATGAAATTCGAGGGACTTCACCCAGTGAGGGAGGGCATGTCTGTGAGTTGGCAGAGAAGGTGAGAAAGAGTCTTTTCCAGGTTCCGAGGGAGTGAGTGGATTTCTAGGTCAGGTTGAGGGTGTGTTGAAGGTGAGACCAGTCCCCTGCCTGTGAAGTTCTCCAACATCCCGCAGCTCTGGTGCAAGTGTGGGCTGCGGTAAACTGAGATTCCCTTGTGGTGCCATTACCAGGGCTGATGGGACTATTCAGTGGTGGCAGAGGTGGGAGGGAGGGAGAGATCAATGGAAGAGACCAACTCAAGGAACAGAAAGGGCTGTCCACAAAGGATGGAGACACTGGCTGGCTCAGATGAGGCCTGAGCAAGCCAGGTGCCGGAACACAGCGGCATAGGCAACATGTGCTGAGGAGTGAGTGAGCGAATGAGCAAGGGAGCGAGTGAGTGAAATGGCCTCCAAGGGGTCTGCCTGTGTGAGGACGGGGGAGATGGTGTGCACACTCACGCCAGGTCTGCTGATTTCCAATCTCGGAGCCTAGTTTCAGGGTGAAGTGCAGGGGTCACCTACCCTCAGGCCCAGTCATGGTCTTGCACATCCTAAGTTCTCAGCACCTTCCAGGTGCTGCCGTGGTTGCTCAGTGAAAGCAAAGGAGCTCAGTGGCAGGCATCTTCCACTGAGCCATGGGGCAGCGGGCGGGGGAGGTGGGTAGGTACAGGCAGTAAGTGGCAGTTCTCTGAGGCTTCTAGGCCCAGAACTTCCTATACCCCATCCCACTGCTTTGGGGCCTGCCTTGGCTCCCAGAGACTGACAACAGAAAATGGGGACAAGGGGCAGAAAATGGGGGACAGAAAATGGGGACAAGGGGCATGAAAGAAGCAGGGGAGGCACACTTGGATGTTAGTGGCTCAGGGCCGGGCAGGGATGTGCCCATGAATCCAGAGGGGAAGCCCTAAATGCGTGTCCCCAGGTCCCTGCCAGAGCAGAGCCTGGGCCCTGGCTGGGGTTCACAGGGTGTGGAGCCCCTGATTCCCCTATCTCCCATCTCCATGGGCAGGATTCTAGAGCACCTCAGCGGTCTCGCCAGAGAAGTGAGCCTGGACTATGAGCGCAGCATGAACAAAATCAACTTTGACCACATTGTCTCTTCCAAGCCCGAGACCTTCTCCTACGTGACCCTCCCCAGGAAGGAGGAGGAGCAGGTGCCTGAGCAAGGTGAGGGTCACTGGACCAAGACAGGCCCCATGGCCATCCACCTGGCCAGAGCCCCCTCCCACCTTCCCCTCCAGGATTGTCTGCCCTGCCACTGTGGACATCATCAGCCCGACACTCCCTGCACTTCCCATGTCCCCAGCACTTGTCTCACTTCTCCCTGCTGCCTGGAGGGCTCTGGACTGGGGGAAGGGGAAGAAGGCTGTTTTTGAACATATTAGTGGGAATAGCACAGAAGTTGCAAGGTGAATGTGTACTAGGAAACTATGCTGCAGCAGTAGGTGGAAGGGGCTCTGCTGATCTGACCTAGAGGATAGTCCTTCTTCCTCCAGTAGCAAGAGAGGAGACTGAGTCTCAGAGCAGGACCCTGGGGCCCGAGAACCCTCCTTGCTTTCAACTCACCTGCCAGCCTTCCTAGACTCAGCTTCCTGCTTGTCATGTACTCAGGACGCAAGCTGGGGTATGGACAGTGGGCATTCCGAGAGGTCCTAGTACCCACCCTTTCCTTCCTTGGTGCCCCAGGGCAGGCTGTGGACAGACCTTGAGCTTGTGTGCAGCACGGGCAGGAGTGGATGAGGAGAGGGTTCTCAGTTCTCATCTGCTTCTCAGAGGAGCCTGTGACTAGGGGGTCCTGGAAGGAATTCCTTCACCCATCTCAGAGTAGGCACCTCACTGAAGAGCTGTAGCGCCACTCTGGCAAACTAAGGAAAGGCGGGGCTCTGGGAAGTCCAGTCACTCTTCAGGGAGAAGGCAGGAGTCACAGCCCTCCGTCAAGCACCCTGTGAATCTGTCCTGTCCCCTGGTTTGGCCAGGCAGGGTCTGATCCTGGCCCTTGGCCCCTACCCCTGCAGGGCTGGTGAGTGTCCCCAAGTACCACTTCCGGGAGCAGAAGGAGGACTTCACTTTCGTGTCCTTGCTCACACGGCCAGAGGTCATCACGGCCCTCAGCAAGGTGAGGGCCGAGTGCAACAAGGTGACCACCATGTCCCTGTTCCACTCAAGCCTCTCCAAGTACAGCCGACTGGAGGAGTTTGAGCAGATCCAGTCACAGACCTTCTCCCAGGTTTGTGGGCATCAAGAGCACAGAGGGGCAAGCGCAGGGCAGACCCTTGGAGCTGGCAGGCACAGTTCTGAGCCGCAGCAGAAGGCCAGGGTCAGTGGGTCACGTGGTGAGGCTGTGAGCCCCTACTTTTCTCAAAACCTGGCCTCAGCCTCTTCCTAGACCTTATTGGAGGCTGGGGTGGGGACCAAGGATAACGGCTCATCTTGGAGACAAAGGGAAAACCAGGGCAGGCTTTCTTTCCAATCCCTTTCCATCCCAACTCTGGTTGCCTCTGAAGCAGATCCCTTGTCTTAGAAGGGGGAGCAGGAACCTCAGGCACCCCCATGTTGACCTGTGGATTGGGGTATGAGGGAGGTGGGGGTGCACTCCCTCCGTACTCCACTCTGTCTCTGTCTGTGTCTCTGCCTCATTCTCTGTGTCTTTCCCTCTTGGCCCATTTTAGTCTTGTTCTCTGTCTCTCTGCTTCTCTCATCTCATTCTCTGGGTCTCTCTCTCTTATGCCTGGAGGGAAAGTCCCACTTCTGCTGCCCTGTCCTTCCTCCGTCCCTCCTTTCTTCCCTCCTTCCCCGCCCAGCAGCCCTGAGCCCCCAGGGTCACATGAGGCTGTTGGTTGGCAGGGCTTGGCAATAAGTTGGGGTAGGGGACATCCCTCTGCAGTCAGATGAGCCCTGAGCCACCCCAAGCGCCCTGGTGGTAGAGTCCTTAAGTGCAGCTATAGGTGGTGGGTCCACCAGGGTGGCCATGTGATGATGCCTGTGGCCACTCCAGGTACAGATGTTCCTCAAGGACAGCTGGATCAGCTCGCTGAAGGTGGCCATGCGCAGCAGCCTGCGTGACATGAGTAAGGGCTGGTACAACCTCTACGAGACCAACTGGGAGGTGTACCTCATGTCCAAGCTGCGCAAGCTGATGGAGCTGGTGAAGTACATGCTGCAGGACACGCTGCGCTTCCTGGTGCAGGACTCACTTGCCAGCTTCTCACAGTTCATCAGTGACGCCTGCTGCAGCGTACTTAACTGCACCGATGACATGGTCTGGGGTGACGACTTAATTAACAGCCCCTACAGGTGGGGCCCAGCTGGGCAGAGGCACCTCTTGACACCAGAACCGTTCCTTGCTAGGCCCCAGTGGTTGGGATGGAGCAGGGTCGAGGACCAGGGCCAGGGTGCCCATCCGTGCCAGGTCCCAGGCATTAGGGAGAGCCAGAGCTGAGCTCCCTGCAGGCTGCTGGACAATGTCCCACCGACCCTGGCTTGCATTGCTTCTGGTGACCTTCATTCACTCGATCATTGAGTTACTCAGTGCAGAAATATTCTTTGAGCACTTGCCGTGAACCAGGCATGGTTCTAAGGGAACAAGAGAGGCCCAGTCCCTGGTCTCATGGGAAAGACAGGCAGCAAGCAGATAAATATATAGTCATTGCCGGTTTTGGCAGGGGCCATAGTGGACACTGGGGGTGGGCCTTTGCCAGGGGGTCAGGGAGGAGGTGGCATCTGTGCCAAGACCTGAGATGTAAGAAGAAACAAGTTGTGAGGCGATGCGAGGTGGAGGCAGGTACAGGCGGAGAGATCAGCATGGGTGGAGGCACCGAGGGGAGGATGGGCCTGGCGCAGTTGAGGAAGGAAAGGCTGGCCAGTGTGGCTGGAGTTGGTGAGGGGAGGGAGGGCTGCTCAGGATGGAGTGGGAGAGCTCGCAGGGACCAGGCCAGATCTCATGGGGCCTCCTGAAGTCTGAGCTGGGGGCTGGATTTATTCTAAGTACAGTTAGAAACCATCAGAGGGTCCCAGCTGAGATCCAGGCTTGGTTCTTGCTGCGTAACGGAGATGCGAAGCCAAGGAAGATGGGCTCCCAGAGAGAGTGTGGGGGCCACAATGCCTAGGCCCTGGCAACCTCAGCACAGGGGTTGGGAGCCTCCCTCTCTTGTGGTGCTTGTGGACCTCGGGGCATGTTAGGAGCAGAGGAACCTGTTTGGTTGGTCTGGGTCTTCCTGTCTGATAACCTGGAGGTGTCTGGGAGGAAGGAGAAGGCAAGCATTGTACATGGAGAGGCTTGAGAGTCATAGCGCTGGCAGGAAGGACAGAGGGCCGCCCCTGCACACAGGCCTCCTAGGCCTTTGCCCACGGTCAACCCGCTATTGCCTGCAGGCCCCGGAAGAATCCCCTGTTCACTGTGGACCTGGTGCTGGACAGCTCTGGGGTGCACTACAGCACTCCACTGGAGCAGTTTGAGGCATCTCTGCTGAACCTCTTTGACAAGGGCATCCTGGCCACCCATGCTGTGCCCCAGCTGGAGAAGGTACATGCTGCAGCCTGAGCAGGCCCCATGCACCTACTGCCCTGGCTGCTGATGGCTCCCTGAGTTCGGGGTGCTGACGCAGTTCAACTGTATCACAGGCCTCCTGTCCAGCAGGCAGCACGCTCAGCCCTGTAACTCTTAAGTATCCCATTTAATGCTCATCACAAGCTGCACTGTGACCTATTAACCCTCGCATTCTGTAGGTGGGGCTTGGAGAAGTGTAATAGCCTAAGATTGTGTAGCTGCTAGTGTCAGATTTTGTAGGTGAGGCTTGGAGAAGTGTAATAGCTAACCTAAGATTGCATAGCTGCCAAGTGTCGGAACTGCTATCTGAACCCTGGGCTTGCTGGACCTGTGCTGCTACAGCCAGATCTGATGCAGACCCCATGCTCTTGATCCCACCCAGCTCTTGGCCTCCCTCTTCATCTCCAGAGGTGGACACGGGCTGGCTTCCACATACAGACCCTCTGTCCAAAGTCCCCACCAGTCACTGCCACTGCACACACGCCCAGCTGCACACAGCCCACTTCCAGGCCCAAGAGCCCCTGTAACCCTAGCCCTTCTTGTCTCCCTTGCTGGTCAGTCAGAGCCTTCAACACCCGGTTGTCTTTTCTGCACCTTTCCTTGGTCCTGGGCTGAGTCAGGCCCAGGCAGAGGAAGATGCTGCCCCTTGGTGGGCCTCACAGGGGCTTCTGGCCTTGTAAAGAGACAGCACAGCAAACTCCCTCCTCCCCCTGCATCCCCACTCTCTGTGTTTGGCACCCTGCTGCCCACTAGGCTTCAGGCCACATCCTGCCCCTGCTTGCTCCTCAGGGGGACTCCCCATCTCCCCTCTGCCCATTCACCCCCTGGCTCATCCAGGTCTACCCTGCCCCATGCCTTCCCTCTGCAGCTGGTGATGGAGGACATCTTCGTCAGCGGTGACCCCCTGCTGGAGTCGGTGGGCCTTCATGAGCCACTGGTGGAAGAGCTACGTGCCACCATTGCCAGTGCTGTGTCCAAGGCCATGATCCCACTGCAGGCCTATGCCAAGGAGTACCGAAAATACCTGGAGCTGAACAACAATGACATTGCCTCCTTCCTCAAGTGCGTACGTGTGCCCATGCGCGCTGGAGCGTGTCCGTGTGTCTCTGCATGTGTATCCCCTGCCCACTCTGCTCACTGTCCTCTGCCCCCTCCCGTGTGCTTACTGTCCTCAGAGCCTACCAGACGCAGGGCCTGTTGGCCCAGGAGGTGCGGGAGGTGGTGCTCACCCACTTGCAGGAGAAGGAGATCCTGGACAGCTCGCTACCCAGCAGCATCATCATTGGGCCTTTCTACATCAACACTGACAACGTCAAGCAGAGCCTGTCCAAGAAGCGCAAGGCCCTGGCCACTTCCATGCTGGACATCCTTGCCAAGAACCTGCACAAGGAGGTGGACAGCGTAAGTGCCCACCTGCCCCACCTCAGTGACCACAGCAGCACACACGGACCCTCACATACACGGCAATATGTCCCCAGGCAGGGTCTGGGGTATCTGCGGACACCCAGGCCAAGGGAAGGAGCTGGAAATCACCGTGCCCCATCCCTGCCTGTCTGCGGGGAGTTGTCCCATATGGGAGGTCCCAGGAAATGGGGATTTCCACCTCCTTCCCCAGACTTGTAGAGGCCTGGGAAGCCTCACGAAGGATACCCTTGACAGACTTGTTTCATGGAACTAGGGGATTCGAGCGCAGGCCTCAGAAGCCCTGAGTGTGTTGGTAGGGCTGGAGGAGGCTGGGAGGGTGAGGTGTGCCGAGTCACGCCCTTGCCCCACTGACAGTCCTCAGCAACCCAGGGAGCCCACCAGGAGCACCCTTCTTGGAAAGCGGCCGCAGGGTGTTTTGGGGGAGGGGACAGTTACCTGTCGGGAGATGCAGGAGACCAAGGAGGAGGAGCAGGCGAGGGAAGGCAAGGGAGCAGCACGCTGCCCTCCCCAGCGCCTCCTCCCACTGCCAGATCTGTGAGGAGTTCCGCAGCATCAGCCGCAAGATCTATGAGAAACCCAACAGCATTGAGGAGTTGGCTGAGCTGCGAGAGTGGATGAAGGGCATCCCAGAGAGGCTGGTGGGCCTGGAGGTGAGGCAGGCACACGGGCACTGGGGCCAGGGAGGCACAGGGCTGGTGTTAAGAGTCCGAGGGCTGGGTCAGGCATGGGCTGGGAGGTCAGGACCCAGGAGGCTAAGGGTGAGGTAGTTGGACAGAGGACAGATGGGGTTTAGGGGGTTGTAAGCTGGGGCTTCAGAGCTCTGCTGTCTGGGGGTCGGGGGCTGGAAGCTGGAGGTGTGGTTGCCATGGCTGTTGGAACCCTGAGCCTGATGCTGCCCTTGCACCCTGGGCCTCCTTCCCTGCCCCAGGCCTCCCCGATCTGAAAGAGAGCAACCCCTCTCTAGCACCCGTCTCTCTGGGGAGCCAGGTTCCGACTACCCACCCCTCTCTGGCACACGTGCAGTTCTCATTAGCACCTGTCTGTGCAGGAGCGTATTGTGAAGGTCATGGATGACTACCAGGTCATGGATGAATTCCTCTACAACCTCAGCTCAGATGACTTCAATGACAAGTGAGTGGGAGCTTGACCCCCATGCCAGGTGCGGGTTGGAGCGTGAGGGGAGCTGCTGAGCTGCAGAGGCTCCCACATACCCCGGCTGCCACAGTCTACAGTCTCCCCAGAAACGCCCCACTGAGATTCCAGAGGCCAGGGCTCCACACGTGGGCCGAGACCAGCCAGGGCCAGGTGGCCAGTGGGGCAGATGGAATTCATTTGGGCCTCTTGGCCTCAGCGGCTCCCTAACCCTGTCTCTGTGCTGTCAATGGCCTGGCACACATTTTGCTTGTTTGTTTTTTGAGACGGGGTTTTGCTCTGTCACCCAGGCTGGAGTGCAGTGGCGCAATCTCAGCTCATTGTGACCTCTGCCTCCCGGGTTCAAGTGATTCTCCCTGCCTCAGCCTCCTGAGTAGCTGAGATTACAGGTGCCCACCACCAAGCCCGGCTAATTTTTGTATTTTCAGTAGAGACAGGGTTTCATCATGTTGGCCAGGCCGGTCTCGAACTCCTGACCTCAGGTGATCCGCCTGCTTCGCCCTCCCAAACTGCTAGGATTACAGGCGTGAGCCACCGCGCCCAGCCTGACACATGTATTTTACTGTGGACCTAGGGTTTCCTGTTTGTGGCTGGTGCCCTTTGGGGTTCTTGGGAGCACCGAGAGAGGCAAAGCTCAGCCTGGTGGGCAGTCCCTGGAGAGGGGCATTTGTCCCCACCCAAGTCAAAAGCCTTGTGGGAAACAGCCTTAGGTGCCCTTTTCCAACCAAGCCTTACTGAGGCCGCCAGAGACCCCACACCCACTGCTGCCTCACAGGTGTTGGGGGAGTCAGGACCGTCAGGACCCTGCCCAGGAGAGGGAGACACTGGCAGACAGGGCACCCGGGTGCTCAGGGGGAACTCCCCCAGGGTCAGCATCCCTAGGCCGGCTGCAGGTGGAATCCCCACATCCCACAGATCCGCTATGTCAGCTGGGCAAAGGGAGTTGGTCTGACCTGAAGGCAGCTGGCCTGAGGGCCCTGGCTAGAAACTGTGGCTTTGCCTCCTCTGAGGAAAGGCCCCTCTGGCCCTTGAGGCTTAAGAGGGGAACTCAGCCTCACTCCTCTCACTTCCCCTTGGTCCCCGTCACTGCACTGGGCACCTTGGGTCTGCATCTCACTGGATGCAGACTGCAGCTCCCAGTGGGCAGGGCAGCCTCCCTGATGGTGGCAGTAGTGCCTCCCAGCTCACCTGCACTTCCCAGCTGTCTGGCCCCAAGGGGCCTCCACAGCTGCCTGGATTTCTCCTGATCCCCCTTCTCTCTGGCTGCCTGGGTGCCTGGTGGGATGCCCCTGCCTGGCCTTGCCACTCGAACACTTCAGCCGCAATATTTCTCCCAATCCCCACCCCCATCCCGGCCAGATGGATTGCCAGCAACTGGCCTTCTAAGATCCTTGGGCAGATAGAGCTGGTGCAGCAGCAGCATGTGGAGGATGAGGAGAAGTTCCGCAAAATCCAGATCATGGATCAGAACAACTTCCAAGAGAAGCTGGAAGGGCTGCAGGTGGGGCACGGCTGCAGGCTTGCTGAACACACCCCCCACCACACACACACACAGTTCTCCAGGGCCTGGCCTCACTTCTTGCATTCAGGAGGTGCTGAGTCAACATGTGATGGGCGAGCAGATGGATGAATGAATAAATGGCTGAAAGAATGAACCCAAAGGCCGAAGAGATGCCTAGGCAGCAAGCTCCAGAAAGATTTAGAGTAGTAAAGCTCTCAGCTCTTCTGTTGTGTCCTTGGTGGCCCACTGGGCAGTGGGCACAGTGTCAGGGCCCTGGGTCTCCCCTGGCCTTTCTGTGAGGAACCTGCTCACTCCAGGACAACAATCTCCTTAGAACTGAGAGGAGTAGATGTCCTGGGACCTCTGGTTCCCTGGGTTTGCATGGGAAGGCGTGGACACAAGTAGGGCTGCAGGGGCATCTGACCCATTGCTCCTTGGCCTGCAGCTGGTGGTAGCTGGCTTCTCTATCCACGTGGAGATTTCGCGAGCACACGAGATCGCCAACGAGGTGCGGCGCGTCAAGAAGCAGCTGAAGGACTGCCAACAGCTGGCCATGCTCTACAACAACCGCGAGCGCATCTTCGGCTTGCCCATCACCAATGTAGGCCTCCTGCAGGCACCCTTCCCCCATCCCCCCAGGCTTGAGGAAGCATCTCATGTAGATGCAGCTGCCAGGGGGCAGGGCTCTGGCATTTGGGGGCAGGACCCAGCAGGCTGCAGAGTGGAGATAGCCCAACCCTGGCCCTCAGGTTGAGGAGGCCCCTGGTACCAGGCAGGGGGCCTGAGGGTCAGCCCAGGCCTGGTGTAACAGCTCAGAGCCCAGATCTCGGGTGGGAAGAGAAGAAGGGAGGCCAGGCCCAGGTGTGTGGGGGCAGGGTCAGGGACAGCAGCCAGGAGTAAGGGAGAGGGAGAGGACCTGGCCCAAGAAGGGGCAGCTTGGAGAGAGACTGGGGAGTGTCCCAGGACAGCCCCATCCCTGCCCTCCTGTCCCTGCAGTATGACAAGCTCTCCAGGATGGTGAAGGAGTTCCAGCCCTACCTGGACCTTTGGACCACAGCTTCTGACTGGCTGCGCTGGTCGGAGAGCTGGATGAATGACCCCCTCTCTGCCATTGATGCCGAGCAGCTG
The DNA here is from genome assembly GCF_001698545.2 of Rhinopithecus bieti. Taxonomy (NCBI): domain Eukaryota; kingdom Metazoa; phylum Chordata; class Mammalia; order Primates; family Cercopithecidae; genus Rhinopithecus; species Rhinopithecus bieti. Next base: position 764,446 of record NW_016824620.1, on the reverse strand, counting down.
GAGAAGAACGTGGTTGAAGCCTTCAAGACCATGCACAAGTGCGTGAAGCAGTTCAAGGACATGCCAGGTAGAGAGGCAAGCCGGCTGATCTCCTCCTCCCTGCCTCTGCCGCCTGCCTCTCATGCCTTTCTGTCCTACCCGGCAGCCTGCCAGGAAGTGGCCTTGGACATCCGGGCCCGCATCGAGGAGTTCAAACCATACATCCCGCTGATCCAGGGACTGCGCAACCCTGGCATGCGGAACCGGCACTGGGAGACACTGTCCAACCAGATCAACATCAACGTCAGGCCCAAGGCAAACCTGACCTTTGCTCGCTGCCTCGAGATGAACCTGCAGGACCATATCGAGAGCATCAGCAAGGTGGCCGAGGTGGCTGGCAAGGAGTACGCCATCGAGCAGGTGGGCAACCACCAGTGGGCCCAGCCACCCCAGCCAGGCCCTGCCAGACAGCCTGGCCTCCTGCTCTGGCAACCACAGCCACTTGGGAGGATGACAGTAATAAGCCCCATCCCTGGGGTCACGAGGCCCAGGGATTGAGATGCATTCTATTAAGTGAGTTAATAATGCACATAGAGTTCTTGATAGTGTCCACCATTGCTATTATTCTTCAGTTACTCCTCTCAAGAGCCCCAGGAAGGAGCTGATAGCATTAGCCTCAATTTAACAGATGAGTCAGGCCGGGTGCAGTGACACACGCCTGTAAATCCCAACACTTTAGGAGGCTGAGGAGGAAGGATCACTTGAGCCCAGGAGTTTGAGACCAGCCTAGGCACATAGGGAGACCCCCACCTCTACAGAAAATTAAGATATTAGCCAGGCATGGTGGCACATGCTTGTGGTCCCAGCTTCTTGGGAGGCCAAGGCTGCAGTGAGCGGTGATTATGCCACTGCACTCCAGCCAGGGAGACAGACTGAGACCCTGTCTCAAAACAAAACAAAACAAAACAAAACAAACATACATCAATTAAGGCTCAGAAAGGTTCAGCAACTGGCCAGGGTGACACAGTAAATGCCGGAGGTGAGACCAGCGCCCACACTCCTGCTAATCTTAGCTGCCTCCCAACATGTGTGTACAACCACATGCAGCACATGTGTAAGAGTGAACTGGGCTGAACACAGTGACTCATGCCTATAATCCCAGCACTTTGGGAGGTCGAGGCAGTGGATCACTTGAGGTCAGAAGTTCGAGACCAGCCTGGCTAACGTAGTGAAACTCCGTCTCTAATAAAAACACAAAAACTAGCTGGGCATGGTGGCGCACGCCTGTAATCCCAGCTACTCGGGAGGCTGAGGCAGGAGAATTGCTTGAATCTGGGAGGCAGAGGTTGCAGTGAACCAAGATTGTGCCACTGCGCTCCAGCCTAGGTGACAGAGCGAGACTCCACCTCAGAAAAAAAAAAAAAAAAAAAAAAAAAGAGTGAATTGGCCCTGAATTCAGATGAGGGCTCCCATGGGACTTGTTGCCAGACAAGCCGAGAGTATTTGCCAGAGGGGCCATGTGGAGGTCATGGCCAGGTACTGTCTGCTGCTTCCTTGGGCAGGGCTGGTCAGACAGCATCAGGACCAGCCCCTCCCAGGACTCAGCCTGGCTTGTCCCCCCAGGCACTGGACAAGATGGAGAAGGAGTGGTCGACCATCCTGTTCAATGTACTGCCCTACAAGGCGACAGACACCTACATCCTGAAGAGCCCGGACGAGGCCTTGCAGCTGCTGGACGACCACATCGTCATGACCCAGAGCATGTCATTTTCACCCTACAAGAAGCCCTTTGAGCAGCGCATCAACTCCTGGGAGAACAAACTGAAGCTGACCCAGGTCAGCCCTCCCCCCAGTCCTTCCCTTATCGCTCCCCCAATTCAGAGACCCCGGCCCACAGGTGTCACTGATGGTCTCCGGGTGGGGTTCAAAGTGTCGCAGTGCCTTGCCCCCATTCACACAGCCCTGGCTGTCTGGCAGACCCCGCCCCAGTGCATTCAGAGGGGGGCAACTAGGATGGGCTCTCCATCCATGAGGTTCAGCTACTGGATGAGGCAAATAAGGGTGTGTAGGGGCAGTATTTCGGTCCCAAAATGTGGCTGAGGATGGGCCTGAGAACTGCCAGCCGGCCTCCCCAGGGCTGCCTGAGCTTGGTACAACCAGGATCTCCTACTGACACTTTCTGGGCCAGATATCACAAGGCCCCAGAGCACCTCAGTGCCCTTTCTGACCCTGTCCTGAGCTTCCATTCTCTTCTCATTTGGAGCTACCTTGGTTGAGGGGACTGGGCCACCAGAGACTGTACTTGTCTTGGGCTCTCAAGGCCAGAGGCAAGGGCTGCCCACAGAGCCCTGGAGGGCAGTCCCAGGGCCAGCCTGCAGGTGTGACTGTGATATCCCCTTCCCTGGGCCTCCCTGGGAGCTGTTCAGAGACCTCCAGTGAAGGTCAGAAGCAAGTGAGGAGGGCTCCTCTGTGTGCCTGGACCACCCAGAGATGCCCGAGCTGGTCAGCACTGTCCCAGGTCTCCCTCTGCTCACGCTGTCCACTCGACCTAGAGTTCGATGCCCGCCTTCCATCTCCTCCAAGGCCCAGCACCAAGCAGCCTCGCCAAATCTCCCTCACCCTCCTTCAAGGGGTTCCCACCGAGGCCATTGTCAGTGCCTCTTACGGAGTCCACTACACATGCTGGGTCCATGATTCAGAGGCAGAACTGGCCCCTTAGTGGGCTGTGGGCCCCTCGAGGGAAGGGACCAGGCCGCGTTCCCTTCTGTTTCCCCTAGTGCCCACCAGGGCCTGGCACAGTGCTGACACTGCTGACTGTGACCCCCATCCCATGAGGAAGAAATGGATGAGTGTATGAGTTTGCGCTGATGCGAGAAGACAAGAGATACATCCTGAATTGGGATTTTGGAGGCAGAAGGGGGAAATGGCTCATTTTGAAGATGTCTCACCCTTGGACTCATGTTTCAGAGAGTATTTTAGGACTCTCACACTCAAGACCCATTGGATCTCAGAGAATCCTGGGGTCATGGACCCAGAAGTCCTTCCAGGAAGGAGGCTGGTTTGTCTCCCAGGCTCCAAGTCTTTCCTATCACTGCAGGCTTTGCTGGCGTGGGTGTGTTCCTTCCTTTGGAAGAGCAGCTCCCCCAGCTCCTTTGGAGGCTTGGGCGTCCTGTGGGGATGTGGGACTTCTCTGGAGGGCAGGCATCCCTGTATCCTCTTTGTTCCCTGGAGTACCACAGATGACAGCACCATCTAGAAATCTCCCTGTAGACACTGGCTCTGGTGTCCAGTGCTCTGCCCAACATGCTGGTGGGGTGAAATGTCTCAGTCATGGGGACAAACCCCAGCTTGGACCCTGACAGTCCATATTGCACCCCTCCCTGCCCCTCCTCTCCCCAGGAGGTTCTGGAGGAGTGGCTGAACTGTCAGCGGTCCTGGCTCTACCTGGAGCCCATCTTTAGCTCTGAGGACATCAACCGGCAGCTGCCTGTGGAGAGCAAGCGCTATCAGACCATGGAGCGGATCTGGAAGAAGATCATGAAGAACGCCTATGAGAACCGGGAGGCAAGCTCAATGGGGGTGGGAGGGGTAGCTGGGATCCCCAAGGGCCCTGGTCACATAGCCTCCTAGTCTCTTCCCTCCCTACACAGAAAAAGCTGGCAGCTGGCTTACTGAGGATTTGGTCTTTTTTTTTTTTTAGACAGAGTCTTGCTCTGTCATCTAGGCTGGAGTGCAGTGGCGCAATCTCGGCTCACTGCAAGCTCCGCCTCCCGGGTTCACGCCATTCTCCTGCCTCAGCCTCCCGAGTAGCTGAGACTACAGGCATGTGCCACCATGCCCAACTGATTTTTTTTTTTTTTTTTAGTAGTGGAGTCAGGGTTTCACCATGTTGGTCAGGCTGGTCTTGAACTCCTGACCTCAGGTAATCCACCCGCCTCAGCCTCCCAAAGCGCTGGGATTACAGGCGTAAGCCACCATGCTTGGCCCATATTAGCATTTTAGAAGCCCTGACAAGTTGTGCAGCAAAGCAAACTCTTTAGCTTTGTTTAACTCTAACTTGTTTGACCATAGAATTTTTTCTGTGGGGCTGATGGATGCAGCCACTGGTTCAGGGAGAATTTTTCTGCATCTTCCTCCCCAGTCCCTGCTGACTGGCTGGTGAGTGCTCTGGGACGAGCCTGCCTTGCTACCTGGACCATGCTCACTGCCTGTTTCTGTGCATGGCACGGGTCCTGCAGGTGATCAATGTGTGTTCCGACCTGAGGATGCTCGACAGCCTGCGGGACTGCAACAAGATTCTGGACCTGGTGCAGAAGGGCCTCAGCGAGTATCTGGAGACCAAGCGGAGTGCCTTCCCCAGGTGGGCGCCACTTGGCCCATGCCCACTCCACCACTGTCTGCCCGTGAGGCTGAGGCGTCCAGGGCCCTGCTCAGGCTAGGGTTCGGGGATGTCCGTAGTGCTGGGGCAGCTGGGGCCCAGGGAGCCTGCACGACCCGCTTCCTCACCCCTGTTCCCCTGGCAGATTCTACTTCCTGTCAGATGACGAACTACTAGAGATCTTGTCGCAGACAAAGGACCCCACGGCCGTCCAGCCACACCTGCGCAAGTGCTTCGAAAACATCGCACGGGTGGGCAGCAGGGCCCGGGGCTCAGGGCCAGGAGCATGGGGCATCTTCCCAGGGAGAACCTCTCTCCTTTTGTGATGAGCCCTTTTAGCAGGAAATGTGGCAAATGACATTCCTGGTCTTTGGAGACACCCCCAGGGCCTGTGGGAGGAAGGTCAACTGCAGAATCTCCAGTTCAGGGCTGGGGGCCCTAGATTTCCAACTCATCAGGGGCTCCCTGTCTCCCCAGCACACTGCAAAACCCATGAGACCAGAGGCCTGTGACCTGCTTTGTCTTCCCTTATCTATTTGGGAGGCTGGGGACATGCAGAGCAGTCAGCCTCTTTCCCCAAAGCCTGCTTCATGCCAGGCCTGGGCTGGGGCCTGAACACTGCTGGGGAGAAGGCAGGCCATCCAGCCTGGGAAGGCCCAGCCAAGATAGACTCTCAGGGGGATGTGAAGTCAGGGCTGTCCTCCTGAGGTGGAGGGCACCGGGCAGGCTCAGCGCTGGGGCTGTGGTGGCCAGGACATCTGGGCATACCAGGGGTGACCCCACTCCTGCTCCCCCACTGCTTGCAGCTGCTGTTCCAGGAGGACCTGGAGATCACGCACATGTACTCGGCTGAGGGGGAGGAGGTACAGTTGTCCTTCTCCATCTACCCCTCCAGCAACGTGGAGGACTGGCTGCAGGAGGTGGAGCGCAGCATGAAGGCCAGTGTGCACGACATCCTTGAGAGGGCCATCAGGGCCTACCCCACGGTGAGCCTCCCACAGCCCATACAGTCTTCTGCCCCTGCACTCCTCTGTTTACTCTCAGTGCTCTCCTGCTCCAGCCGGCCTCATCCTCAGGCTGCAGCCATGAGGTCCCTGGGGGTTCAGGAGGGACTCTGAAGTCTTTCCTTTCTGCACACACTCCAGAAAGTGAGACTCACTCCTAATGATCATCGGGACGGCTATTCTGTTCCCAGCATTCACTGGGTGCCAGGCTCCAGGCTGGGCCCTCTCCTGCAGTCTTTCTCTCAGCCCCATGACCGTGACCTGCAGCTGGGCTCTAGGTGACTCCCCAGCCTGCAGAGTCAGTTCAGTGATATCTCTGCCACCCCGAGAAGCCCAGAGCATAAGGGCTTCCCTGCTCTGGAGGGACTAGTGGCATCAACAACTGGAGTCAAGTCTGAAAGGCCAGAGCGTAGACAGCATTCAGAGGAAGAAGAGAGAATGGGATTGGGACTACAGCTGTCCGGGTCAGCCTGCCCATGTTGTCTTCCCAGATGCTCAGGACCCAGTGGGTTCTGAACTGGCCTGGCCAGGTGGCCATCGCTGGGTGCCAGACCTACTGGACCATGGAGGTGGCAGAGGCTCTGGAGGCTGGTGACCTCAGAAGCCGGCTGTTCCCCCAGCTCTGCCAGCAGGTTGGAGTCAAGAGGACCCCTGTCTGTTCCCCTCCACCCCCGACATGGTATAGGACAGCCCAGTCCCAGTCCAGTCCAGGAGCTCTTTCCTATATTGAGCCTGGAAGAGGCCCAGGGTTGGGTCTAAAGGGGAGTGTCTCACAACCAGCCACCCACAGGAAGGATGGGCCTGAGGCGATGCTGCCTCCCCAAGGGTCAGTGAGGGAGCCACGCACCTGGTCCCTCCTGCACAGTACCGCAGGTACCCATTGCCCTGTGCTCCGGCGCCTTGCCAGGCTCCCCCTCCCAGCATTGAGGGCTCAGACAGCACCACATGCTGCAGGGAGGCAGACACCAGGCGTGTGCCTCCATTCTACTTCCTTCCTCCCCCAGCCTGGTCTCTGCTCCCCTCCCAACTCAGACCATCAGAGCCCCCCGGGATAGAGGGACTGTTCGTGGTGGAAGCCTACCCTCTGTGAAAGGGGAGGGTGAGCCTCCTCGTGGTACCCTGATGTTTGACAGTGCCCCCCACTACTGCAGCTCAGTGATCTGGTGGCCCTGGTGCGAGGGAAGCTGTCCCGTATGCAGCGGGCAGTGCTGTCAGCGCTAATCGTCATTGAGGTCCACGCCAAGGATGTGGTGAGCAAGCTAATCCAGGAGAACGTGGTCAGCGTGAATGACTTCGAGTGGATCTCACAGCTGAGGTGAGGATGTGGGGGGTGCCCCCAGGGCCAGACCAGCTGCCAGGAAGGGGCAGGGCAAAAGAGGAAAGTCAGTTAGCAATAAGCTGGTCCCTGTCCTCGAGGCTCTGGGACAGGCTGGGCATGGGTTCCTTGATGCCCTCAGTCCCAAAAAGAGCCCTCTCTCCTTGACTATATATCCTACCCAGTGGCCCACAGACCCATAGCCAGGCCCCCATCTCCCTGCACCACCAGGTACTACTGGACAAATAACGACCTGTATATCCGTGCTGTGAATGCTGAGTTCATCTATGGCTACGAGTACCTGGGCAACAGTGGGAGGCTGGTGATCACGCCCCTCACTGACAGGTGAGCGTTCCCCTCTTGCTCCTTCCCACCCTCCCTCCAGTTCTCTCTGGCCCAGGAGTCCAGGGACCATGGCCACTCTGGAGTGATCTAGTCCATCAGAGCAGAGCAGGGTTAAGACCAAGGGCTTTGGGCTCAGACCTCATTTCTGCCCGTCACAAGCAGAGTGACTTCGGGCAGGTGACTTGACGCCTCCGTGCCTGAGTTTCCTCTGAGGCCTCCTCAGGGTGGTAATGAGAACTTCATGAGCTGATACATGTAGAGCTCTCAGCACATGTGTGGCACTCAGTGAGCATCTAATGGGTATGCGCTTTCCTGTTTTTATCTGTCCATTCCTCCTTTAATGTGCCAGAGGAACTGAGCTAAGAGACATCATGGGTGAGCCCTTTTCTAACAGTTCTCTCCTACCTCAGTCAGTCATGTCATCTTGCTGCCTGTGTCTAGCACCAGCTGGATTTTCAAGCTGTGTTTTGAGCGAGGGAAGTCAAGTGTGGCCACATGTTGGCCATCCCCAGGGGTCCCTGGGCAAAGTTGGGCAGGGCAGTGAAATGGGACAAGGAATGCGCTAGGCAGGTGTCCACAGGCTCCAGTCCTGACCCCGGAGCCAGGGCTGGGCACACCCAGGTCCCCCAAAGGGGAACAGGGCGAGAGGCCCCAGTCCACAGGAAATTCCAAGGAAAGGGGGAGTGTCTAGGCTATGTGCAGCCCGAGCCCACCTCCTCGCTCTCCTGCAGGTGCTACCTGACACTGACCGGGGCCCTGCACCTCAAGTTTGGGGGTGCCCCAGCTGGCCCGGCTGGCACAGGCAAAACTGAGACCACCAAAGACCTGGGCAAGGCTTTGGCCATACAGACCGTTGTGTTCAACTGCTCTGACCAGCTTGACTTCATGGCCATGGGCAAGTTCTTCAAGGGGCTGGCCAGGTGAGGCTGGGCCTGAGGGTGGCACAGGATGGGGTAGAACAGCCAAGCTCTCCTTGGGGAGGGCTAGGTGAGGACACTGCCTGAGAGGGGCCTCAAAGGATGGTGGAGGGGACAGAAGGGGGTAATAGGCATCAGGGGTTGGTCCCGGGGGCATTGGGGTGGGGAGTGGCAGTGGGTTGAAGACTGAGCTGATGGAGATTGCCCCTGAGGGCTTCCTCCCGAGTGGAGTTGGAGGGGGCCCTCAGAGGGAGGTTGGGCTCTGAACACGTGTGCCCCATCCGATGTTCTGGCCTTACTCAGTGCCGGGGCCTGGGCCTGCTTCGACGAGTTCAATCGCATCGACATTGAGGTGCTGTCTGTGGTGGCGCAGCAGATCACCACCATCCAGAAGGCGCAGCAGCAGCGGGTGAGCCTGGGGGCGCCGCTCTACTCCCTTGGATCTGCCACGTTCGTGCTACCATACTGCTCCCCATTGCAGGCTGAGAAGCTAGGCGCTAGGGTCCGCCCTGGGTCCAGCCTCTCTTGTCCCAGGGGGCACACCCTCACTCCAGTCTGTGGGCAGCTCCCAGGCCAAGCTGTGGGGGATGAAGGAGTCCCCTCCTCGTTACATCCTGACTTTTATGGAAAGCCCCAGGCATTAGTCCTCTCTCTAGCTACGTGCAGGGCGGCCAGGAGCCTTGTTCTGGGACAAGAGCTGAGAGGCTGGCAGTTACCTCCTCCCTGACTCCCCTAGTCAGGCTGAGCTTGCTTAGGGCTGGGGAATTGGGGGTGGAGTGAGTGGGAAGCAGGAGATGTGGAGACCTCCAAGGGCCTGAAGCCAGGAGTTGGGAGGCCATGGGTAGCCAGCCACTGGGGCCTGAGGTTTCAGGCCAGATCCTGAGAGAGGGTCCAACCCATGGTCAGGGGTCCAGGCCTGGCCTACCAGCTACAGCCAGGACAGGAGCATCACCAGGGGACAAGGGGCCCACTCAGAGGAGGGGACAAGGTTGGGCACCCTAGTCCCAGGCAAGTCAGCCTCTTCCTGCTGCAGGTGAAACGCTTCATATTTGAGGGTGTGGAGATCCCACTGGTGCCATCCTGTGCAGTGTTTATCACCATGAACCCAGGCTACGCTGGCCGCACGGAGCTACCTGACAATCTGAAGGCAAGTGCAGGCCCAGAGTGGCCCAGGAAGCACCGGAGCTCTGGCCTGAGTTCAGAGAGGCTAAGTCACTTATGCAAGAACACAATTGCTTGGACTCCAGGGACTGTGATTCCCTATGGCAGTCCCCTAGCCATGGAGGGGAGGCCTCAGGGCCTCAAACTTGTCCTCAGGGCATGGGAGAAGTCAGGCTGCCTAGGGATGTGGTGTGGAGGGGGAATCTTATGAGACCGGTTCGCCCTGGGCCTTCAGGAGAAACAGGAAAACAGGAGCCAAGAGGGGCATCTCCTGGGAGTCATGTGGGGGCAGGTTTGGATCAACACAAAGGATCCACTCTAATGGCAGAGCTGCCAGCCTCAGGGGAGTGGAAGCCTCAGCTGTGGCAGGCTTGATGCAGCAGAGAGTCCCAGTGCATTGGGGAGGAGGGCCGGGTGAAGCAGAGGGTGCTCTGGGAGCGAGCTGTCTGCTATTCACATGTGCACCGTGTGCCCCAGGCGCTCTTCCGACCCGTGGCCATGATGGTTCCAGATTACGCCATGATCGCTGAGATCTCCCTCTATTCCTTTGGTTTTAATGAGGCCAGTGTGCTGGCTAAGAAGATCACAACCACCTTCAAGCTGTCTTCTGAGCAGCTCAGCTCCCAGGTGCGGTCCTGCCCTGATGGGGTTCCAGGGTCTGAGAACTTCTGCCTGCTCCCAGCCTCCAGGGCACCTGCTGAGGGCCAGGCTCTATGCCCGGTGCTTTACAGGCATTACCTTGTGGGCTTCTCCCAGCAACCCTTGGAGATAGGAGTTACATGCCCATTTGTCAGTTGAGGACATTGAGGTCCTAGGTAGCTAAAGGTCTGACCAGGCTCATGCAGTACACAGCAGCGCTGGAGCGGGAGCCAGGAACAGATGCCCATCTGGCTAGTTCAGGTGCAAGAGCCTCGATCATTAGGGCACCAAGAGCTTCAGAACCCCAGGCTGGGGAGCAAGTGCACTTGGGCCTCATGGGGACCAGAGTAGGACACCAGGCCCTCCGAGCCTCCCAGCACCACCATCCTTCCACTCAGCGTGCTGAGCCCAGATTCTAAGGACAGATGGGGCGGCCCAGGCAGCAGTGCTGGTGGATGAGCTTTCCTGTTCAGCTTGGTTCCCAGGCAGGCCCCCACTTTGCAGCAGCAGAGACGAGTCCCACCTCTGGGCTGACATGCTAGCAGCTTAGTTTGTTTTCCATCATGATTTCAGAAAAATATCCCTGGTGTCACCCTAGTGGGCCTTCTCTGGGTCACCTGCTCATCCATGAACACCAATGACTGTGGCCAGGGGTAATTAGTACTATCTTTGGCCAGATGCAGTCCACCAAAATCTATGAGCTAGAAAAGATGCAGCCTGTTACCAGGAAAAGCAGCGGCAGTTCATCACAGTGCACTCCTAGGTGCCGGCGCTCCCACACACCCTTCTTTCCAAAATGCTCCGCACCCCCAATCAGAGCAACTATCCCACATGGTTTTGGAAATGCACTCAACCCTTCCCAAGTAGAAATGACCCAAAGTCAAGCCCAGCCTCTTCATGCGGCTCCAAGTCCAAGATTTCTGGAACATATGCTAGTCTATGGATTGGGTCTATATGGAGCCCTCTTGGTTGGGCACCATGGGGCAGAATGATTAATTTAACTATTTCCAACACACTTACTGTGTAATGAAGAGAAACAGGCTAGGGAAAAAACCACTGTCTTGTGGCCAAAAAGATGGGTCTGGAGAGATGTTATGGGAGAATGCTAGAAGGAAGCTCAAGGGCCATCAAGGCCAAGTTGATTGTTGCACAGATGGGAAACTCCTTCGTTCACTTTTCCAGCACAGCTAGAGTGCCTCCCTGCCCCTGGCCATGTGCTGGGACAGTGACCAAAGGATGCAGGATGGGTATCGGATAAAGGAGGGGCTATCGGGACAGTAAAGTACGGGGTGTCTGGGGAGCCCAAAGAAGGGTCATCTGCCCAGGCTGGGCATGTAGGTGGTCCCAGCAGGTCTGCAAGGGAAGTGCTCTGAGCTGGTGATGAGACTTGGCCAGCTGCCAGGTGGGAGGCAGAGTGTTCCAGGCAGAAGCCTCGGAGAGGGACAGTGCTCACTATGCCTCCTTCTATATGGTGACAGGATCACTATGACTTCGGGATGAGAGCCGTGAAGACTGTGATCTCGGCTGCTGGAAACCTCAAGCGAGAAAACCCCAGCATGAATGAGGTGAGCTCCACCCAGCAGTGCTCCAGGAGTGGAACTCTGGGAGGGCTCCTGGGCAGCTGGAGGGCAGCTGGTCCACCACCCTGAAGGCTCGGCTGGCACCTGCTGCAGGAGCTGATCTGCCTCCGGGCCATCCGTGACGTGAATGTGCCCAAGTTCCTGCAGGAGGACCTCAAGCTCTTCTCTGGGATCGTGTCCGACCTGTTTCCCACCATCAAGGAGGAGGGCACAGACTATGGCATCCTGGAAGAGGCCATCCACGAGGCCTGCAGGAATAGCAACCTCAAGGACGTGGCGGGTGAGCCTTGGGCCCTGAGTGTTCATTGAGGGGCTGGCCCTGGCCACCTTGGAGTCCAGGTCAGGGAGACAGAGACAGGACAGTCCAGCCCCTGGGGCCCTCATACCTGGCCAAGTGTGCTGCAGGCCCAGGCTCTCAACCGAGCAATCCAGGGGCAGGGCAGATGTCCTGGCCCAGTCTCCACCAAAACCCTCCTGGTGGTGGGGAAGCAGGCATTGTCCCCTTCCCAGGCCCTCCTTCCTGTGTGGGCTGAGAGCCCCAGGCTTCTCTTGGGCCTTGCTTCATTAGGGCCTGGCTCTCACTGGGGTGTGACTGGAGCTTCAAGGCCATGTTCTTTGCACCCCAGGCCACTTCACCACAGCCACCACTCACCTCTTCCAGAGGCCTCTTGGCTCCACCCCACTAGCGGGACTTGCCCATGTTCCTTGTTGAGTGACACTACTGGCGTCATCGTGCTAAAGAAAGAACATTTGGGTCCTTCCTTCACTGACTTGTTGCAAAGGCCACCACGTGTCTGGGAGGGCTGTGGGACACACTGCCCTCAAATAGACTCCCTCTCATCCCGAACCTTCACCCCTCATAGTAGGATGAGGGTCTCAGTTCATCCCTAGCCGGCCACCCCCTCCAGCAGGTCCTTTGGTGGGGCTGCAGGGGGAGCTCCTCTGGGAAGCCATGGCCGGTCACCCTGGCCACTCAGGGCCCTCCTTGGGGCCCCGGGCAGTTGATGTGCTCCTGCTCAGCCCTACAAGGCGTCCCCAGGTGCCTTCCATTGTGCTTCAATTCCACATGCGGCTCGAAAGCTTCCTCCTCTGATCACCTCCTGCACCTCCAATAGGGCAGAGACCACCCTTCTTTGGCCAAAGGGAGGCATTTATTCCCTACCCCCGTGGACCTGGCCTCTGCCTGCTGGCAGCTGTCTCTATAGCTCCTGACTGACCCTAGGATCTTGTCTCTAGGAAGTTTGCTCATAGGAGTCAGCACTTAATTGAGGTGGTGCTCTCAGCAGACCGGGGCTGAAGTTGGGGCTCGTGACAGCTGACACTGAGCAAGCTAGTGAAGGCTGACCACCTGACCAACGGCTGTGAAGGAATGGTGGTCACAGTGGAAAGAATGGCTGGCATTTACAGAGCTTCTACTCTGTGCCAAGTTCTGTGCTTAGGCTTCACCTGCCCTTTCCTATAATGTAGGTGCTACCACCATCCTCATTTTATAGATGAGGAAATTGGGGGTCAGGGAGTGCAGTGACTCACCCAAGGTCACACAAGCTAGTGGTGTGGCCAGGACCCAAGCCCATGCTCTGACTCTTGGGCCCCATGCCATGTCCCCCAGGCTTCCTAACCAAGTGCATCCAGCTCTATGAGACCACGGTGGTGCGACATGGCCTTATGCTCGTTGGGCCCACAGGCTCCGGCAAGAGTACTGTAAGCAGAGCCAAGCTTGGCAGCCCGTGTCCAGACAGTGGGCCTGCAGGGGGTGCGGCTTCAACAGGGGTTGGCCTCCATTTGTGCCCCTTGGCATAGAATACCCCTCCCCCCCCATGATCCCCAGCCCACTCCAGCCCTGCTCTCTGGGAGCCTCACTCTCAGGCGGTCCGTCTCCCAGTGTTACAGAGTCCTGGCAGCTGCCATGACGTCACTGAAAGGGCAGCCATCCATCAGTGGTGGCATGTATGAGGCTGTCAACTACTACGTGCTCAACCCCAAGTCCATCACGATGGGCCAGCTGTACGGGGAGTTTGACCTCCTCACCCATGAGTGGTGAGTGACCCCCAAGTCCCACCAGTGATGCCCTGCTCCCAGACCTCTGGAGGCTGTGGGATGCAGACACCCCTCCCTCCATTAGCCCAGTGGAAGGCCAGGTTCTGCAGTCCAGCGTCTGGGATTCTATTCTCCATTCTACTTCCTTGCTGAGTGATTCTCCTCACCCCCCAGGCCATGGTTCCCTCGTCTGTAAAGTGGGGACAATAATGGCACCATGCTTATGGGAAGGCAAGAATGACTTAACATGCTCAGTGCCTCTGCAGTATCTGGCCATTGTCATGATCTGAGAGAAGCTGGTGGGCCCTCTCCGGGCCCCCGCTCCCAGGCCGGGGTGTGAATTTTAGGGGAAGTGCACTGAGATGGGAGAAGGGCAGCTGGATGGAGACTGCTGAGACATCAGAACCTGAGGGGCCTTTCTCTAAGGCTATTCTGTTTCTCCAGACAAGAGTCTCCAGTTCTCTGCTGGGGGTGTCTGCTTGGCTCCAGTGTTCTGGGAGCCCTGTAGGGGATGATCACTGGGGAGGGACAGTTGCCCACCTTCCACAACATGAACCTGTACTGCTTCCCCCATTTCTGATGAAGATTCTCCCCCATATCCACTCCAGTTTCTTATGTAGGTAGGTGGGGGGGCTACCAGAAAAAAGTCCAGTTTCTTATGTAGGTAGGTGGGGGGGCTACAGACCAGAAAAAAGTACCCTGTTAAAAAAAAATTATTCAATGAAACTTTTTTTTTTTTTTTTGAGACTCAGTTTCACTTTTGTTGCCCAGGCTGGAGTGCAATGGCACCATCTCGGCTCACTGCAACCTCCGCCTCCTGGGTTCAAGCAATTCTGCCTCAGCCTCCCGAGTAGCTGGGATTATAGGCATGTGCCACCACGCCCGGCTAATTTTGTATCTTTAGTAGAGACAGGATTTCACCTTGTTGGTGAGGCTGGCCTCCAACTCCCTACCTCAGGTGATCTGCCCACCTCGGCCTCCCAAAGTGCTGGGATTACAGGTGTGAGCCACCACACCCGGCCCTCAATGATACTTTTTAAAGCATGCTGAGGAAGAACGTATTCAGGAGCACGGCAGGCACAGGGACCACTGCACTGGGGCCTTGTAGTTAAGGGGAGAGACTGAGCTCTGAATACAGCATGGGTCAGTGGGAATCTATAGTCAAGGGGCAGGGTGAGCATCAGTGGGTGGAAAATCCAGAGGAAACATCAGTGGTGAGGGGGATTCTGGCTGAACCAACCTAACAGGATTCCAACTGAAGGCAGGCCTCAGGGTAACCAGACATCACCTGGGGGTGGTGTAGGTAAGGAGCCTCAAGAGTGATCAGATATCAAGGGTTCTGGCTAAACTGACTTAGCAGGGTTCTTTGCTGAAACTGGATTTTACAAGGATGTGCATATATGGACACCTAGGAGAAGGTTCCAGAGCCTAAGGCTGGACCAAGCACAGCATCTTTGTCAGCCCTACCAGCCCCTTCCCTGGTGTGTGCTGCCTCTGAGGTCTGAGCCCCCTGGGTTCTGAAGCAGGACCTGGCCACTTCTCACCACACTGCTTTCTCTGCTCTGTCATTTACCCTCCTCCATCCCTGTCTATTGTCTTCCAGAGCTGCGCTGCCTCCATCTCTGCTGTTGCCTCCTCCCCTGTCCCTTTTTCCTGTTGGGATTCCACCTTTAATGGGGCTTCAGCAGGGCGGGGACATAAGCATATGTTTTCATTATACCATGTGACACCAAAAATTCCCACTTTTCCTATTATAATTTTTAAAAGGACAAAGAGATTGAAGGAAAATGTAAAGCAGAGCCCGCCCACCCGGGGGCCAGGCTTCCCTGGGAGCCAGCTGTGCTCGAAGCACAGCCTCCCTGATGTCTCCAGCCCTCTCCTCCCTGGTGCTGCAGGACAGATGGGATTTTCTCTTCGCTCATCCGGACCGGGGCCATCGCCTCCGACACCAACAAGAAGTGGTACATGTTCGATGGGCCAGTGGACGCCATCTGGATTGAGAACATGAACACGGTGCTAGATGACAACAAGAAGCTGTGCCTCAGCTCTGGGGAGATCATCAAGCTCACGGAGGTGCACCCACCTGTCCACCTGCCCACTCTCCTCCAAGGCTGGGTGGGCCTGGAGGCTACACCATGCTGGCCAAACTCTGCCCCCTCACCCCTTTCAAGGCCATGGGTGCATCTCAGGCTGTCACCGTGACTCAGCAAGAGCCCTCCTGCTAGCAGGAGCTTAGGCTCAGTTCCTAGTGCCCCTCCCTGGCCTGAGCTCCCACACCTCAGGGTGTCCCACAGTTGTTCCGAGCACCCTTTACACAGACCCTCTTTCTGTTGTGTTCTGAGCCCACCAGGATGCCTGTCCCACTGCTCCCCGGTTGATGCTGCCTCTTGCCTCCCAGGCCCACTTTCAGTCATGTTGCCTCAGTAGGGTCAGGTGGATTCAGGTGTGCATCTGGTCCTGGCAGTGTGCCAGGGTCTGGGAGATGCCTGACACAGACCACCATGGGGACCTGCCTGGTGTGTGAGGGGCAGTTGTCAGAGAAAGAAGGATATGGCCTGGGCACAAGAGCAACTCACAGGTCTACACTGAGTTCAGCTCCTGAATCCTTCTAAAAGCAAATAGCTGGCAGTCAATGTGGACCTGTATCTGTGCACGGGTTGGGGGAGGGCTCTGGAGCAAAATACACAGTTCCCATCAGATGTCCCCAGGCCTCCAGGGACCTCAAAATGCCCTCACCCCAGTCTGGTCAGCGAACTCCAGGAATCTCCTGGCTTGGGGTCCTCCTCAGGGCTCCAGGGAGAGCCACGTTATCAGCTGAGGACCCAGCGGTTCCTGCATCCCACCCAGCACTGCCCCTGCCCCACAGCCTGCCCACATTGCCCACTTACAGGATGTGCAGCCCCTCCCTGCAGCCCTGCAGCCCTTTCTCCAGGCCTGGGGACTGGCAGCCAGCCCACTCATGTGGTTCGTCTTGGCACCAGGCAATGACCATGATGTTCGAGGTACAAGACCTGGCGGTGGCTTCACCAGCTACGGTCTCCCGCTGTGGCATGGTGTACCTGGAGCCCAGCATCCTGGGGCTCATGCCTTTCATGGAGTGCTGGCTGAAAAAGCTGCCCCCCTTGCTGAAGCCCTACGAGGAGCATTTCAAGGCCCTCTTTGTCAGCTTCCTGGAGGTGAGTGAGGCCATGGGTATGCCTGACCCGGCAGGACAGCAGGGCACTGTGGCTGCCAGCCATGAGAACCGGGTGCCTGCTCCCTGCAGGAATCCATCTCCTTCGTTCGGTCGTCAGTGAAGGAGGTGATCGCCTCAACCAACTGCAACCTGACCATGAGCCTCCTCAAGCTGCTGGACTGCTTCTTCAAGCCCTTTCTGCCTAGAGAGGTACTGGTCCCTCTCCCCACACTGCTCTCCTTGCTCTCTGGTGTCTGAAAGAGAAAATTGGATTGGTGCAACATGGATCACGAGACCACCTGTCTAATTGGCTGTAGAGAAACAAAGCTGTGTGGCAGAGGTCAAGAGATGCCCCTGCTCCACTTCTTCAGGCCGCTTGATACTGTTCCTGTCTCAGCCTGATACTGTTCCCTTCATCCCCAGGGCATCAAGAAAATACCCTCTGAAAAGCTGAGTCGTGTCGCAGAGTTGATTGAGCCCTGGTTCATCTTCTCCCTGATCTGGAGTGTGGGTGCCACTGGGGACAGCAGTGGCCGCACCACCTTTAGCCACTGGCTAAGGCTCAAGATGGAGAACGAACAGGTGAGAGCCAGCAGCCCCCAGGGACCAGGAGCCTCAGCCCTACCGGGCCTCACAGTCTGCTTCTCCTCCTGGTTCCTGGCAGCTGACTCTGCTCTTCCCAGAAGAGGGGCTGGTGTTCGATTACAGGCTGGAGGATGCGGGCATCAGTGGCACCAATGACAATGAGGATGAAGAGGAGGAATACAAGCAGGTGGCCACAGGCCCTCCCCAGAGACTGCACAGGGAGGGTGGCTGCTGTTCCCACAATGAATTATGGCCACACAGGGAGCGGTCACATTGACGGCCACCAGGTCTCGGGTGGGGGTTATTTACATCATCCCATGAATCCTCATGATCCTGTAGAGTGGTTACTGTTGTGCTTGTTTTCCAGATGTGGCAGAACTGTACTTGAATCTAGGGCTGGGCTGAGAGGGGAGACGTTCCAGTACCTCCCTTTCCAGCCATACATACTGCCTCTTCCACATTGATGCGGAGCCCAGGGACTGCCCACCTCAGTTCCACTTAAAAGCCCCATTTTCCCCGAGACTGGGGTCCCCAGGGGTGGGGGGCAAGCTCTTGAAGCCTGCTTTAGTGTCCTCATCGCTGCTATCAGCTAGCAAGGGCTCCAGGAGCCCACCCTCATCCCAAGGTCAAGACCCCAGCCCAGGAGGACAGGGGTGGAAAGGTGTCTGCAGAGACCTGTCCATTACTGTGCAGGGTCCTGCCGGGGGCTCCCAGGGCGCATTTGGGTCTAACAGTTAGGACTGTGCCCAGTGGGATGCATTGGTTTGGCTGGCTGTAGTGATCCCCCCATCAGGGGACGTCTGCAAGCTGGGTCAGGGCTGCTGTGAGCGAAGGGATTTGTGCAGGCAGGGACGGTGATGGGAAGCCTGGACCCAGTGGCCTCTCAGCTTCCAGCTGATACCAGCGCCCATGGTTCTGGCCCCCACATTTCTTGGGTAGCCTGAAACTAAACAGCAAACACCTTTGCATTCTGGGCTGTTCAATTCTCGGAGCGTCTCCTTTCTGCAGAGACTCAGGGCCTGGCAGTCCTTAGGGAGCCCCCCAACCTGGGCAGGGAGAGCCCTCCTATGCAGTTGTGCTCAGTCCCCATTCTTGGCTGTTTGTGCTGGGAGTTACCCTCCCCATGCAGAAAGCAGGGCACAGGACTTTCCATTTCTGCCGGAAGCAACCCTGCACCTGGACCCTCTTGCCAAAGCCCAGCCGTGCAGCTCCTGGCCCTTCTGCACTTGGCCATGGGGCTGCAGCCAGGAGTGGGGCAGGAAGGGGTTCCAGGCCCACCGCCGAGCCACCTATGATTCCAGGTTGCCTGGGTGAAGTGGATGGACTCCTCAGCTCCATTCACCATGGTACCAGACACCAACTACTGCAACATCATTGTGCCCACCATGGACACCGTGCAGATGTCCCATTTGCTGGACATGCTGCTCACCAACAAGAAGCCCGTGAGCACCCCCAGGCCCTGCCTCCACCGTCCCCAAGGCCTACACTGGGGTTTGACCAGCCTCCCACACTGATGCAGGGGCAGCTCCTCCTGTGCAGCAGGCCCACTGCGTGCTCCTTCTGTACCATCCCCGCTCTGCCAGGTGCTGTGCATTGGGCCGACAGGCACGGGGAAGACACTTACCATCTCTGACAAGCTCCTTAAGAACCTGGCACTGGAGTACGTCAGCCACTTCCTCACCTTCTCAGCCCGCACTTCAGCCAACCAGACCCAGGACGTCATTGACAGCAAACTGGACAAGAGGCAAGGCAACCCTCCCTCCTTCCTCACCCCTGCGTCCCCCCAGTCTGGCCAACCCAGCTGCTGTCCCACCTCTCCACCAAATTATGCTCCTGGATTTGCCAGAAACCTCCCAGGAGGAGCTGGCAGCCCCCCAAGGGGCCCAGGGTTCCCTCACAGACTGCTCCAGAGCCTTCCCTCTATCAAAAATTCTTACAAAGCTGGTCAGCGGGTGGGTGCTCGCCCTGGCTGGGCCCTTGGACAGGGCCCTGGGTCTGTCTGTGAGAAGCCTGTTGTCCATCTGCCTGCGAGGTGAGACTCACTTTGAGGGAGCTCAGACTCAAGTCAGCCTGTCCCAGCTGTCCCAGGACACTCAGAACAAGGATGAGGGTGGGTCAAGACATCTAGCAATTTGGAGGAGGCTGAAATTTAGCAAGGGCTTCCCAAAGGCAGAGCTGCCACCCCGTCGCCCCTGGATTCTCAGAGGACCTGGGGCCTGTGGGTGCTGGGCTCACACAGCCTCTCCCCTCAGGCGGAAGGGTGTGTTTGGACCACCTCTGGGGCGCAACTTTATCTTCTTCATCGATGACCTGAACATGCCGGCCCCGGAGACCTATGGCGCACAGCCACCCATCGAGCTGTTGCGCCAGTGG
The DNA here is from genome assembly GCF_001698545.2 of Rhinopithecus bieti. Classification (NCBI taxonomy): domain Eukaryota; kingdom Metazoa; phylum Chordata; class Mammalia; order Primates; family Cercopithecidae; genus Rhinopithecus; species Rhinopithecus bieti. The sequence goes on along the minus strand of NW_016824620.1, from coordinate 744,958 downwards.
ATGGACCACGGCGGCTGGTACGACCGCAAGATCATCGGTGAGTGTGGCTGGCCTGGCTCGCAGGGCAAGGGCTGGGAGTGCTGTGCAAGGGCACAGGAGGCGCAGCACTGAAGGCCTACAGTACTTTAAGGCACCCACAAAAATGTTGTAATTTATCTTAAAATTAAAGGGGGGCCGGCCGGGAGAGGGGTGGAGAGACACCGCCACCATGGCTGCCACAGTCTCTGGGGGTCTGAAAAAGGTGAAGCGAGAGCAAGCGAACGACTCAGTCCCCAGGCAGCGGCAGGGGCGGCGACGGCCCGCTCCAGCCATGCGGAATAAAAACAAGAAGGAAAGAATCACCAAAAGCAGGGAAGAGTGGAAAAAGCTCAAAAGAAGGACAAGACATAGTAGAATCAGAGCAAATTTCTGTCAGGAAAAACACCCTTGTTGCTGTCCCGTCTACAGTGTCTGCTAAAATAAAAGTACCCGTCTCTCAGCCCATAGTGAAGAAAGACAAATGGCACAATTCTTCAACGTTTAGTGCAAGCAATAATAGAGAACTTCAAAAACTACCATCCTTAAAAGATGTTCCTCCTGCTGATCAAGAGAAGCTTTTTATCCAGAAGTTACGTCAGTGTTGCATCGTCTTTTGACTTTGTTTCTGATCCGCTAAGTGACCTAAAGTGGAAGGAAGTAAAACGAGCTGCTTGAAGTGAGATGGTAGAATATATCACCCATAATCGGAATGTGATCACAGAGCCTGTTTACCCGGTAGTCCATATGTTTGCAGTTAACACATTTCGAACATTACCACCTTCCTCCAATCCTACAGGAGCAGAATTTGACCCAGAGGAAGACGAACCGACGTTAGAAGCAGCCTGGCCTCATCTACACTTGTTTATGAATTTTTCTTAAGATTTTTAGAGTCTCCAGATTTCCAACCTAATATAGCAAAGAAATACATTGCTCAGAAGTTTGTATTGCAGCTTTTAGAGCTCTTTGACAGTGAAGATCCTCGGGAGAGAGATTTTCTTAAAACCACCCTTCACAGAATCTATGGGAAATTCCTAGGCTTGAGAGCTTACATCAGAAAACAGATAATATATTTTATAGGTTTATTTATGAAACAGAGCATCATAATGGCATAGCAGAGTTACTGGAAATATTGGGAAGTATAATTAATGGATCTGCCTTACCACTAAACGAACAACACAAGATTTTCTTTTCTTTTTTTTTTTTTTGAGACAGAGTCTCGTTCTGTCGCCCAGGCTGAGTGCAAGCTCCGCCTCCCGGGTTCCCGCCATTCTCCTGCCTCAGCCTCCCGAGTAGCTGGGACTACAGGCACCCGCCACCGCACCCGGCTAGTTTTTTTTGTATTTTTTTAGTAGAGACGGGGTTTCACCGTATTAGCCAGGATGGTCTCGATTTCCTGACCTCGTGATCCGCCCGTCTCGGCCTCCCAAAGTGCTGGGATTACAGGCTTGAGCCACCGCGCCCGGCCAAGATTTTCTTATTGAAGGTGTTACTACCTTTGCACAAAGTGAAATCTCTGAGTGTCTACCACCCCCAGCTGGCATACTGTGTAGTGCAGTTTTTGGAAAAGGACAACACCCTCACGGAACCTGTTGTGATGGCACTTCTCAAATACTGGCCAAAGGCTCACAGTCCAAAAGAAGTAATGTTCTTAAATGAATTAGAAGCGATTTTAGATGTCGTTGAACCATCAGAATTTGTGAAGACTATGGAGCCCCTCTTCCAGCAGTTGGCCAAATGTGTCTCCAGCCCACACTTCCAGGTGGCAGAGCGAGCTCTCTATTACTGGAATAATGAATACATCATGAGTTTAATCAGTGACAACACCGCAAAGATTCTGCCCATCATGTTTCCTTCCTTGTACCGCAACTCAAAGACCCATTGCAACAATATAATACATGGCTTGATATACAACGCCCTGAAGCTGTTCATGGAGATGAACCAAAAGCTATTTGATGACTGTACACAACAGTTCAAAGCAGAAGAACTAAAAAGCTAAAAATGAAAGAACAGGAAGAAGCATGGGTTAAAATAGAAAATCTAGCCAAAGCCAATCCCCAGGTACTAAAAAAGAGAGTGACATGAAAATGTCCAGGGTTACTTGAATGTTTTTATAAGATTGGAGTATGTCTTCACCATGGGGGGGGGGCTCAATTTCACTAACGTTGTATACGAAAATGTCTGCAATAAAAAAGTACTTTTAAACTTTGTAAAAAAAATTAAAGGGGAGGAGGATGAATTTTAGGGCAAAGAAAATTTTCATGTGTAATATTGATGTATTTGTCTTTATTCCAATACTGTTCTAAAGTATAATTTTGAATTTTTGTATGGCGAAGGGGCCACAAAGGTCATAATGCAGCCCTGGCCAGGGCCCTTCCTGACTTCCTGCCCCTACTCCAGGCGCCTTCAAGAACCTAGTGGACATCAACTTCGTCTGTGCCATGGGCCCCCCAGGTGGAGGCAGGAACACCATCACCCCACGGCTGATGCGTCACTTCAACTACCTGTCTTTCGCTGAGATGGACGAGGTCAGCAAGAAACGCATCTTCTCTACCATCCTGGGCAACTGGATGAGTGAGTATTGGTGGGGGTGAGCATGGACAAAGGCAGAAGCCCAGGCCAGGGAGGCCACACCAAGGACAGCTGGGTGGCCACCAGAAAGGGTGGAGTGGTCAAACCATGACTGCAACCCCGGCTTCACCTCTCACTCAGCTGTGTGACCTTTGGCAGCTCATGAATCTCTCTGAGCCTGTTTCTTCATCTGTACCTACCATTCCAGGTTGTGAGGGTTAAATATGATAGTGCATGTAGAGCACCTAGCGTGAAGCCTGGCACATGGTGATTGCTGGATGTATGATAACATAGATATGCACTCACTCACATACATACATATGTATACATTAGTACTTGCCCAGAAACTCTGGGGGAGGCATGTTACTTTTGTAAATCAGGAGAAGCCACAAGATAGGATGGATGGAGTGTCTCTGAGCCTTTATGGAGTTTGGGGAAAAGCTTACCCCGAGATGCTGTTTCCCCTACCATCTCACCTGGCCAGGGTGAGCAGCAGGATGTCCACCTAACCCCGAGCCCCGTGTCTCTCCCTCCATCCTCTAGATGGACTCCTTGGAGAGAAAAGCTACCGGGAGCCTGTGCGTAAGTGTGGGCCTGGGTGGAGGCCCAGGAGGGCCTGGGTGGGAAGGGGGCACTGGTTCCAGGAGGAGCTCTGGGCTCTGTTTGGATATGTTGAGACTGGGACCAGGCGCCGTGGTGAACCATCCTCAGGTTCATGCGGGGACCTTGGGCCACTGGGTGCCAGAGCAAAGGTTGACACAGGCACTGGCTGCCCCACAGGCTCATTCACCCATTCTTAGAGTCAGCCAGCCCTTCCATGCCTACGTTAGTGTCCAGCTGATGAAAGATGCAAATTAAATGCAAAATGAATGCATGAATAAGGGAGTCCAACAAACTCCCAACCTATGCGAAGAATCAGAACTCCAGGGAGCAGGTGTGCACAGGAAAGCCGGGATGTCTGCGGGGCAGACATTGTGATGAATCTGCCTGTCGTCGCGGCAAGGCAGCTGACCACTGCAGTCCCTGTCCTTGCCCAGGCCTGCCTCCTCCCCCTGCCTTCAGCTGAAATAGGCTGTCAGGAGACAGCTGCCTTTTGGGTCTGCACCCACCTGCTTACCTGCGCCCTGCCTTCCCTCCTGTGGCTGGGAACGGACTGCTGCTCCATGGCAAAGCCCAGCCTCCTCCTGGGCCTGCCTGGGAATGCGGCTCCCCTCTTCCCCACCAACACCAGTGCTCCCTTCGCCATTGGGTGGCCTTCCACAAACAAGCCCCATTCTCCATCTTAACCACCAAATGCAAAACAGCCTCTCTGGGCCCCCTTCCCACCTGCCCCAGCCCATCACTCTACCTCTCTGCTCACCTTGATAGCAAAACTCCTGCAAAGCATTGCCTCTTCCCCCTGCACCCACCCTCCCCTCCCACTTTCCTGTGAATGCCCGCCTCACCCTCTGAGAGTGCTGTTGTCACTAGTGGCCTTCTGTGGCCAGACCAGCGGTCAGCCCTTGTCCTCGCCTTCCCGGGGGTCAGTAGTGCTGGCCGGCAGACATCCCCTTCCTGCCGCAGGCTTCTCTCAGGCCTCCCCCATCTCTGGCTGCCCATTCTCAGATGGACTGGGCTTGGTCTCCAGCCTCTTCTCCCTCCAACCCCACTCTCTTCCCTCTTCTCCCTCCAACCACACTCTCCTCAGGCAGTCCCATCCCACCTCTGACGGGGAAATCCATCTTTGTGCTGGCAACTCCCAAGCCTGCATCCTTCAGCCCAGACCTCTCCCCTGAACACCTGGCTCCACATCTCCCCTGGGATATCCACAGGGTATCTCAGGCCGAACCTGTCTAGAGCCAAACTCCCAAGTGCCCTGGTCCCCGCAGTCTTCTCATCTCAGGCTTTGGCAGCTCCATCCTTCCAGGTGCTCCAGACAAGATGGAGTCTTGGCACCATCCTCCATGCCCCCTTCCCTCACCCCACAGCTCACCTGTCAGGAGTTCCCATAGGTTCTCCCTTAAGAATCCATCTCGATCGGCCACTGCTCACCACCTTGTCCTCGCCCACCTGGCCAGTGCTGCAGCCCTGCCATGGTCTCCTGGCAGCTGCCTTCTCCTGCCTAAGGTCTATCTTCTGCTTAAGGGCACAGGGACCCATGAAATCATTACATCAGGTCACATTCCTCCTCTCTTACCCATCGCACCCAGGCAAGAGCCCGGGTCCTGACAATGGTAGGGAAAGCCATCCTCAGTTCGCCCCACCTCATCCTCTGATCTCACCGCCTCCTGCTCCCCCCCTCATTGCTGGTCCTTAACATGCCAGGCCTGCTCCCACCTCTAGGCCTTTGCCCTTGCTTTCCCCTCTGCCTGGGACAATTTTTCTCCAGTTATGTGCGAGTTTGCATCTCACTTCTTTGCTTGACATCCCCTTCCTCAGTGAGGCCTCCCCCAGCGTTGCTGTAAAATCGCCCCCAAGCTCAACTCTGGCCATCCCCCAGGCCCCTCTCCTGCTGCGGGGCTGCCCATAGCCCTTGACACCTGTTTGCTGTCTTTGTTACTTGCTAATCCACTCGTTGTCAGCCTCCCGACAAGAATGTCAGCTTGAGAGTGAGGAGTATGTCTGTTTGGGTCACTCTGTGACCAGTGCCTGTGTCAACAGATAAGCCCCTCTCCTGCCCTTTCTTTCCATTTTTTCTACTTCTCACCAAGTTTCCACTGACAGAATTTGAGTTCCCAGCACAGAATTGGACAGTTTTCAAAGAACAGGCTGATAGGTGTGTGAGTGGTGAAAATGCAGGTTGAGGAGTGGGCAGCCCTGAAGTGGGTGGTGAGCCGGCAAGGTCAGGGGTGTGCTCCAGGCCTCCCCACGCCCACCCTTAGGCATCTTGAGGCCTATGTGAACCATGAGACCCTCCCCACATGTGGCTCAGAGATGGAATGTTCAGGTCTGGGCACAGCCCCCATAGGACAAGGCAGTAATGGCCCCGCCCAGCACTGACCCCACAAGCGCCCCCAATTCCATGATGAGTCCCAGTGCTCTGACAGGCCATGTCGGCATAAAGATATAGGGGGGTGCAGAGCAGGAGATTCTTCACCTCCCCCACACTGGGGACATCCGAGACGGAGCCAAAGGGTACGCGGAATCCAAGCCTGAAGGCTGGGGAAGGGGCTTAGTGGGGGGCACAGCAAAGGCAAGGATGTCAGGACCTGCAGAGGCAGCAGAGGGAGCTCCTGGCATGTGACCCAGGCCACTCTCCTATTCCTCCAGCCGGGGCCCCCCACATTGCCCACTTCACGGAGCCCCTTGTGGAAGCCACCATCATGGTGTATGCCACCATCACCTCCCAGCTGCTGCCCACTCCAGCCAAGTCCCACTACACCTTCAACCTGAGGGACCTCTCCAAGGTCTTCCAAGGCATGCTCATGGCTGATCCAGCCAAGGTCGAGGTGAGAACTGGGCAGGCACCCTCCCCAATGCCCACACTGCTCTCCCCATCCTCCCCAGCCCTACCAATCTCAGGTCTTCCTGCCCAAACAGGAAGCCCTGAGTGGGGCTTCCTGGAACATGGGGATGCCAGGCCCCCCAGAGCCTAGCCTTGGTGCAGCTGAGCCCAGTCTTGTGGGTTGAACCCACACCTGGAATGGTGGCTGAGACAGGGATCACATGAGAGAGCCAGGGCAAGACGAGGGAGAAAGAGGGCTTCTGGTGTGGGCCCTGCATGTGAGAACACTTGAGGGACAGTGAGCAGGGTGCCCTCTGGGAACCAAAAACCCCCAGGTGGAAGGAGGGGGAAATGTAGCAGGGAGCCAGGTGTCAGGAGCACTGGCAGGGATGGAGCCAGGCGCTGGACACAGTGGGGTGGCAGTATGGAGCTTAAATTCGTTCTAATGAGGAGCTGTGTGGGTGGGCGGGGGACAGACCTGCACTTTGGAATGGGACTGAGCGGCTAGTGTGTGTGTAGCCCAGGCTAAGGAGATGGGGTGAGCAGAACAGAAGCTGGCCCTGGCCTTATAGCCATGTTTATAGTCAACAAAGTCTACAGAAAAGGCTGGGAGCTTCCGGAGGGCAGTTCTGCCACCCAGGGAGATGCAGGGAAGCTGGGACAGAGGCAGCAGCAGAGATGGAGAGAGGGGCAGGCTCAGAGGAGATTTGTGGGTCATGTTGGTGTGGCTTGGTGGGTGGTTAGATGTGGGGTGTTGGGAAGGTGTTAGGAGAATCAAGCATCCCTTGCAGGCTTGGGGTTAGGGGAGCCACAGGGGGCTAAATGGTGGAAGTGAGGTGCTTGTGACAAGCTAGCAGAGCCAGACACCCAGGAGGCACTTGGCCAGCTGAACTCGGAGCTGAGGCATGAGGAGGCCCAGGCAGCACTGTGCAGTCCGCCGCATCCTCAGCCAGCCAGCAGTCGCACTTGCCAGCAGCCCCTGCACACTGTGCCTGGGCTGTAGTAGGAGAACCAGGCTCCAGTCAGGGCCCCAGGAACTGGGGTCCACCCTCCCTCGCCTGGTGCTTTGAGAGATAGGTGAGGGCTCGGGGGCCAAGGACAGGCACCGATGCTGGGGCTACCACAGGACCAAGTGCAGCTGCTGCGACTATGGTATCATGAGAACTGCCGCGTGTTCCGGGACCGACTGGTGAATGAGGAGGACCGCAGCTGGTTCGACCAGCTCCTCAAGCGCTGCATGGAGCAGTGGGAGGTGACCTTCAACAAGGTGTGCCCCTTCCAGCCCATTCTTTACGGGGACTTCATGTCACCAGGCTCCGATGTCAAGTCCTACGAGCTCATCACCAGTGAGAGTAAGGTGAGGGGTCCAGGCAGGCGCCCTACCCCTGGTGGGGTCCTCTTCAATCTGCCTCCCTGGGCCCCAGGCCCCCTGCAGTCACCACTCACAGACCACCACACTGTAACCAGGGGGCCAGGATGTGGGGTAAGAAGGCCAGCTCCAGGAGACTCCCGGCATGCCCTCGCTTTCTCTGGGTACCGTTTTCTTCGCTTATCTCTGAGAACCAGCCTGTGGTCCAGCTGAGATGGGCCCTAGACATAGGGGCAATCATCCCTCCACAGAGGGCTGGGTTGGGGGGCCTGGGGCCATGGTTCTCAGTCAGGACCCCAGGGAGGCAGGGAAGAGGCCTCATTTGGTGGTCCCAGAGCTGCATGGCTGAAGCAGGCCTCCTGACAGTTTCTCTCCATACGCACCCTTTCCTAATTCTCAGAGCTCCCGCCAGGGTCCCAGGGTCAGCACACCCTGGTGAGCCCCAGAAGGAGCAGGCAGGGCTCTGAGTCACCTCTCAGGCCTCCATGTGTCCCTGGGTCAGGCCTCATGCAGGGGGGCCTGGCTTCTTAAGGCCCAGCGTCCCCACCATGCACAGGAGAAGCAGGGTATGCTGTGGCAGGGGAGCTCCCCGTCAGGGAGGGCCCCAGTACCTGGTGCTCTGACCAGCTGAGCCCATGGCTGGAGTCACCCCAAAAGTGGCAGAAAACAAGTTCCTACAAGGGACTGCCCCCAAGCCATCCCTAGATTGGACTGGTTGAGATTCCAAAGAAAGAAGCATTAAATTCCAGGGTAATCAGTCCAGAGCATTTATTAGGGGAACTCACTTACCGGGGAGAGCAGAGATGTTCTAGCTCCGTATGGTATGTCTGCAACGAGGGAGTCATATGAGTTATGGAGTTCACATAAGGACTGAAGGAATTTGGATGGGCTGGGGCTAGCTTCTATGTGTTTAACAATATGCTTGATCCCTCAGTGGGTTTTGTTTTGTTTTGTTTTGTTTGTGTGTGTGTGTGTGTAACTGAGTCTTGCTCCATCACCCAGGCTGGAGGGCAGTGGCACAAACTTGGCTTACTGCAGCCTCCACCTCATGGGCTCTATCAGTTGTCCCACCTCAGCCTCCCGAGTAGCTGGGACCACAGGCACGCACCAACATGCCCAGTTAATTTATATATATATATATTTTTTTTTGGTAGAGGCAGAGTTTTGCCATGTTGCCCAGGCTGGTCTTGAACTCCTGTGCTCAAGTGATCCTCCCGCTTTGGCTTCCCACAGTGCTGGGGTTATAGGCGTGAGCCACCGCACTAGGCCAATCCCTCAGTGTTTAGAGCAACAACCTAAGCAAGTTTATCAGTGTCTGGAAATGTTCAGCTTGGGCTCGAGCCTGCAGAGGAAACATGCAGCTGGCCAGGTCATAGGGTGGTCAAGGCACCCGTGCTTCTCAGTCAGGACAGAGAAGAAAGCAGGTGGGTGCGGGGAAGCGGGGAGACCTTACAGTAAGAGAAGCCTCGCCTTCCCCATCCTCGCCTTGGTGCGCAGATGATGCAGGTGATCGAGGAGTACATAGAGGACTACAACCAGATCAACACGGCCAAGCTGAAACTGGTCCTCTTCATGGACGCCATGAGCCACATCTGCCGCATCAGCCGCACCCTGCGCCAGGCGCTGGGCAATGCACTCCTGCTGGGCGTGGGTGGCAGTGGCCGCAGCTCCCTCACACGGCTCGCCTCGCACATGTGAGGGCCTCCGAGGCGTGCTGGGCAGTGGGTGGCTGGGGCTGGCTGGTCGGTTTAGCCCATGCTTTTGTACAGTGGTGGAGGCCTCAGGCAGCCCTGAAGCAGACCCGCACAGCCCACAGGCTTCTGGAAAGACTAGTAGCAGGACCTGGGCTGCAAGGAGAGGCAGCAGCAGTGCCCTGTGGTGCTATGGGAAGGGAAGTGTAGAGCAGGCATCCCAGAGGGATTACTAGGGGAGGTGGCCAGGGCTGCTCTTAGAATCAGAGCTGGGAGGATGGAAGGAAAGGGCGTTTGGACCGAGGGAACAGCTTAGGCAAAGGTCTGGAGGCAAAAAAGCAGGTTCAGGGCCTGAAGGGTCTGCAAGTCTGCTCAGGATGGGAGCAGAACTCCAGGTGGTCGGGGTAGGGTGTGGCCACCCACCACCTTTCAGCGCCTGGCCCCAAGCCCCTAGCATGCTTCAACCCAAACTTCTGCCTCCAGGGCCGAGTACGAGTGCTTCCAGATTGAACTATCCAAGAACTACGGCATGTCCGAGTGGCGCGAGGATGTCAAGAAGGTCCTGCTCAAGGCGGGCCTTCAGAACCTACCCATCACCTTCCTGTTCTCAGACACCCAGGTGCCACTGCCACAGCAGAGGGCAGGGCTCGGGGGGCTGGACACAACCCCATCTGAGCATAGCATCCCAGAAGGTGGTCAGTCCTTCATGCCCAGCTCACTGTCAGTCAGGGCAGATCTCAGAAGAAACCGCCAGGACCAGGCGGGGCCACAGATGGGCATGAGACCAAACCCAACCTCTCAGAGCTAAGGTGGGGCGTAGATCATCACTCATGCCCCAAGGGTAAAGAAAGCCCTGGTAGCATAGCACCCCACTCACTGGCCAATGGCATCCCACCTCAAGGACCACAGGGCTTGTCCCCAAAGTGCTGGGGACCCATGGCTTCCCTGTTCCCTCTTGGAGTGACATGAGGCTTCTCCCTAGACCTCTGAGAGGTTGTCTAGGGTCACAAGACAGAACAGCCTTCCATCTGGCTGGTGGTCAGGGTTGGGCCCAGGGGCCCAGGCTGAAGCCCCCGAACGTGCCCCACCCTGGACAAAGGCCCCTCTGCTCGCAGCCCTGTCCTAACCCCAGAACTCCCTTCAAGGCAGCCACTGTGTGAGTCAGGAAAGGGAGGATGCCATCTAACACAAGCCAGGCCCGGGCTGTGTGAGATGGGCAAGGACCCATCTCTGCCTGTGGCCATGGTTTCCTCTTGTGAGTAAACTGAGGCATGGAGAGGGGTGAAGAGGAAGATGCCAAAGCCCCCACTGAGGACCCAGGGTCCTGCCACAACCCAGTGGTTTTCACAGCTTCTGTACGGGGGCAAATCCTAGACTATGAATACAGGCTAGTCTCTTATGAGGTCACTTGTGTGACTCTGGGCTTCTCTGAGCCTTAGTGGTACAGTCTGTCAAATGGAGCTGTTGTGAAGGTCCAACAAGACTATGGTCATGAAGTCCAACTTGCAGGGGCTTAGCTCCCCAACCCTTCAATCCTCCCCAGATCAAGAACGAATCCTTCCTGGAGGATATCAACAACGTCCTAAACTCTGGTGACATTCCCAACCTCTATACCATGGACGAGCAGGACCAGATCGTCAGCACCATGCGGCCCTATGTCCAGGAGCAGGGCCTGCAGCCCACCAAGGCCAACCTCATGGCTGCTTACACTGGGCGTGTGCGCAATAACATCCACATGGTGCTATGCATGAGGTACAGGCAGCTGTCACCAGGCTGCGCCAGGGCAGCGGAGCTGGGCGTGTACAGGGGTTGGCCCCGGGGACACTGGACGCCTCGTGCTGGAGCCTGAGATGAGGAGACGCAGCCCTGGGCCTGGCCATCATGTCGTTGGGCCCAGGCTGTTGTGCTGCTGTGTCCTGGCTGCCATGCCACAGGGCTGTGCAAGGGCCCTGGGTCCTGGGCTCCTGGGGGCACTGGTCAGTGTCTCTGGACCTCATTTGGATTTCTGGCTTTCCAGCCCCATCGGAGAGGTCTTCCGAGCTCGTCTGAGGCAGTTTCCTTCCCTGGTCAACTGCTGTACCATCGACTGGTTTAACGAGTGGCCGGCAGAGGCCCTGAAGTCTGTAGCCACCATGTTCATCAATGAGATCCCAGAACTGGAATCCTCCCAGGAAGAAATCCAAGGACTGGTGGGTGTCTTGGTGAAGCTCAGGCCCTTGGGGAGAACTGTTTAGTTTGAGGCATGGGCTCAGGGTCACCAAGGTCTGGGTGAGATTCCCAGGCCCACCACAGAGGGTAAGCTTTTGATCAGGCTGTGTTTCCTGTCTAAGCCTCCGTTTCCTCATCTGTAAATGGGCAGTGCCACGGGTCATCACAATGATTAGAGTGCTGGGAACACAGCTGCGTGGGTACTGTTTCCCTTATTTCCTGAGGGCTTCATGGTGCTTTCTTCCAAGAACCCCCTGATAGAACTCCAGAGACCACAGATGGGGATGTAGATTTGCCTGGTTCAACCTGAGACAGTGACAGTCCCAACATTTCCCTACCCAGCTGTGCTGAGGCCGTGGGCCCTCTCTCCCCCTAGATCCAGTATCTGAGGGGGCAACCCCTCAGGGCTGTCAGAGACAGGCAGGTCATGGGGGCTGTGACAAGACCACTGGGCCAAGAGCTGGGAGAAACCTAGGTCCAAGTTCAAAGCCAGCCCTGCCCTTGATAGCTATGTGAATTTGAACTAACCTCTGGACTTCCCTGGGCCTGGGGTTTTTCATCTGCACAAAAGGTGACCTCGACCTGGAGGTCGTGAGGCTCACAGAGTGAGTGTGAGAGGCACGGAGGTTCCTGCTGTGGTCCCCTCGTCGGCCCAGGCTGCAGTGGCTGTGGGCACCCAGTCCCTGTCTTTCTTGGGGCCTCTACCAGACCGGCATCCATGGTCTCACTCCCCCAGATCCAGGTCTGTGTGTACATCCACCAGTCAGTGTCCAAGAAGTGCATCGAGTACCTGGCAGAGCTGACCCGCCACAACTATGTGACCCCCAAGAGCTACTTGGAGCTGCTTCATATTTTCTCCATCCTCATCGGGCAGAAGAAACTGGAGCTGAAAACTGCCAAGAACCGCATGAAGAGCGGCCTCGACAAGGTGGGCCCAGGCGAGTCCCCGTGGACAAGGCCAGCTGCCTGCAGGCTACCCGCTCACTCAGCCCTAACTCCAGGGTGACACCACGCTCGGCCTTTCAAACTGCAGCCCACATTGTTGAAGTGGGTGGCTTCCCCCCTCGTCAAAAGCACAAAAGTTGCCAGTCAAGGGCCAGGCCAGAGCAGGGCACCCCACAGATACTTGGGGGACTGATGCCCTTCCTCTGGGGTTGTCTGGGCAACTTGAGGGCCACTGAAGCTGCCGGCCACAGCCTTTCTCTCATGAATGAGGGCAGCCCAGCGGGCCCTGTGCTCTCTCTGTCCCCTGCCACACCTGTTTTCCTCTCTGTGGCCCGACCCCCAGCTGCTGCGCACTTCTGAGGACGTAGCCAAGATGCAGGAGGACCTGGAGAGTATGCACCCCCTGCTGGAGGAGGCTGCCAAGGACACCATGCTCACCATGGAGCAGATCAAGGTTGGGGTGCTCCTGAGCCCCTCCCTGATGCCTGACTCTGAGGCAGCTCAGCACCCCCACACAGGCACAGGCTTGCTAGCTGCCTGGCCCCCACAAGTCATCTGGCCTCCTTGTGCCCCAGCTTCCTCAATCAGTAGCCATCCATTTAGTCATGGAATGTTTGCCCGGTAGCTCTTCTGTGCTAGGCACTGCACTGGGCAGGGGGTCAGTGAGGAGCAAGGCAGAGGAATCCAAACGATTCCAATAACCACAACCCGGAGTCTGCCCAGCACAGGGCCCCGCGTTGGAGGGCCCGATCCTCACAGCAGACCTTGCAGTTTGTATATTCCTTATGACAGCTTTCTGGAAGGAATAGTCAAGTATCCTGCTCAGCAAAGTCAGTGCATTGCAAAATTTCCCAGCAGATAGAAGCTGGAAGAAAGGCAGGAGGAGGGTCTTTCTCTGTCTTGCGTGAAGGTGCTTGCAGGCTTAGGGGGCCCTGCCTGTGGGGCACTGATATCCAAACTTGTAAGGCCCCCAGCCACACTCCAGGCCCGTGGTGAGCACTCAGGAGGTGGAAGGGGCTCCTGATATTCCCAGGCCTCTCTGGCCTATCACAGCTGGAGGGTCCTTGGAGAACAGGGCACCCCAACGCTCATTTCCTTCCATCTGGGGAGACTGAGATGCAGAGAAGAGAAAAGGGAGGAGAACAGCCCTGTGTCTCCCATCCCCAGGTGGATACGGCCATCGCTGAGGAGACCCGGAATTCAGTGCAGACAGAGGAGATCAAAGCCAACGAGAAGGCCAAGAAGGCACAAGCTATTGCCGATGATGCTCAGAAGGACCTGGACGAGGCGTTGCCGGCCCTGGACGCGGCACTGGCCAGCCTGCGCAACCTCAACAAGAACGACGTGACTGAGGTGGGCAGCAGGGCATCTCCTGGCATTCCCTCTCATATGCTTCTGTCCTCAGGCCCTCCCTCTGCACATCCCCTGGGACCCAGCTGCCTGCCCCGCCCTCCTCGTTCCAGCCCCCAGGGCCCAGGTAGGAGTATGGGTACCTGGGTTGAGGAGCAGGAGGAACTGTGGGCTGAGGCCAACCTCGGTGGATCTCTGGATCTGCCCGTGTCCTGTGGTAGTAGGGACTTGGTTGGTAAGGCCAACCTTTCTGTCAGGGTCCCTGCCCAGGGGTGCCCACTGGGTCTGAGTCTTCCCCACTTGGTGGCTGGGCCTGCAGGTACGTGCCATGCAGCGGCCACCCCCAGGCGTGAAGCTGGTCATAGAAGCTGTGTGCATCATGAAAGGCATCAAGCCCAAGAAGGTGCCTGGAGAAAAGCCAGGCACCAAGGTGGATGACTACTGGGAGCCTGGCAAGGGGCTGCTGCAGGATCCAGGCCGCTTCCTCGAGAGCCTCTTCAAGTTTGACAAGGTAAGCATGCCAGGCACCCTGGCCAGCCAGCGAGTGAGGACAAGGCCTGCCCAGCAGGACAGTGAAGCTGGAGAGGAGCCTGCCCCACCACAGCATCTGCATGTGCAGTGGCCTCTGTCCCATCTCTCTCTGTCCACCTCCCCACCACCAGCACCACACAAGGGCCCGAGGGCCACGCAGATGGCTGGAACCAGAGCCCGGCCCCAAGGAGTTCTCAGCCTGAGGGGGACAGACCCACCCACAGAAAGGTATTGAGGAAATTGGGACCTGGACAGGCTCCTGTGCCCCATAGGAAGTCACTCATGGTCATTCCAAGTCTCCACAGCCTGGGGATTCTCTTTCATGCCCTTTCTTCCCAGCAACCCCCAGGCCTTGGCCAAGACCTTCACCATCTGCCCAGTCATTCCCTCTCTCCCTCAGCCTCAGCACCTGGGCCCCAGCTTCCCTGTCTGTCTCTGAGTTTCTCTGTCCATCTGGGGCCATCAGTATCCTTGGGCATGTGCTCTTTCGGGGGCTGTGCCATGGTTAAGTAGCCTGGAGCTCATAGCCCCTTAGCTCTGCAGCCCAGAAATTAGCTAGGAGGTAGCTGCCTGTCCCACACAGGCCACCATCCACTGTGTGTCAGTATCAGGCCCTCGGCACATCCCACACCCATTTCAGCAGCATCTGGACCCCTTATGGGCTATCCCATCCCTCCTTCTCCTCTTCCATCAGACAGGAAACTAGAGGCCCCACAGGCCTAATCAAGTCCCTCTGAGAGAAGCGCCCAAGTCAGGAGTGCTCAAGGCTGGTGCTTAGGCTCCCCTGGGCCCACGCTCTGACCTCTGGGTGCTCGTGAACAATGCAAATACCTGGGCCTATTATGAATTACAGGGCTGGACTCTCCCTGGGTGGGACAAGACCCCCAGGGGATGGCGTTGGCTCCTGAGGTTGAACATGAGCCTGGTGGGTCTCAGAACCACTCACTCATCCCAATACCTGCTGATGGGCTTGCTTTCAGAAAGTAGCCCTTGCCTTTAAATGAGCTAAGTGGGGTCTTGTGTGTTATGGGCTCTTGAGACTGCCGCAGTATACTAAGGAAGACCTCCCTAATCATATGATCTAAAATCCTGGGGACCAAAGATTCCTTTCTGGCTAGCCTTTCCAGGGTGTGTTGTTCCTTAAGGAGAAAGAATCTATACTGAGGCCTGCACAGGGCATAAAAGCCAGGGTGTCCCTCGGCAGGCCCCACCTCCCAGCAGAGCCCTTCCCCTGTCACCTTTGAGAAGCAGCCTCTTGAGGCCCAGACTTCCCACCTCAGGACAACATTGGGGACGTGGTAATCAAAGCCATCCAGCCGTACATCGATAATGAAGAGTTCCAGCCAGCCGCCATTGCCAAGGTGTCCAAGGCTTGCACCTCCATCTGCCAGTGGGTGCGCGCCATGCACAAGTACCACTTCGTGGCCAAGGCTGTGGAGCCCAAGCGGGTGAGGGCTGAGTGGAGTTGGTGGGGGTATGCTCCCCTCCCCGGGGTACTTGGCGAGCTAACCCTGCGCCCTTCGCCCCACAGCAAGCCCTGCGGGAGGCCCAGGACGACCTGGGGGTGACACAGCAGATCCTGGATGAGGCAAAACAGCGCCTCCGTGAGGTGGAGGACGGCATCGCCACAATGCAGGCTAAGTACCGGGAATGCATTACCAAGAAGGATGAGCTGGAGCTGAAGTGTGAGCAGTGTGAGCAGCGGCTAGGCCGCGCTGGCAAGGTGTGCACCCTTCTCCTGCAAGGCCTGCGGGCGGGCCTGGCCCAGACAGGGGCCAGAAGGGACCAGGGCGAGGGTGGGTCTTGGGGTGGCTGTCCACACCCCCTCCCTGGCAACCCCAGGTGCTATNCCCAGGACGACCTGGGGTGACACAGCAGATCCTGGATGAGGCAAAACAGCGCCTCCGTGAGGTGGAGGACGGCATCGCCACAATGCAGGCTAAGTACCGGGAATGCATTACCAAGAAGGATGAGCTGGAGCTGAAGTGTGAGCAGTGTGAGCAGCGGCTAGGCCGCGCTGGCAAGGTGTGCACCCTTCTCCTGCAAGGCCTGCGGGCGGGCCTGGCCCAGACAGGGGCCAGAAGGGACCAGGGCGAGGGTGGGTCTTGGGGTGGCTGTCCACACCCCCTCCCTGGCAACCCCAGGTGCTATAGCGAGTAGGGTCAGCCCCAGGCCCCTAGCCCAGCCTCCCAGAGCCCACCCCACGGGGCTGCCCCTCCAGCTCATCAACGGGCTGTCGGATGAGAAGGTGCGCTGGCAGGAGGCGGTGGAGAACCTGCAGTACATGCTCAACAACATCTCTGGCGATGTCCTGGTGGCCGCTGGCTTTGTGGCCTACCTGGGCCCCTTCACGGTAAGAAGTCCCCACCTGTGTCTCTGACCAGCCTCGCCTTCCCAAAGAGACCCTTCCTCCTTGAGGCCTCGCCTCCATGACAGGCAGCCTGCAGGTGGCTCTCCCCTCACTCAGTCATTCAACAAGCACTTAGCAGGCTCCCTCTCTGAGCCAGGCACTGTAAAGCACTGGGGATACAGCAGTGTACAAAACAGCCAGAAAAGCCACCTAGTGGGAACATAGAAGAGCTCACACTTCTGCACTTGCTGCGTGCCAGGCACTGTTCTAAACATGCCATCTGTATCCCATTTAATCCTCATAGCTACCATTACAGGCAGGCATAGTTAGCATTTCACAGATGAAGGGCTGAGGTTTGCGGAGGCCAAGAAAGTCACCCAAAGTGGGAATAGAATGCAGGTATCTGGCTCCATGTCTGAGCTCAGGTCTCTGTAACTGCCAAGCACTGTGGCTTAGTGGGAGTTGGGAGGTCTCTGTGGGTGTCGTGGTGGAGTGGTCCTGAGTCTGGCATCCCCCCAGGGCCAGTACCGCACAGTGCTCTACGACAGCTGGGTCAAGCAGCTCAGGAGCCACAACGTCCCACACACCTCCGAGCCCACGCTAATCGGGACGCTGGGGAACCCTGTGAAGATCCACTCATGGCAGGTGCCCACCCCAGGGGCAGGAGTGCCCAGGCAGGGCCTGTGGTGTGGTCCAGGCTGGGCCAGGAGCCTTCTGCCTCCTTCCTACCCTGCTTTCCAGGGCCTGGCTCGGAGCTGCCTCTGCTGAACCCTCCTGTCCAGCAAGAGGGTGGTGGGTAGGAGAGGAGGAGAAAGCTGGACTGAGTGTGGCACAGCTAAATGTGGGGAGAGGGATTAGGGGTACTTTTAAGAGTGTGATGGGCCGGGCATGGTGGCTCACGCTTGTAATCCTGGCATTTTGGGAGGCCAAGGTGGGTGGATCACCTGAGGTGAGGAGTTCGAGACCAGCTTGGCCAACACGGTAAAAACCTGTCTCTACTAAAAATACAAAAATTAGCCAGGTGTGGGGGCATGAGCCTGTAATCCCAGCTACTCGGGAGGCTGAGGCAGGAGAATTGGCTTGAACCCAAGAGGTGGAGGTTGCAGTGAGCAGAGATTGTGCCACTTCACTCCAACCTGAGTGACAGAGCAAGACTGTCTCAAAACAAAAAAAAAAAAAAAAGGATTGGGTAGAGGTTGAGAAGCAGTGTCCACAGTAGGATTTAGAAGGGTTGTCTGGTCAGATGCAGTGTAATCCCAGCACTTTGGGAGGCCAAGGCAGGTGGATTGCTTGAGCCCAGAAGTTCGAGACTAGTCTGGGCAACATGGCAAAACCCTGTCTCTACTAAAAATTCAAAAATTAGCCAGGCATGGTGGTACATGCCTGTAGTCCCAGCTACTCGGGGGACTGAGATGGGAGCATCACCTGAACCCAGGAGGTGGAGGCTCCAGTGAGCCAAGATCTTGCCATTGCCAAAAAAGAAAAGAAAAGAAAAGGTTTCCTAAAGGAAGTGTCTGGGCAAGACTCCGAAGGGCAGGGAGAGTTGGCAAAGAGAGGGAACCAGGAGGCCATAGGCAGAGGCCAGGTATGGGCAGAGGTCAGGAGGGTCAGTGGGGTATGGGCTCCATGAAGATGGTCTCACCAAGCGAGCACTCAGTAGGCAAGAGGACAGAAAGGCACAGCGAAAGAGGGCCTTTCTGTCTGTGGATTTCTCTGTCCATCTGGGGCCATCAGTGTCCTTGGGCCCATGCTCTCTCAGGGGCTGTGCCATGGTTAGGTATCCAGCCCAGGAGCGGGGGAGAGGCAAGAGTCCTGGGGGTGAGGCCTTGCCCACATCGTTACCTGCCTGCAACCTCCAAGGGGATGCAGTAAGGAGAGGGAAGTCCATAGCCAAAGCACGAGGCCGGGAGATGCTGATGCCCCCAGTGACCCTGCTTGCAGGAAAGCCCTGACCCAGTCCAGTGCCTGGCTTTCCACAGATCGCTGGCCTCCCCAACGACACACTGTCAGTGGAGAACGGGGTCATCAACCAGTTTTCCCAGCGCTGGACCCACTTCATTGACCCTCAGAGCCAGGCCAACAAATGGATCAAGAACATGGTGAGCCCACCCACCAGGTACCACCACCCCACCCCAGCCAGGCATAGCAAGGGTAGTGGTGAGCAGCAGAGCCTCAGGCTGGCTGTCAGTCCCTTCAACCTCTTCTTTCACCCTTTCCTTACAGGAGAAGGACAATGGGCTTGACGTGTTCAAGTTGAGTGACCGTGACTTCCTGCGCAGCATGGAGAACGCCATCCGCTTTGGCAAGCCATGTCTCCTGGAGAACGTGGGCGAGGAGCTGGACCCGGCCCTGGAGCCCGTGCTGCTCAAGCAGGTGGGTCTGCAGTGGTGATGGCAGGGTGGCTGTAGGCCTGGACAGGGCAGTCCCCTCCCCCTGCCCCACTGGTGATGCTCAGACCACAGTACCCACCAGTCCCACCTGCCACAGACGTACAAGCAGCAGGGAAACACGGTGCTGAAGCTGGGGGACACGGTGATCCCCTACCATGAGGACTTCAGGATGTACATCACCACCAAGCTGCCCAACCCACACTACACGCCCGAGATCTCTACCAAACTCACCCTTATCAACTTCACCCTGTCACCCAGGTAAGCCCCCACCCCTGGGAACCCCCAAGCATCAGCTCTGCCTCTGCCTGCCCAGCTGCCCCTCTCCCACCCCCAGGTCGGGAGTCAGTGGGACTTTCCCCCACCCAAAATCTCCACCAGTTTCCCCCCAGGCACTCACATTCCAAGCCTTTCTAGCCCTTCCACCAGCTCCTCCTACCCACCACTGTTTCCACCTAAGAACCTTCATCCCCACCTCATCAGATCCCTGGCCAAGGTCCCCAGCCTCCATGTCTAGCACCAGCCTCACCTCCTCCAGGGACCCCTTCTCTCCTGCTGAGCCCTCACCAGGCCCTGTGCCCTCATCCTTAGAGCTGCCCCAGAGCCCTGAGTCAGGCACACTCTGGCTCCCTGAACCCAAATACCCTGCTTCTTACCCTTGCTGCCAGGAGCCCAGGCACTGTGGTTTTCACAGGCCATCCACACACAGCCCACAGCCCACAGGCCTGCTTTGTGCTAAGGCCTCCATTTCAGTGGTCAGTGTGAACCTCTCCACAAAGCAGGGGGCAAAAACACCCTGAAGGCTTGCCCTGGGTATCACAGCCCCCTCCTGCCAAGGAGGTATTGTCCTGAGACCCCAGCCATTCACACATCCAACTGCTCAGCCCCTTCTAGGATTACAGGCTTTCTTTCCCCCAAGGTCTCACTGAGAACTGGCATCTTTGAAGGCAGGCTCTGTACTAGCCCTGAAGCCTGAGATGGAGGCTAGGCCTCCTAGGACAACACTGGCAAGGATGCTAGGCTCTTGGAGCCCTAGAAGCACAGGTGGATAGGTGAGCAGGTTCACGGCTGGCCCTCTGGGGCCCACCAGGTAGTACAGACTTGGTGTCCCCTCACCCCGGCAGTGGCCTAGAGGACCAGCTACTGGGCCAGGTAGTGGCAGAGGAGCGACCCGACCTGGAGGAGGCCAAGAACCAGCTGATTATCAGTAATGCCAAGATGCGCCAGGAGCTGAAGGACATTGAGGACCAGATCCTGTACCGGCTCAGCTCCTCCGAGGGCAACCCTGTAGATGACATGGAACTCATTAAGGTGCTGGAAGCCTCCAAGATGAAAGCTGCTGAGATCCAGGTCAGCTGCTGCCTGCCCCCCAACCTGCTCCAGGCATGCCCCGGGCCTGCCCCCCACTTCTCCCTGTCTGCCCTAGGCCTGCCCCCCAAACCCTCTGCCTTCTGCTCTTTGACCCCTCCCCCCACCCACTGCACCCACAGGCCAAGGTCAGGATTGCAGAGCAGACGGAGAAGGACATCGACCTGACACGCATGGAGTACATACCCGTGGCTGTCCGCACCCAGATCCTCTTCTTCTGTGTGTCTGACCTGGCCAACGTGGACCCCATGTACCAGTACTCCCTCGAGTGGTTTCTCAACATCTTCCTCTCGGGCATTGCCAATTCAGAGAGAGCAGGTAGCACCAGCATGCCAGGCTCCTACCCTGCACAGATATGACCCATGTGGACACATTTCCACTGTGGGGCACACACAGACTCACAACTGTGTTCACTGGCATACACTCTCCTCTTAGACTCACAATACATAAGAATGCACACAGCACTTCTACCCTCCTCAGAGCCCCTTCACTGGGAACACCAAGTGCCCAAGGGGAGGCCCAGGCTGCCCCTACGGCTGCTGGGGAGACTGGCTAGGCTGGGCTGGACCCCGGGGCTCTTCCTTCCTCTCACCTCTCCACGCTGCCATCACTTCTCCACTCCACAGACAACCTGAAGAAGCGCATCTCCAACATCAACCGCTACCTGACCTACAGCCTCTACAGCAACGTCTGCCGCAGTCTCTTTGAGAAGCACAAGCTGATGTTTGCCTTCCTGCTATGTGTTCGCATCATGATGAACGAAGGCAAAATCAACCAGGTGCTGGCAGAGATGTCGAGGACAGACTGCCTGAGGGGTGGCCCTGTGGCAGGGCCTGAGAATAGGCTGGAAGGAAAGGGAAAGCCAGGCATGAGGGCACCACAAGAGCAAAGGGGCAGAGTACAGCCAGGGCTGGGCACGGTGACTCACACCTGCAATCCCAGCACTTTGGGAGACTAAGGCAGGTGGATCACTTGAGGCCAGGAGTTCAAGACCATCCTGGTCTCTACTAAAAATACAAAAATTAGCTGGGTGTGGTGGTACATGCCTGTAATCCCAGCTACTCAGGAGGCTGAGGCAGGAGGATCGCTTGAACCCAGAAGGTGGAGGTTGCAGTGGGCTGAGATCGTGCCACTACACTCCAGCCTGGAAGACAGAGCAAGACTCTGTCTCAAAATAAATAAATAAATAAAAACAGCCGGAAGACCCTGGGTTAATTGTGCTCCAACCAATGGCTCAAGGTTCAAGAAGGCCAATGCTGTGAGCACAGGCCTTCTCGAGCCTTGAGTGTGCTGGTGAGCACGAAGACTGTCACCAGGGACGGACTGTCCTGAGCCTCCCACACCTGCTTGGCCAGGAACTCACACTCTCATGAAGCCCCACGCATTTCGTGGTTCAGTGGAAAGCCCTGCCGAGACAGTGAGAGTGACAGCCACCACTGCCAGAGCCCTAACTGCGTGCCTGGCACAGGACTCTGGCCTGGGAAGCAGTCAACCTTCTGATTCTTTCTACTCCCAAATGAGAAGGCAGAGGCCCAGAGAAGTCACATCTCTTGCCCTAAGGGCACACAGTCAGGAAAAGGCAGGGTGGGAACACTAACCCAGACCTGTTTGACTACCGCCCCCAAGGGAGACTCAGTTTATTCAGGTGAGGGTGGTTGGAGAGACACTACTGGGTGGGGGTGCCCAGAGCAGGAGGAGCTGGCCAGGGCCTGGGTATGAGCCTCCTCCTGTCCCCTGCCAGAGTGAGTGGCGCTACCTCCTGTCCGGGGGCTCTATCCAGATCATGACTGAGAATCCAGCACCAGACTGGCTGTCAGACCGGGCCTGGCGAGACGTCCTAGCACTCTCGAACCTGCCAACATTTTCCTCCTTCTCTTCCGACTTCGTGAAGCACCTCTCAGAATTCCGGGTCATCTTCGACAGCCTTGAGCCCCACCGGTTAGCTGGGCTCCAGAATATGGCAGGATGAGCCCATCGAGGGGACGAGTCCCTAGGAAAGCTTGTCTGAGAGCCTTCTCTAAGGGGCCACCCAGGGTTGCCCGGCAGCTGTGGCCACATCTCCTCTGTGTCCCCAGTGCTGTATCCGTGGGATAGCCCACTCTCCCCAGCTGTACAGCCAGCCGAATCCCTGGGGCCACCAACCTCCTTCCAATAGGCTGGCTCTCAGGGAGGTGTGGGGCACTGTTGCAGGGAACCTTTGCCTGGCATCTGGGACAAGTACCTAGACCAGTTCCAGAAGCTTCTAGTCCTCCGCTGCCTGCGCAGGGATAAGGTTACCAACGCCATGCAGGACTTTGTGGCCACCAACCTGGAGCCACGCTTCATTGAGCCCCAGGCAAGTGCTGGCACCCTGGCAGGACTGGCACCTCGAGCTCGTCCCCGCCCTGGGTCCTAGGGCCCTGGCTGCATCTGGATAGACTACTTGGCCAGGCCAGGACCCCTGCTTGCTCCCTAAAGGCTCTGAGAGGTTCCAGCCCCCACCAGGAAGCCACTGGGGATCACCCTGAGAACCCCAGATCTCCCTCCCTTGCCCTGATCTCTCTGCAGCCCCAGGTGGTCTCAGCATCTCCCCCTGCCCTTGCAGACAGCCAACCTGTCAGTGGTGTTCAAAGACTCCAACTCCACCACGCCCCTCATCTTTGTGCTGTCACCTGGCACAGACCCTGCTGCCGACCTCTACAAGTTTGCCGAAGAAATGAAGTTCTCCAAAAAGCTCTCTGCCATCTCCCTGGGCCAGGGGCAGGTCAGGGCTAGGCAGGGAGGAAGGGAGTGGGCTGGAGGGTGGGCTAACTGCCCCCCTGCTCAGTGCTCCTGCCCCTGCAGGGCCCTCGGGCAGAAGCCATGATGCGCAGTTCCATAGAGAGGGGCAAGTGGGTCTTCTTCCAGAACTGCCACCTGGCACCAAGCTGGATGCCAGCCCTAGAACGCCTCATTGAGCACATCAACCCCGACAAGGTGTGTTGCTCTGTCCATCACAGACCCACTGGGGCCTCCTCTGCATCCATCAGGGACTAATGAGGCAGAAATAAGAGAATCATGCAAAGCACTCTGCCGCATGGGCTCAGCAACTGACATGTGCCACACATTGACGTCATTAATCCTCTCAATCCACCCCCACCCCCAGTTACCTGTACAAGTGGTGATGTGACTTGCCCAGGGACACCCAGCACAGACTGTGACCTGGGACTTGCCAAAGCCCTTTTTTCTTTTTTTAGATGGAGTCTCACTCTGTCACCAGGGCTGGAGTGCAGTGGTGCGATCTCGGTTCACTGCAACCTCCACCTCCCGGGTTCAAGTGATTCTTCTGCCTCAGCCTCCCGAGTAGCTAGGATTACAGGCGCCCACCACTACGTCCAGCTAATTTTTTGTGTTTTTAGTGGAGACGGGGTTTCACCATGTTGGCCAGGCTGTTCTCTGAACTCCTGACCTCGTGATTCGCCTGCCTTGGCCTCCCAAAGTGTTGGGATTACAGACGTGAGCCACTGCGCCCAGCCAGAAGCCCAATTCTTTTTTTTTTTTTTTGAGACTGAGTCTCGCTCTGTTGCCCAGGCTGGAGTGCAGTGACCGGATCCCAGCTCACTGCAAGCTCTGCCTCCTGGGTTTACGCCATTCTCCTGCCTCAGCCTCCCGAGTAGCTGGGACTACAGGCGCCCGCCACCACGCCCGGCTAAATTTTTGTATGTTTTTTAGTAGAGACGGGGTTTCACTGTGTTAGCCAGGATGGTCTCGATCTCCTGACCTTGTGATCCGCCCGTCTCGGCCTCCCAAAGTGCTGAGATTATAGACTTGAGCCACCGTGCCCGGCCCAAAAGGCCAATTCTTAACCAGTTGTCTGTGCAGCCGCGCCTGACCCACCTCAGGGTCCCTGAGCAGGAGGCAGCCTGGTGTCAGGATGGCCACCAGGTATGGATCTCAATGCTCACATGGAGCCATGGCCATCAGGTACACAGGGACTTCCGCCTCTGGCTCACCAGCCTGCCCAGCAACAAGTTCCCAGTGTCCATCCTGCAGAATGGCTCCAAGATGACCATTGAGCCGCCACGCGGTGTCAAGGCCAACCTGCTGAAGTCCTACAGTAGCCTTGGTGAAGACTTCCTCAACTCCTGCCACAAGGTGAGGCACACTTGGCGCTGACCCACCCTACCTGGCCCCTGTCCCGGCTCACCTCCCCTGCCTCCCACCTCCCCCAGGTGATGGAGTTCAAGTCTCTGTTGCTGTCTCTGTGCTTGTTCCATGGGAATGCCCTGGAGCGCCGTAAGTTTGGGCCCCTGGGCTTCAACATCCCCTATGAATTCACCGACGGAGACCTGCGCATCTGCATCAGCCAGCTCAAGATGTTCCTGGACGAATATGATGACATCCCCTACAAGGTGGGCCTGGGGCAGACTGGGGCTTGGGGGACGGGGCACTTAGGGGAGCCCTCACCCACCCACCCCATAGGTCCTCAAGTACACGGCAGGGGAGATCAATTATGGGGGCCGTGTCACTGATGACTGGGACCGGCGCTGCATCATGAACATCCTGGAGGACTTCTACAACCCTGACGTGCTCTCCCCTGAGCACAGCTACAGTGCCTCGGGCATCTACCACCAGATCCCACCCACCTACGACCTCCATGTGAGTCCAGCCCAAAGGGCTGCACAGGAGGGGCCTGCTAGGCTGGGGTTCTAGGGTACCATGAGCACCTTGGTGCTGGGTGGGAGGAGACGCAGCCCCCACCCTCCATCAGCTTTCTTTTCATCAATCAATCCATCCCACAAAGACAGCCTTGGCGAGTGAGTCAGTCCCTGCCCACTGGGGCTCGCCTCTGTGAGTGAACTCCTGGTCAGCCACTTCCTGGGTGGAATTACTCAGTGGAGGCTTGGGGCAGCTCCTCCAAGATGGTAACAAGGCCCAGACTCCACAGTCAGGGAGGGCTGCCACAGAAATGATGCTTCCCCTAAGATGTGTGGGGAGAAGCCATGAGCCAGGGCTGGATTGTGTGGGTCATCAGTGCAAAGGGCCTGCGGCAGGAAGGAGCCTGACAAATTTGGGCCACTGAATAGAGGGGCAGGGAATGGATGGCAGTAACAAGGGGGCTGGGAGGGAAGCAAGGGCCATGCCACACAGCGCCTCAGAGGCCTGGAGTCCCAAGAGCAGGGACATGCATAAGGGTTATAAGCAGGAGTGACAAGTGGGGGATATGACAAGTGGGGATGTGCTCCATTGGAGGGTAACTCTGAAGGCTGGGGTGGAGCAAGCCAGGGGCTTCCATGTTGGCCTCCTCCCTCCTAGGGCTACCTCTCCTACATCAAGAGCCTCCCACTCAATGATATGCCTGAGATCTTTGGCCTGCATGACAATGCCAACATCACCTTTGCCCAGAACGAGACATTCGCTCTCCTGGGTACCATCATCCAGCTGCAACCCAAATCATCTTCTGCAGGCGGCCGGGGCCGGGAGGAGGTGGGTGGTGTCAGAGGAAGGGGCCCAAGGGCTGGACGGGCTGGGCTCCACCATCCTGCCCACTCCCCTGTGGGAAGGAGCTCTGTGTATGTGGAATCCCACAGGGAATAAGGGGGCCAGCCTTGATCCCCCGTGTTCCTTTGCCCCTGCAGATAGTGGAGGACGTCACCCAAAACATTCTGCTCAAGGTGCCTGAGCCTATCAACTTGCAATGGGTGATGGCCAAGTACCCAGTGCTGTATGAGGAATCAATGAACACAGTGCTAGTACAAGAGGTCATTAGGTAATCACCCTGCCACACCCCCGCCCCAAGTCAGCGGCCACTGGACTGTAGAGAAATCACAACAGGAGTTACTATGGGCCAGGTGCCATGCCAAGTGCTACACCTCTAACTCAGCCATTTTTGTTGTTGAGACAGAGTCTCTGTCTGTTGCCAGGCTGGAGTGCAGTGGTGTGATCTCAGTTCACTGAAACCTCCACCTCCCGGGTTCAAGCAATTCTCCTGCCTTAGCCTCCTGAGTAGCTGGGACTACAGGTGTGCACCACCACACCCAGCTAATTTTTGTATTTTTAATAGATACGGAGTTTCACCATGTTGGCCAGGATGGTCTCGATCTCCTGACCTCATGATCCACCTGCCTCGGCCTCCCAAAGTGCTGGGATTACAGGCGTTAGCCACCGCACCCAGCCAACTCAGCCATATTTTTATTATTCACATTTTGTAGACGAGTAAACTGTGGCCCCAAAATATCCAGTAAGCTATCCAAGTCCAAGTTCACACATTTGCTAAGGGCCAGAGCTGGGATTTGTACCCAGGCCACCTGACCCAGTTCTCTGCTCTTAGTCTCTCTCTGTATTTTGCCATTGCTTTTCAGTCTGTGGCCTTGAGCTGGGGAGCATAGCTACTGCCACGCAACCCCAGACCACTACTTATTCTCTTGCCACTGGCCTCACAGGTACAATCGGCTGCTGCAGGTGATCACACAGACACTGCAAGACCTACTCAAGGCACTCAAAGGGCTGGTGGTGATGTCCTCACAGCTGGAGCTGATGGCTGCCAGCCTGTACAACAATACTGTGCCTCAGCTCTGGAGTGCCAAGGCCTACCCATCGCTCAAGCCTCTGTCCTCATGGGTCATGGACCTGCTGCAACGCCTGGACTTCCTGCAGGCCTGGATCCAAGGTGGCATCCCAGCTGTCTTCTGGATCAGTGGCTTCTTCTTCCCCCAGGCTTTCTTAACAGGCACTCTGCAGAATTTTGCCCGCAAATTTGTCATCTCCATCGACACCATCTCCTTTGATTTCAAGGTCTGGGCACAGTCAGGGGCCAGGTCAGGTGACAGGCTAGTACAGCCCAAGGAGGAGAGGCTCTGAGGCCATGGTTGGTTGGCAGTTGGGGGCTCCCTAAGCCAGGGCATGGAAAGACCCAAGCCAGAAGAGGCCATGAGTCCCAGGAACGGGTCTGGCCTGGGTCCATCAGAAATCCACAGGCCCCGGGCTAAAGTGGTAGGTACATGATGATGGGCAGGCAGGCAGCATTAGGCAGCTCTCAGAAGGGAGTTTTGTGCCTCCTAACCCAGATTCTGGGTATTGTTGTGTGTGTGGGGTGTGTCTGTGTCTCCCCACAGGTGATGCTTGAGGCACCATCGGAGTTAACACAAAGACCCCAAGTAGGATGCTATATCCATGGATTATTCCTGGAAGGTGCCCGCTGGGATCCAGAGGCCTTCCAGCTGGCCGAGTCTCAGCCCAAGGAGCTGTACACAGAGATGGCCGTTATCTGGCTCTTGCCAACACCCAACCGCATGGCTCAGGACCAGGACTTTTACCTGTGCCCCATCTACAAGACACTGACTCGTGCTGGTATGAGGCCTGGGGCGGGAGCCTACACTATGGGGCGGGGGGGGGGGGGGGGGGCGGAGCACCGGGGGGGGGGGGGGGGGGGGGGGGGACCCTGGACTAACCCAGCCCGGCCCAGCCCAAGCCAGTCAGACTGATCCAGGTTAGCTGAACAAGGAAGGACAACAGAGATTTGGGCCAGGCCAGCAAGCAGCAGGGAGGTTAATGCCCAAGGCCTGCCATCTGGCTGTGGGGAGCACCCCTGAGCTCCTATCCTGCACGCCTCCCTCAGCAGGCCCACCTTGGGCCCCAAGAGCCTACAAGCCCCAGCCTGTCATTGGGAGTTCAGAGGGGTAACTGAGGCCCAGAGCAGGAACTTGTCTGGACTGGGTCCATCGGAGAATGAAAAGTGGCATCAACTCTGCCATCCCTATCTTCAGTCCCCAATACAGTAACCCTGGGCAGGCTTGAACCCTGGCCAGACCCCCTCACCAGGCAGGAAACTTTCCTCTTGGGTCAGGGACCCCTCCCTGTCCTCAGCTTAGCCTGCCCACTGCCCTGCCCCTATGCTATCCCTGCTCTAGTAGTAATAGGGCATGACCTAACCCGTCCCTCTTGCCCATTCCAGGAACACTATCAACCACAGGACACTCCACCAACTATGTCATTGCTGTGGAGATCCCCACCCATCAGCCCCAGCGACACTGGATAAAGCGTGGTGTGGCCCTCATCTGTGCCCTGGACTACTAGACTCAGACAGAAGGGCTGAGGCCATTAAAGCTGAATTTCTAAGCAGTCCAGCTGTGCCTTAGCTGCTTGCATGAGGACCCGTCTGCAGGACTCATTGCCAGGGGGGTGGTGAGGGGCTGCAGCAGCCTCAGCAGACGATGCAGTTGGCAGAGAGCGAGACAGAGGTGGCAGCTTTGACCTGCTTTACCTGTCCAAACGCAACAAGGAAGAGATGCCCAGCGTCCTCCCAGGGAGAACACACCAGGCAAGATTAGAGGCAGCCCTGCCTCTTTGACCCAAAGTCCCAGCACCTCTCCAGGTTGCAAAGCCACAGATTTGGTGAAAGCCATGGCCCTCTCCCCAGGAAGTACACCCTGTCTACAGTCCACCTGAAGCCCCTCCTCAGCTCAGGTCCTAAATCCCAGGCCTAGGATCCCAAGGATCCCTGGCCCGACAGTTGGACACTCAAGGATCATATACTTCTTACCTTTCTGGTCCCAGGGCCCTGAGCCCACGAGGTCTAGTAAGGTCCCTGCTCCCACCACACACGTATAGCCCAGCCTCCACATCTCAGGCCAGCAACCACAGGAGGGTTCATTTCTCAGGAGATTCTTAGGAGAGTTTTATTCATTCATTGATCCAGTATTTACAGGGGCTAGAGGGGTCAGGCTGTGCTCAGCCCAGAGGCAGCTGCCACAACACTTGCCAGCACCCCCCACTCAGTCACTATGTACAGATAAAGGGGCCTGCTTGGATCACCTTTTTCAAAACCATCTGGCAGAGGCCATGGGGCTGTGTTGGGGCCTGGGCTCCAGAGGCACTGCTGGGCCCATTACCCCTTGACATCAGGCCCTCTGGAACACAGGGGCTCCAACTGGTTGTCTTGATCCTGCTGTCCCCACCCTGAGTGCCTTGCAGAAGCTGAGGAAGCTGGAGTAGCAGGGAGAGCTGAATGGTGCCAGCTTCCTATAAGCAACCCTGTCTCTGCTACCCCTGAGAGGGAGACATGGTAATACTGAGGGGCTGGACAGAAGCCCAAGCTCCAGGGACAGAGACCTAGAACCCAATTTAGGCCCATAGCTAGGGCCACAACACTGAAGGCGAAGAGCCCCAGAACCTTGCTGTGGAGAGCAGTCTTGAACAGCCTGGCTAGAACAAGGAAGACAGTTCACAGGCCACTGAACAGTTCCCACATGCTCTGCTCAGGCCATGGGATCCCAGCAGCCTGCTCACCCCAACCCCATTGGGACACCCTACTCCCAACCCAGCCCAGTGCTGGGTCCCTGAGTTTGGCACTCTCCTAAGAGGAATGAAGAGAGAAGGCCTGGCTTCCTCACAACAGGGACAGGCTGGTGGCTGGGGCTAGAGCAGCAGGGCCCAAGGCCCACCCAGGCCCCCAGCTGGGACCCTGTAGTTGGGACCCTGGCATGATACAAGGACCTGGGCCCACCAGGACAGCTCCTAGGAGAGAAAGCATAGTCAGTAGGAACCTATGTCAACATGGTGGTATGCTGGGTTGGAGCCCAGAAAAATAGATGTCTCTGATAGGTAAAATATATATTCTGCTGCCCAGGCAGAAGGGCCAGGTCCTGCTGCTCCACAGCCGGCTGTGGAGGAAGCTGCAGTACCTGGCTGTGCCCCAACTCCAGATGCTGCCTCCTGAGCACTGAGGCTGATCTGCCCTGTGGCAGGCCTCAGGGCACGATGGAAGGAATATGGCCTGGTTCCTCCCATTCCCAGGGCCTGGACTCTCTGGCTGGGACTATTCAGTAATACTGGGAAAAGGGGAAGTGGGGCAGGGAAGGACCCTGGTGAGGGCCACACGGCAAG
Source organism: Rhinopithecus bieti (assembly GCF_001698545.2). Lineage (NCBI taxonomy): Eukaryota > Metazoa > Chordata > Mammalia > Primates > Cercopithecidae > Rhinopithecus > Rhinopithecus bieti. The sequence continues at coordinate 714,906 of NW_016824620.1, read as the reverse complement.
AGTGGGCTGCAAAGTCAGGGCCAGCAGTCCTCACTGGCGCTTGGCCTTATAGGGGCGAGAGCGTTTCCGCCGGTCAGGCTTCCGCTGCTTGTGGAGCCGGCCGATGCTGACCCCTTGGCGCCGCCGCACGGAGATGTTCTGCTCCACTAGGTTGGCCAGCATGCCTGTGGAGAGGCAGAGACCCTTGAGCAGGTGCTGGCTGCCTCAGGCCAGGAGCTAAGGCTCTCATGGCCCTCTCTGTGCCCCAAGGTCTGCTCAAGCCTCAGGAGAGGCCAGGGGAGGGGAGCTGAACGACATGGCCCTCAGCAGGGCATTCCAGTTAAGCCAGCAGCACATCGCCTCACCTTCCTGAGCCAGCATGGAGATAAAGGTGCAGATGAATTCATCGTAGTTGTGGGTCCTTCTCTGGTCATCAATCTGTAGGAGAGGAGAAGGCTGAGAGCACTGGAGCCAATCTTGCCAGAGCAGCCACCAGCGGACCTTGGGAGAGGCCAGATCAGGCAACTGGAGAGATCACCCACCTTGAACTTCTTCCTCTTCTCTACCTCTTCCTTGAGGCACGCCTCATAGTTTGCAATCTCAGCCTCCACACACTTTAGCAGTGCCAGCAGCTCCTGCCAAAACCCAGCATTGCACCTCTGATGGGGGCTGGCCAGCAACAAAGCCCCACGAGCAATAGGCAGCTAGAGGCAAGGATGAGCAGCAAGTCCATGCCTACAGAGGCCCCTGCCACCACCCAACCCAGAAAGTCTTCCTGGCACATGGCTCCAGCCAATCTTCACACCAAAGTTCCCATCAAGAACTTGGCACCTGGGCAGGAGGAGCTCAGGCCCTACCCTCCGCCAGGATTAAAGGAGAAAGCCACAAAGGAGGCTCACCTTGGGTGAGTACTTCTCCCCACTCAAGGGCTCACCAGGCCTCACCAGCCCTGTCTTCTCTCTGCTGTCCGTGGCTTCCACGACCTCCTTCTCCACTGGGCTGCTGGACCCCTGGCTGCCTTGGATTGGTCTGATGGAGGGCGAGGAACCCTTCCCACTCTCTGGGAAGAAAAGTCACAAGAAAATCATTAGAATGCAGGACACTTTGTGGTCACTTGGCCACTTCCCTCCTCCCTCCTGGGTGCACCAAGTGGTCAGTGAGCCAGTCCAAGGCCTACCTGTCAGCGCCAGGGGACTCAGCACCCCATCCTCAGCCAGGTGCAGCAGGCCTGTGCTGATGACAGGACCCAGATCGCGGACAGCACGGTTGTAGCGTATGCAGTCAACACGCAGCAGGCTGTCATCCTCTCCAAAAAGCACCTTAGAGATGTGGGAGGTGACAGGGCTGGAGGGCCGTGTGGGGTTGGCCGAGCGGATGGGTGAGCGCAGTGGCGAGTTGAAAGCGCTGCCGATCTCAGAGGCCGTGTCCGTACTCTCATTGCTGGGGGTGGGCGAGGGCTGCGAGTGTGTGGGCACTGCCACAGCCGGACTCCCAGCCCCGCTGCCAGTCTTGATGGACAGAGGAATTGAGAGGTCCTTCTGGGACTCTTTGAGCTTCTCAGCCAAGACGTTGATGGTGTTGGGCTGCAGCACTGACAGTTGCCCATCAGCAGAACCGCTCAATGCCCCTGGCTTCCCTGTTCCCTTCCGCTTATACCTGTGGGGCCGGAGAAGATGTGAAGCAAGGGAACGGGCCAGGTGACCATACCCAGCAGTACCCAGAATGGCTTAAACACATCCTGACCTCCAGGGGCTGACCCTAAAACTCCTTATACTTGGTCTAAGCAGCTTGAACTAGCCTTGCTAAGCCTGGCATCAAGTTCTGTCAGCTGCAGCCAAGTGTCCTCAAAAGATACCTCCTCTATTCCAGCCATCTCACTTCTGGCCTTTTGCCAATGCCCTGTGTTCCAGCAAAGCTGCCTCCCCACCACCCACATATCCATCCCTGCCCCAACCAATCCTTCAAGGCCTGGCTAAAAGGCTACTTCCAATAGGACATGATCTATGCTTATATGCTTACCCCCCCGTCCACCAAAAACTTCCTGGAGACTTGGGGTCAGCCCCATCATGCCAGCCTCCCCCAGGGCCCCAAACTTCGCAGGTACTCAACATTATTTGCTGCAGGGCATTCTCAGACACAGACTGAGATATTCAAAATGCGATCTGAAGCACCCAGAGCCTGGTAGCCTTAGAAAGCTGGGGCTGACCTAATGGCAGAGTTGGTATTCTGCACGTCATCCTCCTCGTCATCCTCATAGTCATCCTCATCATCTGAGTACTGCTGGGGTGGGCGGACTGGAACTCGGCTGCGGCCCACACCGGCCGCCAGGTCTTCTTCCTCCTGGGACAAAGACCAGGGCAGTTACAAACAAGCGCTGCTCAGCCCAGGCTGAGCCTAGACACTCACAGCCAGAGAGAAAGCCAAACATGGTTTTCCAGACTGAGTCAGCGGAACCCCTCCAGGTGTTCCATGGCCTGTCCTTGGCTTGTGGGGAGGCTGCCACCCACTTACACTGCATAGAAACCCACGGAGGGGTTCTAAGAGAAACAGAGTGCCCTGAAACACAAGCCTTTATTTTGCCAGTAAAACCCAACCCATAAAGTTGTACCAAGGAGCGTGACCTAAACATTTAATCCCACAGCCACGTAACTAGATTAAATTCAAAGGAGCTCTCCCTGCCTCCCTAAGCCCCTGCTGTTGTGGGGCCTTTTTGTATCAGGCAGAGGAACCTAGCAACCCAGGCCCAGGCAGCTTGACCCAGCCATGCCAAGGGTGAACACCAAGGAACCACATGGGAAAATTGCCTGTTGCAGCCTCTCAAGAGAATCAAGTAGAGAATCCTGCAAGGGTGCTCCCAGCTTACCTGCATGGGGGACTTGGCATAGTTGTGATTGTCTAGAAAGGCTGGCAGCCGCTGGACAATGGGAGTGGGGTTGGGGGGAACACCGTTGAGGCTACTGCCTGGAGGCTTCACCACCAGCTTGGGTTTGCTGGGAGGGCTATGGGATGGGGCTTGTGCACATGAACCAGCCGCCTCCTCTGCACCATCTGAGACAGGGCAAGAACACAGGCAGGACTTCCGGTAGGATCTCCAAGAAAAGCTCACAGTCTCCCCAGCCCTGTGGAACAGCACTTCCCAGGGAAGAACAGCCGAGCCAGCCAGTGGAATGGAAGTCAGCAAGCTCTAAGTCATGATCCCGCAACGAGACAGGGAAAAGAATGAGATGGGAAAAAAAAAAAGAGGCAGAAAAAAAAAATGCCTCTAGAGAAAACTAGAAAGGGAGTGTACATTACAGAGAAGGGCCCAGGGGCCTGTGGTAATAGCAGCCCTTTACAGGTGCCTTTTTTTTTTTTGAGACGGAGTCTCGCTCTGTTGCCCAGGCTGAAGTGCAGTGGCCAGATCTCAGCGCACTGCAAGCTCCACCTCCCGGGTTTACGCCATTCTCCTGCCTCAGCCTCCCGAGTAGCTGGAACTACAGGCGCCCGCCACCTCGCCCGGCTAGTTTTTTGTATTTTTTAGTAGAGACGGGGTTTCACCATGTTAGCCAGGATGGTCTCAATCTCCTGACCTTGTGATCCGCCCATCTCGGCCTCCCAAAGTGCTGGGATTACAGGCTTGAGCCACCGCGCCCAGCCTACAGGTGCCTTTCTTTAGGGAAGGACTGCTCTCCCTCTACCTTCTGCCAGGGGAAAAACACTGCCCAAGGACATCCCCAGAAAAAGACTTGCCCGGCTTAGGCCTCCCAGGTCAGACATTAGGGGGTGGCTCTGAGGCCCACAAGAGGTCCCAAACTCCCCAGTACCTGTGGGGGTGCCCTCAGTGGCTCTGTTTGCTTCCAGCACCAGCGGGGACTTGTTGCTGGCTGACTTGGACTCCTCAGGCAGCTGTGACTCTTGAGACTTGTGGGTCTGAATCAGCTCCGGCTGTGTTACTCTTATCAGCTAACAACAGAATCCAAGGCTCAGAGGAGGAAGGGTAGACCCAGGCTTCTACCTTAAACAGCTAAGGGCTGAGGACCTAAAAGAATAATGGCCTTGGCTCCACCCATTCACTCACAGGGAAATAAAACACCCAAATGCAAACTTCCTTTTAGAAGCTATTCTCCCTCCCCACTCCAAGTCCCACCTTTCCCACAAGGGGAGCAAAGAAAAGATGTGTTTAGCTGAAGCCCAGATCTACAAAAGAGTGTGTTCGGGAATCAGAGACAAATGTTGTGGGGGAAGGGAGGAGGAATGCAGGGAGGGTTGGGCTGGGCAGGGGCCAGGGAGAAAGGGCACCTACCTGCTGCAGAGCCTCTAGTACTGTCTGACGGTTCACCTTCAGCACATGCAGCCTGGCCTCATACTTGATCCTGCGATCGGGCACCACTGCCATCAGGTTGAAGCGGATGTCGTGGTAGGGCTCCCTGCAGTCACAGCCGCAGCCGTGAGAGCAGCTCCTGCCCCGGCCCCGCCATCAGGTTGAGGCAGATATCCTGGCAGGGCTCCCTGCAGTCACACCTGCAGCTGTAGGTATTGGCCCCACCCCAACAGGCAGGCAGCGACTAGCCATACACGCCAGGCACCTGAGCTGGTACCTTCCAACAAGCTGTATGAGGGGCCTATCAGGAAGTGAACTAGCAGACCTGGGCCGCCTAAGGCTCCACCAAGGCCTGCCCCTCCCCCAGCCCACCGAGGAGCAGGCCACAGGCAGCCCAGGCAGGAAATAGGACAAAGAGTTGAGAGCCCATGATCTAAGCCTGATCTTGCCAGATTCACCATATGGCCTTGCAATTTACAAATCACCTGGATACTCTCTGTCCCTCCCAAAGTAGGTACAGCTCCAGAGGGTAGAACAGGGCAGTTGCAGGGCCCTTACCCTGCAGTGGCGAGGCCAATACGCTCCATGATGACCCGCCGGGCTTTGTCTGTCCACTCCTCATCCTCCCCCCAGGGCCCTAGTGGAGACCAAGACAAGGAATCAGCGAGAAGGAAACCCTGAGTTTGGGCAGGCCAGCAGTGGGAAGGAAGACACGGAAGAGCAGTTGAGCCACGGAGTCAGGAGCTAGTCAGGCAATATGGTGCAGGGTGAAACCCCAGGCAGGGCCAGGTGTCGGTACCCACAACCCCTGCCACTGGGTCCCACATACCAGAGGGCCCTAAGCCCCAGCTCCCTAGGAGGTAGGCAGAGACACCCAACGGGCCTCCAGCTCAGGGTGCCTACCATGGTCAATGGGGTAGACCTTCAGCCCATCCAGCTCAAAGAGCCGGCCTGTGATAGGCACATAGCTGACAAAGTGGAACGCCTCCATGGTCCGCACTGCACTAAGGCCATTCTGCTTCTCAGGGAGGTGGCGTGGCTCGGGCCTGGGGAAGGACAGAGTCAAGGCCCAAAAAATGATACTCCCCCTACTCGCACCCCACATCAGCTCCCACAGCTCCCACACACCTGGCATGGCTATTATGTGCCTTGGCCAACTCCGGGGCATTGCCAATCGCATATCCTTTGCTCTACGGGGAAGAAAATAAGGCTGTATCAGAATAATTTCTCCTCAGGTAGGACTATGGTTGGAAGGCAAAGCTTCAGAGAGCAGCCTGGAGGCATTCCAGATGAACTTTCTTAAAAGGTTTCTCGGGGCAGAAAAGAGCTCTGGAGTCCCAAAGAGATGGACTGTGCTGGCCTTGTATGGTAATTCGTGGATACTAGGAAGCAACATGGCCTGAGAGGAAAAGTCCTGACAGAGAAGGTTCTGACATGGTGTGACTTAAGGAAAGTCTCCTCCTTCCCTAAGCCTGTCTCTTTCCCCACAACTGTACCTAAAAACAATGGCCTTACACAATTTATTTAAGAGTCTAATGTAATATAAACGATCATTTGAAAAGGAAACAAAAAGAAACAGCCTAATAGTACCCAGTATCATGTGGTAGTATTCCCAGTGGCCCTCAGGGTCAGATGTGCCCAGTTGGCTGTGAGCCAGGATGAAGGCACTACAGCCTACCTCAGGACTGAAGCCCTTGGTGAAGTCCTTCATGCGACTCAGGGTGGGTCCCAGGTCCACGTTGCTGCAGTTCAGGAGCACGCTCAGCAAGGCATGAGTGGCACAAGAGTTGGGTATCAGCTGTGAAATCAAGAATAGTCACCCATACACAGTACCCCTCACTGCAAGCCACAAGCCCATATACATCAAGAATGGGGATCCAAAGCAGGTCAGTCATATCTGGACAACTCCCCTTCTCAGCTCTCTTCATCTTTGCCTAATGTTTATTTATTTAACAAGCACCTACCAAATACGCACTGGGTATCTGAGGACACAGAGAGTGGACTCACATACCCCCCTACTCTGAAGCTGTTCCCTTTAATGAATTAGAGCTCAGTTCCTTCTGCAAGGGTTTCTGTAGCCACCGCCCCTAGAATCTGCCTATCTCCTCCTCCTGTCTTCCTCTATTTCCACTTCCCAAGCAAAAAAATGGCAGCATCCCAACCTCCAAACAAAACACAGAGTCCAGCAGACCTGGTGGGCAAAGAACATGTTATTCACAATATCATCATCAATCACGGACGTATCATCCACCAAGGTAGAGACCTTTCGCCGGGACCGGCGCTCTTCGATCCATTTGAACAGGAAGATAAATCCATATACAGGGCTGGGGGAAGTAAGCAGCAGAGCCAAATCAGCCAAAGGGGAGAAGGCAATCAGCATTCCCTTATTTCTCTCACTAAGTCTTTGCACTGCGTCATCACTCAGGTGTCCTTGCTGTGATCCCACCTCTCCCCTGGCTTCTTCCCAATACTGTGTCTGAAGTGGCCTTGTGCTCTCATACACCAAAGGCCCGCCACAGGCAGAGCTAAGCATAAGCTTCTAGCTGTGATGCTCCGGGAGTCCACCCAGTCTCCTTATGAAGTCTATGGTTCTGGGTAAGAGAAGAAAAGCTGGAACTGAGGGTCAAGGATGGGACAGGGTAAGAATACAAAGTAAGACAAGAACAAAAACTCTGATGAGGAACTGAGGCACTAATTCTCACTTGTGGGCCCCAATGAAGTCAGGAAAGCAAATGAACACCTACACCAGTCTCTTTTGTTCCAGGAAATTAAAGCAGACTTCTTGGTTCAGTCACTGTTGCTACTGTTGCTACTCTCTTACACCTCTATTCTGCAGGCCCACTGGGACAAGATCCTAAGTGTGGGCACCCAGGAGGGACCTTGTCACCCCAACCAATCAATACAGAATGACTTTGTGTCAGGATTAAAGCCAGACACACATGGACACACTGAAATTAATACATTACACAACCGCACAAAAAGCACTGCGTGCCCTGGGTCTTCCTGCTGCAAGGCCAAGAAAGCAGCTGAACTAAAGGATGGTTAGGGGTGGGGAGGGGGCTGCTACAAAAAAAGGGAAGCGCTAAGGAAAGATTGGGAGAAAAGAACGTATCAGTTTGATCAGGAGGCGGGCACACAGAGAGCAAGGCTGCTTCTTTATGTCAGATTTTATAACGTAGGGTTCCTGGCACTGCCTTCCCTAAGGGGCCCTGTTCTCTGGGACCTTCGCCAGCACTCTGGGTGTAAGGGGCAGCCCTGGTGTACAGCCACTTACCCCTGGCATTTGCTCTGAAGGTCGTATATCTCCTCCACTTGCACCCCTTTGACACCTGCGATGAGGAAAGGAAAGCAGTAGGGAAGGACAGACCCTGGTGAGTGAGGGCGCAGGGGTGGGCCCCCACAGCCCCGGTCAGGCAGGCAGAAGAGGCTCTTACCGAAATCTTCCACCAGCAGGGTGAAGAGGCCTGGGTGGGGCGACAAGAGCGGGTGATGGTCAGGCAGGCGCGTCCCGGGCCCATCCGGCCTCCCCAGCCCCTGGCCCTCCCGGTCCCCTCCTCACCCGGGTCGCTCTCCAGCTCCAGCCAGCCCTTATTCATCTTCCCGCGGGGCGGCCCCTCAGCGCCATGTCCAGGCCCTCCCGCCCCACCGCTGCCCCCAACGGGAGCCCCCACTGCCCCCGGGGCCCCTCGGCCCCACACACAGACAACGGGCCCAGCCGCGTCACCCGCCCGCGCCGGCGGCACGACGTCACCAAGGCGCGACGGCTCTGCTCCGTCTCAGGGCTCGTCTCCCGCCGGCCGGACTTAAGACGCGGGCACGCGCTCGAAAGCGAACGCGCACGCGCGGAGGGACGGGGGCGAAGGAGGGGCGGGGCGAGGCGGGCCAGGGGAAGGGGGGCCGGGCGATCCTGAGCGCTGAGGCTCGAGAGGAAGGGCGGGACCGGCGAGGGCAAGGGGCGGGGCTGGGCAGTACTAGGCCCCGGTGGTGGGAGAGGATGGGAGAGGGCGGGCGAGGGGAAAAGGCGGGGCCGGGAAGTGCTGGGCGCGGGTGGTGCGAGAGGAGGGGCGGGGCAGGCTAGGGAAAAAGGCGGGGATGGGCGGGG
>NW_016824620.1:690135-706045 GCF_001698545.2 Rhinopithecus bieti | reverse complement strand
CGGCCGTTAGCGCGCGGCCGTTAGCGGTCCCTTTCTACCAACGGTAGGCGTCGCCGCGGTTCCCGAGGGTCACAGTCCGCGTGACCCGCCCCCGTTTGCAAGCTCACCGTCTTCGCCGGCGCAGTCACCGCGCAGGGCGGCCGCCCGGAGGTAGCTACCACGGCCTGTGTCAACGACTAAAGCTCCGGTACAGCGGCGCCCTCAGAGACAGCTGGGAGGGTGGCTCTGGCCGGGAGCGGCGGCCGGTGAGCTACCGCGAGGAGGAGCGGCGGAGGCGACCTCGGCCCGACCCTGCACTGGCCGTCCGGCAGGCGCGACATGAGCCTGGTCTGGCATTCGCGGGATGCTCCTTGAGCCCCTTCTCCGGCTGTGAACCTCGGGAACGGTTGTGATCACACCGACACGTATTTTACGAATAAATCATTCTTGCCGCGGCGAGTCGAACACGTTTATTTATTTTTTATTTTCTCAACAAGCATTTACCCAGCACCTGTCCAGTGAAACAACTTGATAAGCGTTTCGAGGAGCGTCCGCCGGTTTAGGAGGCCACTGCCTGGCAGCTCGTGGAAGCCGTATTTGCAACGCCCCCCTTCCGATGTTTTGGAGATCGTAATGTCTTGTAACTAGCAGTGTGTGCACAGAATCCTACTCAAGGAACGTCTTGGCCCAGCGATGCAAAGAACTGAAGTTTCAAGGTTTTATTTCTATTGCTTTATGGTCGGGGTAGCCCCAGTAACTGGGAACTGCTCCGCAGTCCGCTCACATGGACCCCTGTGGGGATAGCAAGGTCAGGACATGCTCTTCTCTCTCCTCTTCCAGCCTGTCCAATATTTTCCTTGAGGAAGAAGCCATCAGATGTGATTGCTTCTGCAACTCATGGATTAGAGGAGGAGACAGAACAAGCACAAAGAAGGGGAGGGCAGGGTGGCTTTGGTTTCTTGAACAGTAATTTCCTCAGTCGTCCTTATTCATGCAGAATAGTTTAAAGTCCCTGAAGATATTCCCGATCTCCAGCGGTGATCGGAGGCCATGGATACTGGAGTGTCTCTGGAGTGACCTGATTCACCCAGAGCTCCTTCTAAGAAATGCTGTCCTTCTCCTCTCCCCTGACTAGACAGTCCTTTCTTCACAGCAGTGGATTTTCTTTCTTTTGTTCCCCTTCACTTTCAGGGATCTCCCCCTTAACCGGTGAAACGGTACATTTGTTTTACAATTTGTTTACTAATGAAAACAGGTAACAGCCGGAGTTGGCTGACATTGGAAATAGGAGACAAGGTATCTTCTGCACTTTTGGCTATTGTACTTGGCTCAGATGGAGACAAAGGTTGGGAACAAGCCATATCTCAGTGGCCGCCTGAGCCTAGGTGAAAAGAATTGATAGGAGAGGCCAGGCCTGGTGGCTCACACCTGTAATCCCAGCACTTTGGGAGGCTGAGGCGAGAGGATCACTGGAGCCCAGGAGTTGGAGACCAGCCTGGGCAACATGGCAAAATCCCGTTTCTGCAAAAAAATTAGCTGGTGTGGTGGCATGGCACCTGTGGTCCCAGCTATTTGGGAGGCTGAGTCAGGAGGATCATCTGAGCCTAGGAAAGCGGCACTTTCCCGCACTCACCCACTGCACCCCAGCCTGGGCAACAAAGAGAGACCCTGTCTCAAAAAAAAAAAAAAATAGTGATAGAGCCTAGGGGGTTTTGTCAGTGTTACCTCTTGTCTCTCACTAGAGGGAGTTCTTGCTTTTAGGCAGCCTGAATCTCACAGGCTCCTTTGCCTAGGAAAAAGCTACCTTATCTAGCTTTTACTGGGTACAATTAAGGCACCCATACTTAGGTGCAAAAGGAGCCTTTTTTTCCTGAGTGCTACTTCATGTGTGCTTTTGTAGGCACAAAGAACCATTTAGCTAGGTCAAGTAATGGGTCTAAGTTCTTTTGCTACTGTGTGATAGCAGTATAACATGAGAGTTAGTGTTGGCCTCTGGAGCCAGGCTACTTGAGTTCAGATCCTTCTTATATCACTAACTCTTACCTTGGGCAGGATACTTAAACCTGTGTCTCAGTCCCTTCATCTTGAAAATGGGGATAATAATGGTACCTATTGCATGGCGTTTTTGTGACTTAACACGTCAAGTACCTAGAACAGTCCCTTTTATTCCATCACATGGGTTGGGAGGTGAAGTGCACCATTGCCTTGACCCTGGGGAACTTGATAACCAAATATAGAATTAAATTGTTTACCAAACCCCATTTATATTTATAGCTGGAAGAGCCTGTGTTGTCCTCAAAATAATACAGAAGAATTCAAGATAGGAGAAAGAGACAGCAGCGAATGAAGACTCTAAAAGAAAAGAAGGAACGCCAAAGATTGAGGTAGAAGGAGTTGACACAGGGAGTTTGGGAGAAATTGTCCAATGGCCTGTGGTATAGGTTGCACTTTTTGCCCCCTTTGTCATAGTCTTGGGGGTTGGGGTTGGACAGTGTGGAAGCACACACTGGGAGCTGGGAGCTGTCATACCTGTCTTATCAGTGCTGTCCCTAGTAGCCAAGTGCTGACTCTGGAACCTTACTACCCAGATTCATATCCTAGCTCTGCCACTTGCTAACAACTGTGACAGAAGTCACTTCATTTCTTTATATCTCAGTTTCCTCATCTGGAAAATGTACATAATAATGGTATTTAAAGTGTTCTGTAGATTCATTGAGCTACTGTAGATTAATTGAGCCAATACATGTAAAGTGCCAAGCATAGTGCCTCACAACGGGAAATACTTTTATCAATTTTGGTTCATTTTAGTATGCTTTGTAAAGCTGGTACCACCTGAGATTCAGAGTAGTTGGCAGAAGAAACAGTAAAAAAGTAAAAGGGGGTTTACTTTTGCATTAATTGCAACATAGGCAGAACAGGCACTGGGGAGACAGAGATGCTTACAGTCTGGTTCCTGCCCTCAACTCAGTGAAAGTATGTTTTGCACTTAAAAAAAAAAAACGAAATATGGCCAGGTGCAGTGGCTCACGCCTGTAATGTCAGCACTTTGGGAGGCCGAGGCGGGTGGATCACCTGAGGTCAGGAGTTCTAGACCAGCCTGGCCAACATGGTGAAACCCCGTCTCTACTGAAAATACAGAAATTAGCTGGGCGTGGTGGCAGGTGCCTGTAATCCCAGCTCCTCGGGAGGCTGAGGCAGGAGAATCGCTTGAACCCAGGAGGCGGAGGTTGCAGTAAGCTGAGATCGTGCTACTGCACTCCAGCCTGGGCAACAGAGCCAGACTCTGTCTCAAAAAAAAAAAAAATGTGTATATATATGTGTATATATATATGTGCGTGTATATATATGTGTATATGTGTGTATATATATGTATATATGTATGTGTATGTATATATGAAATAGGAAAAGAAGCTGATGTCTTAGGCTTTAGATATTTTGGTCCTTCATCAGACCCATGAATGGCATTTTAAGGGAAATGTTAAAAAGGTTATCAACAAGGTCCTCAAAGAACACCTTGTGCTTCTTACTTCTCTTGTATAGGAAATCTGCCAAGACTAGGAGGGTAACCCAGAGGAAACCGTCTTCAGGGCCTGGTAAGAAAGACTGGAGCTTGTGTTCAGCCACTGCCTCCAGCCCTCAGCAAAGAAGGCCACCTGTGTGGGGCAGTACACTTGCTGCTTCTCTTTCTCCCAGCCCTAGTTCTTTCCCAGATTCTCTAAGATCTTGAGGACTCAGGAACGGTAATTTTAAATTACCATGTCTGAAGTTCAAGAAACAAGTTATTAAAGTCACTTTAGAACAAAACAAAACAAAAAAAGTGAAGTGAGCAGTTGTGGCCAACTTTTTCATTGTAACCAGAATTATGCGACAGCCTAATTGATACCAAATAAGACCTCCTCCCAACCTGCCTTCTTGCCAAAATGACCCTTTTCCTAGTATTCTACTCCTTCCTGACTTAGAGGAATGATTACATTCTCACCCTTCCTTCCATTCTTAATGGTCAAATTTAGCCAAATTCTGAGTGTCCTCTCTTCCAGTTTGCTGGCTATGCCTTCAAGAACCTGGGGATCCCGAAAAATTAGGGGAATTTCTTCAGAAAGACAATATCAGCGTGCATTATTTCTGTCTTGTGAGTATGAGACCTCCTTTGCTTTGAATATCCTATGGCTTTTGATGTACTGACTGTTCTCTGTTACATCCATCCTCAGATTCACAGACTTGCTTTTTTGTTTTTCTTAATAGCTTTTTTCTTTTAAAATCTATTTTTAGGCTGGGCACAGTGGCTCACGCCTGTAATCCCAGCACTTTGGGAGGCCGAGGCAGGAGGATCTCTTGAACCCAGGAGTTTGAGACCGGGCAAACGTGTCTCTACAAAAAAAATTTAAAAAAAAAAAAAGTTGGGCATGGTGGTAAACACTTGTAGTGCCAGCAACTCCAGAGGCTGAGGCAAGAGGATCACCTGAGCCCTGGAGGTGGAGGCTGCAGTGAGCGGTGATCATACTACCACACTCCAGCCTGGATGATAGAGGAAGACCCTGCCTCAAAAAAAGAAAAATATATGTGTCTGGTATAAAATCCTGACAGTATAAAGTAAGTTCAGTAAAAAAGTCTCTTCCCTAAACAATGTTCCCAATCCTTCTCCCTCTCCTCAGAAACAAATGCTATCAAAGTTGTAACATCTTTCTAATTGTTTTTTCTTAATATTCTTTTTTATTAGGTATGACTTCCATACTGTAAAATTCACCATTTTTTTTCTTTTTTTGAGAATGGAGTCTCACTCTCTCGCCCAGGCTGGAGTGCAGTGGCACAATCCCAGCTCACTGCAACTTCTGCCTCCCGGGTTCAAGTGATTCTCCTGCCTCAGTCTCCCAAGTAGCTGGGATTACAGGCACCTGCCACCATGCCTGGCTATTTTTGTGTTTTTGGTAGAGACGGGTTTCACTATGTTAGCCAGGCTGGTCTTGAATAAAATTCACTAATTTTAAGGGTACAATTTGGTAAGTTTTTATAAATGTATGTCCCCATATAACCACCACCCCAATCAAAATAAGTAACATTTTCATCATCCCAGAAAGTTCACTCCTGCCTCCTTTTCCAGTCAATCCCCCTAGACATAATCACTGTTCTGATCTATGGATTATTTTTGGCTATTCTTTTACTTGATATAAATGAAATCATACAGTTTATAATCTTTTGTATCTGGCTTTTTTCTCCCAACACAGTGTTTTGGAGATTCATCCATATTGTTGCATGTATTCATTGCTTGTGCCTTTTTATTACCTGGTAGTATTCGGTTGCATGAATAAGTTACTATTTGCTTATCTGTTCACCTGTTGATGAACATCTGAATTGTTTCCATTTGAGGACTATTATGAATAAAGCTACTTTAAGCGTTCGTGTACAAGTCTTTTTGTGAACATGTGCTTTCACTCCTTTTGTGCAAATGCCTAGAAGTGGAATTACTAGTTGTATGCTAATTAGATATTTAACTTTATGTGAGGTTGCCACATCACTGTCCAAAGTGGTTGTACCAGTTTACACTCCTACCAGCAATTTATAAGAATTCCAGTTGTGGCCGGGTGCGGTGGCTCACGCCTGTAATCCCAGCACTTTGGGAGGCCGAGGCGGGCGGATCACAAGGTCAGGAGATCGAGACCATCCTGGCGAACACAGTGAAACCCCGTCTCTACTAAAAATACAAAAAAAATTAGCTGGGCGTGATGGCGGCTCCTGTAGTCCCAGCTACTCAGGAGGCTGAAGCAGGAGAATGGTGTGAACCCGGGAGGCGGAGGTTGCAGTGAGCCGAGATTGTGCCACTACACTCCAGCCTGGGCGACAGAGCCAGACTTTGTCTCAAAAAAAAAGAATTCCAGTTGCACAGTATTCTTGCCAAAACTTTGTTTTGTCAGTGTTTTTAATTTTAGCCATTCTAGGTGTGTATTGGTATTTCATTGTGGTTTTATATTTCCATTGTTTTGATGACTAAAGCTCTTTCATGTGGCTTATTGGCATTCACTATTTTCTTTTCTTTTTTTTTTTTGAGATGAGTCTTGCTCTGTTGCCCAGGCTAGAGTGCGTGGCACGGTCTCGGCTCACTGCACCTCCGCTTCGGGTTTGGAGCATTCTCCCTGCCTCAGCCTCCAAGTAGCTGGGACTACAGGCGCCCGCACCACACCTGGCTAATTTTTGTATTTTTAGTAGAGATGGAGTTTCACCATGTTAGCCAGGATGGTCGATCTCCTGACACTCGTGATCCACCCACCTTGGCCTCCCAAAGTTCTGGGAATTACGGCATGAGCCACTGCGCCTGGCCACCACTCAATGTTTTAAATGGGAAAAAATATTTGTACAGATGCTTAACAAAAGAAAATATGTGGGCCGGGCTGGGCACGGTGGCTCATGCCTGTAATCCCAGCACTTTGGGAGGCCAAGGTGGGTGGATCACGAGGTCAGGAGATTGAGACCATCCTGGCTAACACGGTGAAATCCCGTCTCTACTAAAAATACAAAAAATTAGCTGGGCATGGTGGCAGGTGCCTGTGGTCCCAGCTACTCCGGAGGCTGAGGCAGGAGAATGGCATGAAGCAGGGAAGTAGAGCTTGCAGTGAGCTGAGATCGCGCCACTGCACTCCAGCCTGGGCGACAGTGCGAGACTCTGTCTCAAAAAAAAAAAAAATTGAGTGGTTTTATTATTGAGTTGTAAGAATTGCTTACATATTTTGGATACAAATTCTTTTTCAAATGTATATATTGAGACTATTTTCTTCCTAGTCTTTGGCTTGCCTTTTCATTTTCTTAATGGTGTCTTTCAAAGAACAATAATTGTAATGGAGCCCAGTTTATCCATTTCTTCTTTTATGGTCAGTGCTTTTTGTGTGTCACAAGAAATCTTTGCCTACCCATAGAACTACCTTAGTGCCTTTGTCAAAATCAATCTGTGGATCTGGATGATCTGTTTATGTCATTTATCTATGTATCTATTCTTACACCAATCCCCACTGTCTTCATTATTGTGGCTTTGTAGTGTCTTGAAATTCAGTATTGTTAAGTTCTATAATCTTTTCCAAGATTGTTTTGACTATCAGGTCCTTTCTTTATAAAGTTTATATTAAGCTTGTGAATTTTTCTTTAAAAAAACATCTACTGGGATTGTGATTGGGATTGCATTGAATTTATAGGTCAATTTGTGAAGAATTGACAAATAATATTGAACCTTCCAATCCATGGACATGTTATATTTCTCCATTTATTTGGGTCTTTTAAAATATATTTCAGCAATGTTTTGTAGTTTTAGTGACGAAGTCTTGTACATCTTTTGTTAAATGTATTCCTAAATATTTTGATATTTTGTGGTTATGCTATTGTAAATAGTATTTTATTTCATTTTAAGTTTGTTGCTGGCATATAGAAATGCATTTTATTTTTGTATATTGATTTGTATCCTATAATCTTGTTTTTATTTTGTTGTAAATGCCTTGTGTACACAGGATTCCCTATGCACATAACCACGTCATGTGTGAATAAAGACAGTTCTACTTCTTCCTCTCAATCTTTGCCTTTTATTTCTTCTTGCCTTGTTGTATTGGCTAGGACCTTCAACCTAATGTTGAATAGAAGTGGTGTGAGTTGTTATCTTTGTCTTGTTCCCAACATCAGGGGACAGCATCTAGTTTTTCACTATGAAAGTATGTTAGCTGTGGGTTTTTTTCATAGATGTTTTTATCAGGTTGAAGATCCCTTTTATTCATATATAGTTTGCCCAGAGTATCATGAGTGGGTGTTGAATTTTGTCACTTTTCCTGTATTTATTGAGATTATCTTGATTTTTCTTTAATTTTGTTAATGTAGTTTGTTACATCAACTAAATGCTCTAATGTTAAACTAATCTTGCATTCTTGGTATAAACCCTACTTGGTCATGATGTATTGTCCTTTTTATACAGTGCTGGATTCAGTTTGCATCTGTTTTGTTTGATTTTTATATCTGTGCTCATAAGAAAGATTGGTCTGTGATTTTCCTTTCTTGTAAGTCCTATCAGGTGTCAGGGCTTAGTTATAATTTTGATGCATTTACAAGCATATACATTTTTTACATAAAAATTAAACATTAGACAGAGTGCTTTGTATCTTGGTTTTTTTCCATCATATATATCTCAGACATCTTTCTATATAAAACATATAGGTTTAGTTTTTTTCTTTTTAGTAGCTAATTAGTATTTCATGCTATAGGTATGCCAAAAGTATCAGAACAATCCTGATTAAAGGACATTTAGATTGTTTCTGATCTTTCACTATTGATTTTTCTGTTTATAGAATCAATACATGCTTATTGCAGAAAACATGAATGATACTTAAAAGTATAAAGAAAACAAATCACTCATGTTATCCCAAAGCCCTGGGGTAATTAGTTTTAAAATATATGTTTCAAAGGACAATAATAGTACCTACCTCCTAGGGCTGTTGGGAGGATTCAATGAGTTAATATTTGAAACCACCTAGAGTACTCAACACATGGTTGGTGCTATGTAAGCTTTCATTAAATAAATTACCCTGTCAATGCATATATATTCCACACCAAGCTCTATTCTTTTTTTTTTTTTCCTGAGACAGAGCCCAGGCTGGTGTGCAGAGGCCCTATCTTGGCTCACTGCAAGCTCCGCCCTCCTGGTTTCATGCCATTCTCCTGCCTTAGCCTCCCGAGTAGCTGGGACTACAGGCGCATGGCAACACGCCCAGCTAATTTTTTTTGTATTTTTAGTAGAGACAGGGTTTCACCGTGTTAGCCAGGATGGTCTCCATCTCCTGAACTCGTGATCCACCCGCCTCGGCCTCCCAAAGTGCTGGCATTTCAGGCGTAAGCCACCGCGCTCAGCCCAATCTCTATTCTTTAGCTCTCTTACCCTGTCTTTCTCCTCACCTCACTGTACTGTTTCACTGATCAATATTAACAGCCTGGTTCTACTGCCCCCCAGATCTTATCTAGTAAGCTGCCTCAGAGGGGCCAGTCCAACAGAGGTTTCCATGGATTCCTGCCTGAAGACATCAAAAAGGAGGCAGCTCGGGCTTCTAGGAAGGTTAGAATCCCCTGAAGTGAAGACCTTGGGATAGGCCTCTTTTCATACCTCACTCATCATTCCTGTTTCTATTCTCTTCCCTACTTCCTAGTTTAGACATCAAAGGACTCTTGGATTTTCCAACTAGTCCTTAAGTCCCATATTCTTCTGGGGTATGGTGTCCTAAGTGAGAAGAGGGAGAACCATCTTGAGAAAACAGGAAAGAACTCAGTGCTGCTTGAAGCTCAGCTTCCAGGTGCCCCAGAGCATTCAGGACCACTGAGGAAAGGGAATGGCTATTATTTCACAAAACTTCCTTGTAATAGAAAAATGTGCCACACTGTGTCTATTTGCCTTTCTTGGGGTCCTGAGCACTGTCTGGGAACTCATTTGCAGATCTGCTTTGTGTGCAAGAAAAAGGGAGCTGCTATCAACTGCCAGAAGGATCAGTGCATCAGAAACTTCCATCTGCCTTGTGGCCAAGAAAGGGGTTGCCTTTCACAATTTTTTGGAGAGTACAAGTGAGTGAGGAAGGAGAAAAGTCCGGCTTCCTTTTTGCAACTTGTTATTCAGCCACTAATGAAATCAGAGTCCAGTTCTCACAAGCAGGCCTGTTTTGATTCACCAGTGAATCTGTCCCTCCATTCAGTAATAAGAAACAGTGTCTTGACTTGGAGATTTCACAGGGGTTTCTTCTTGCTTCCTGCCCCCTCCTTAAATTACAAACAGCTGGGGTACTTAGACAGCTGCTCAGCACTAAGTGGGGCTTTCAGGAACAAGAGGCTATGAAGACAGTTCTGGGAACTTTGCTCAGTAGGGGAGCAGCCGTGAGAAGGCATGTGGCTGTTCTTCACCCTGCCTCTCCTCTTCCCTATGAGTGTGGAGGTTCACTGGGCACCAGCCCGGGTGGCTGGCTGCCCCTCCTAGAGTGGGCCATTGGGAAACTGCATCGATGACAAACCAGAAACCAAGTCTGTTTACCTGCCACAGATCATTTTGTGACAAACATCGCCCAGCACAGAACATCCAACATGGGAATGTAGGGGAGGAAAGCTGCATCTTGTGTTGTGAAGACTTATCCCAACAGAGTGTTGAGAACATCCAGAGCCCGTGTTGTAGTCAAGCCATCTACCACCGCAAGTGCATACAGGTGGGGCTTTTTCTGCCCTGGGGCCCTTCCACCATTGCCCTGGTTCTCTGCCTGGAACCAGAGCACCCTGGGAACGTTCAGGTGTGCCTCAGCTTTGGTGCTCCATGCTGGAGGCCTGTATTCAGGGCTGGTTTCAGGCAGTTAGAGGAAAGTCAGTCCAGTCTGTGGTCATTCCTGACCTATAGGACCTCACACATAAGATTTAGAATAAGCAAAATCTTCGGCATTGCTAGAGCAAATGGGCTCATCCCAGAATGAGCTGAGGAGCCTCCCTGTCAGCCTCACTTCCTGGGATGAAAGAGAAGGCAAACGTGTATCCAGGTACCTGACCCCTACTTAGTACTGCCGAGCCCCATGGCCAGAGATGACGGCTGAGGCACTCCTGGGAATTCTCTTGAAAGTATTTTGGTCCCAGGTCTGACGCCTGGATTTGCAGTCCTCACCCTAGCCCACTCAAACTCCTTTTCCTGTACCGTCAGTCAAACTCTCTTAGCAACATCCTCTTTGTGGGGGTGAGGGTGGGAGGGGAAATAAGTTAGTCAAAGGGTTTTTATAAACACAAAGCTCTTACCTGTTTCTCTTACAGAAATATGCCCACACATCAGCAAAGCATTTCTTCAAATGTCCACAGTGTAACAATCGAAAAGAATTTCCTCAAGAAATGTTGAGAATGGGAATTCATATTCCAGACAGGTAGTGGGAACCCCAGAGCAGGAACTGAGCCAGGGAGAGGGTTGCCTAGATTTCTAGAGAGGAGGTGAGTGAGAGGATAGTTCAGAGAATGAGAGCAGTAGAGGCACTGATAGTGAAGAAGGAAGGGGAGGAGGGAGTGCTTTTCAATTATCAAAACAAGGGAGGGGAAAGAAGTTTGTGGGGGAAGCGGGTGCTTGTTGCTAAAAAGGGCATTTGGGGAATCAGAATTCCCTGGGTGATTGAGTTCTTGGATTCCAGAGTGGAACTAAGGAACCCGCATGCATGTTCCATTCATCCTGCTTCAACCCTCTCCCACTGCCAGGCCACTTGACCAGCCTTGTTGGAAGTGTTCGGGCAGCCTACTGAACTCTTACTGTGCTTAGCTTGGGGTTCTTCCTAACTTCTCCCTGATGGACAAAAGTTTTACCAACCCATTATGTTCTTATTCACTGTTTCTTCTCCCACTGCAGAGATGCTGCCTGGGAACTCGAGCCAGGGGCTTTCTCAGACTTATATCAGCGCTATCAGCACTGTGATGCTCCCATCTGTCTGTATGAACAAGGCAGAGACAGCTTTGAGGATGAAGGGTAGGAGAAGGATTCTGGCTAGAAAGAGCTCTCATCAGTGCTGTCTTAGAGTTAGACCTTGGCACAGTTACTAGAAGTAAGAAATTCACTCTTGTATGCAGACCTTAGGATAAACACAATTGCTAAGTCTCATTCTTGACCAGCCCCTGATTCACTTGTGTGCAAGTGAACAGGTTTCCCCTGCAAGATCCACTCACCTTGTGCCCAGTGGAGAGACATTCAGAGCCAATTCCTTTCCTAATCTACCTTTCAAGGGGTTATGACTGATGGCAGGCTCCCAGGATCAGCACTCATCCCCTCTGAGCCATACATTCATCGTGGGTAAAATGTGCCATAAAAAATGCCTGGCCCATAGCAAACATCCAAGAATGGCAGTTAGTGTTCTGTATGTCTCCACAATCCTTCCTGGGCTTTTCCTGTAGGAGGTGGTGCCTCATTCTGTGTGCTACATGCGGATCCCATGGAACCCACAGGGACTGCTCCTCTCTTAGATCCAACAGTAAGAAATGGGAGTGTGAGGAGTGTTCACCTGCTGCAGCCACAGGTGAGGCTGGAGGGATGGGCCAGCCTTAGAGCAAGGAGCGGGCTGTAGGGACTTGTGGTGCCTGGGGAAGGAGGAAGGCATCCCACCAGAGAGGAATTAATAGTTGGTGCCTTTGACTTTGGAAGGAAAGTGGCTAGAGAGGAGCTTAAGGACCTGTGCCTGGGAGAAGCAGAGGCTTGAGTTTTCCTCTCCTGCCTTTCTCTCACCACAGACTACATACCTGAAAACTCAGGGGACATCCCTTGCTGCAGCAGCACCTTCCACTCTGAGGAGCATTTCTGCAGAGACAACACCCTGGAAGAGAATCCGGGCCTTTCTTGGACGGATTGGCCAGAACCTTCCTTATTAGAAAAGCCGGAGTCCTCTCGTGGCAGGAGCAGCCACTCCTGGAGGTCCAAGGGTGTCAGAATCACTAACAGCTGCAAAAAATCCAAGTAACACCTTCTGAGTAGCTGCTATCCCGCACAATAGGGTATGAAGCTGTGCTCCTCCATTGGGTTTGGGGAGGGAACACTCTGGGACTGTGAGACAAGGAAGCAGGACCAGCAGTGAGTTTATGAGCCAAGCAAAGAGAAGTCTCAGGGGAGCATGAGGAGGGAGCAGCCCAGATGCCAACAAGGAAATGCGTTTATGGCTACAAGAGTGCCTCTGCTTTCTCCTCCTCTCTTCCCACCAAGATTCTTCCACCTCAATCTGGTTTTCACATGGCTCTTCTTCACCCATGTTTGTTGTTTTGCAAATAAAGGTGTTCTCTCCGTTGGTGTCTCCTTATAAATTCATTCTGAAATTTGCGTGGGTAGTAAAGATTCTAGGGGGTAGAGTGTGAGAATAAGAAAACTCACCCTCCTAATCCATAAAATTCAGGGAATTAATGTAGAACTTTTAGCTTAGAATATAGACATGTTTCTTTGGAGGGAAAGAAACCTGTTTATACAGAAATTGGCATTACAGGGGCAGAGAATCTTCATCAATCATTGTGCAAATAATAAGTACACAGGTTCTCTTTAAGGAGGTGAGCCAGCATAGCAGTCCACACTGGATGGAGAATAGGCCCTTGTTGCAAGGCTTGGGGCCCTGGACTCAAATAAGTCAGGGACTGCCATGCTTACACATGGGGCATAAGGGACTCCATTCTTTCCAGACTGGTGTGGGCTTCAGCATACCTCCACAGCATGAGTGAGCCCAGTCAAACCCTCACTGCCTGGTGGTTTGAGCATTTCCGTCCAGAGTTTAACTATGAATTTGCGTGCCAGGACATTCAAATTAGGCAAGGTGGCCGGGCGCACTGGCTCATGCCTGTAATCCCAGCACTTTGGGAGGTCAAGGCGGACAGATCACTTGAGGTCGGGAGTTCGAGACCACCCTAGCCAACATGGTGAAACCCCATCTCTACTGAAAATACAAAAATTTGCTGGGCATGGTGGCAGGTGCCTGTAATCCCAGATACTTGGGAGGCTGAGGCAGGAGAATCACTTGAATCAGGGAGGTGGAGGTTGCAGTGAGCGGAGATTGTGCCATTGCACTCCAGCCTGGGCGACAGAGCAAGACTCTGTCTCAAACAAAAGCAAGACAACTAGGATGGAAATCTGGCAGAAGGCCTAGAGAGAAATTGAACAAAGCCTATGTTACATTTTTATGTTTTTAATAATTTCATGGGATTTGGTTAGTGGGGAGAATTCAGAACCAGATAGTTCTCAACACCTTGCCACTGAATCATCGCCACTAACGGTGGAAGACAATGTTCTCATTCCAAACGTTGTAGACCCTGAAGACTTATATCTGAGGTGTGTATGCAATGAGTGTCTTCAGATTTGAGCAAATTCACTTGAAATCAAATGGAGGCTGGCTGTGTTTTTCTGTTATTATCAAAGTATACACGCAAAGTAACACAGACTTTTAAAAGTCTAATAGTACTAAAAGGATTATAATGAAAAACAGTTTTGACTTACCCTTCCCTACTTCCATTCCTACTCTCTAAAGACAACTACTTCCCATTTTTTAAAGCTGTTTCTTAATTTATTAATCTTAGACATTATTGACTTTCTATTATGTTACATAAAGATTTAGCACCTTTAGAATCTTCTCATTTTTGACTGGGCACGGTGGCTCATGCCCATTAATCCCAGCACTTTGGGAGGCCGAGGCAGGCAGATCACTTAAGGTCAGGAGTTCAATACCAGCCTTGCCAATATGGTGAAACCCCATCTCTACTAAAAATACAAAAATTAGCCAGGCACAGTGGTGGGTGCCTATAATCCCAGCTACAAGGGAGACTGATGCAGGAGAATTGCTTGAGCCTGGGAGGCGGAGGTTGCAGTGAGTCGAGATCACACCACTGCACTCCAGCCTGGGCAACAGAGCAAGACTGTCTCAAAAAAAAAATTAAATTAAAAAAACATAATCTTCCCGTCTTCATTCGCCTCAGATAATTATATCGCAATTTTCATTAATTTTCAGTGTTTATATTATGATGCTAGAAATACTGTTCACCACTGAGCCAAGCAGTACACTATACCTTTCCTCTTTTGTACAATTTTTTTTCTGAAATTAATAACTGCTTTTTTGGTATATACCTATTGCTCATTCTTCTCAAATGTTGCAAATGATCAAAAAATGTCTCAAAATGCAATTTTCCTCATAGGCCAGGCATCAGATCACTATCAGCTGCACTTCTTTTCCTGAAGACCTGCCTCCCAGAGCCACCTCCTCCTGGGCTGGCTGCTCCTAGAGTTCCTGCACAGCTGTCCTCCTACGGCTCCCCACAATTATGCCCTTTTTCTTCATTTCCTTTCTCTTGGGTTTGACGACTCAATCCTATCCTTGCTTATTTGGCTATCCAGGGAAATTTTGTTAGAGCTCTACAAGTAACAGGAACATTTTTTAATTGTGAGCTTTCATATAAAACACAATATTTAACCCATTCTAAAGATTCAACTCTTGCAGTGACAATTCATAACTGAAAGATGCTCCCTAGATTAAGACTTTAGTTCTAAACCTAGAGTTTCTGTAACTTGGGTCACTAGGCATATTAGGGATCTGTGGTAGTATTAATATATTTTCTTAAGGAGTCTATTGTATACTCAAGTGTGAGAAACACTATCTAAACTGAGAGTAATGGCCCCTAACAGTGCCCTCTCGACTTCAGATTCAGTGGGTAGAAGGGGAGCTTGGAAGGGGGCAGTTTTTGTCACCCAGATGTCAGCTGCCCTACCTCTGTGTACAGTTGGCGTTGTGGGTACTTGCTTAGCTAACAGGACAGTGCATGCATACACACACACACCTATTAACTATTTCTTACTCTTTGTATTTTTAGTCTCCACTGATGTTAATAGCCTATTTTTATAGACTGGAAACTCCAACTTTGAAATGTTCTATTCTTCATCTGGGCCTAATCAGTCATTCTCCACTAAATAACTGGCTTATTTCTTTTTTCCCTTTTTTTTTTTTTTTTTTTTTTTTGAGACAGTCTGTTGACCTCGTGATCCGCCCACCTCGGCCGCCCAAAGTGCTGAGATTACAGGTGTGAGCCACCGCACCCGCCACCGTGCCCGGCCTCTTTTTGCTTTTTTTTCTTTTTCTTTCTTTCTTTTTTTTTTGAGAGGGAGTCTCACTCTGTTGCCCAGGCTGGTGTGCAGTGGCACAATCTTGGCTCACTGCAATCTCCGCCTCCTGGGTTCAAGCGATTCTCCTTCCTCAGCCTCCTGAGTAGCTGGGATTACAGGCACATGCCACCATGCCAGGCTAATTTTGTATTTTTAGCAGAGACAGGGTTTCACCAAGTTGGTCAGGCTGGTCTCGAACTCCTGACCTCGTGATCTGCTTGCCTCAGCATCCCAAAATGCTGGGATTACAGGCATGAGCCACCATGCCCAGCCCTTTTTTTTTTTTTTTTTTTTTTTTTTTTT
>NW_016824620.1:685647-689777 GCF_001698545.2 Rhinopithecus bieti | reverse complement strand
TTTTTTTTTTTTTTTTTTTTTGAGACAGGGTCTCACTCTCTGCAGTGGCATGATCATGGCTCACTGCCCCGACCTCCCTGGGCTCAGGTAATCCTCCCACCTCAGCCTTCCAAGTAGCTGAGACTACAGGCACGCACCACCATGCCTGGCTAATTTTTTTTATTTTTTTTTTAGAGATGAGGTTTCACCATGTTGCCAAGGCTGGTCCTGAACCCCCGGGCTCAAGGGATCTGCCCACCTTGGCCTCGTAAAGTGCTGAGATTACAGGCATAAGCCACCACACCCAGCCAGCTTCTTTCTTAAATAGGCTTTTAGTTTAGAATAGTTTTAGACTTACAGAAAAATTGTAAAGATAGTATAGAGTCCCATATATCCCAAACCTACTTTCTCCTACTATAAACACATTAGTACAGCAAATTTGTCACAATTAAAGAATTAATATTGATACATCATTATTGACTAAAGCCCAAATTTTATTCAGATTTTCTTGTCTTTTCTGTTCCAGGATACCACATTGCATTGTGCCATATCTCCTTAGGTTCCTCTTGGTTGTGACAGAGTGGCAGACTTTCCTTGATTCTGAAGACCTTGATAGTTCTGAGGAGTATTGGTCAAGTATTTTGCAGAGTGTCTCTCAACTGGGATTGTTCTGATATTTTTCTCATGATTAGACTGGGGTTATGGGTTTTAGGGAGGAAGATACAGATGAAGTGCCATTTTCATCACATCATATCAAAGTTACATAATATCAACATGACCTGTCACTACTGAGGTTGACTTTGATCATTTGGCTGAGGAAGGTTTTGTCAGATTTCTCCACTGTAAAGTTACCCTTTTCCCCCCTTTTTCTTTTCTTTCTTTCTTTTTTTTTTTTTAATTTATTTTTTATTTTTTTGAGATGGAGTTGTACTCTGTTGCCCAGGCCGAAATGCAGTGGTACAATCTTGGTTCACTGCAACCTCTGCCTCCCGGGTTCAAGCAATTCTCCTGCCTCAGTCTCTAAGTAGCTGGGATTACAGATGTGTACCACCACACCAGCTAATTATTTTTTAGTAGAGATGGGGTTTCACCATGTTGGCCAGGCTGGTCTCGAACTCCTGACCTCGAGATCCACTCACCTCAGCCTACCAAAGTTCTGGGATTACAGGTGTGAGCCACTGCACCCAGGCTTTTCCTCTTTTCATATTACACCTTCCAAAAGGAAGTCACTATGTGGAGCCTACAGTTAAGTAGGGATTTTTATGCAACTCCTTGAGGATGGAGTATCTACATAAATTATTTGGAATGGTTCTGCATGGGAGATTTACCTATTTTC
Source organism: Rhinopithecus bieti (assembly GCF_001698545.2). Lineage (NCBI taxonomy): Eukaryota > Metazoa > Chordata > Mammalia > Primates > Cercopithecidae > Rhinopithecus > Rhinopithecus bieti. Next base: position 688,462 of record NW_016824620.1, on the reverse strand, counting down.
TCCTGCTCACTTATTTAGTCAATTTTTTTTTTTTTTTTTTTTTTTTTTTTTTTTTTTTGTGAGACGGAGTTTTGCTCTTGTTGCCCAGGCTGGAGTGCAGTGGTGCAATCTTAGCTCACTGCAACCTCCGCCTCCCGGGTTCAAGTGATTCTCCTGCCTCAGCCTCCCAAGTAGCTGAGATTACAGGCATGCACCAGCCACCATACCCGGCTAATTTTGTATTTTTAGTAGAGACAGGGTTTCACCATGTTGGTCAGGCTGGTCTCGAACTCCTGACCTCAAGTGATCCACCCGCCTCACCCTCCCAAAATGCTGGGATTACAGGCGTGAGCCACCGTGCACAGCCTGTTCAATCATTTAGTATGGACTCCTGGACATGTATTTGATACTTTGGGTTACAATGTAATAATACTTTATTTTGTTGCTCAAATTGCTTTCACCATTGGGTGTTCATGTGTCCTTTTCACACATCCCCATCACTGTGTGTTTGGTTTGGTTTCGTTTTTGAGCACTTTTTTACTTTCTGGCACAACAAGATGCCCCAAGCTCATCTTCTTTTAAATGCCTGTTTCATTACAAACACATGTTTAAAAATTTTAGGCCGAGCGCGGTGGCTCACGCCTGTAATCCCAGCACTTTGGGAGGCCGAGGCGGGCGGATCACGAGGTCAGGAGATCGAGACCATCCTGGCTAACACAGTGAAACCCCGTCTCTACTAAAAATACAAAAAAAAAAATTAGCCAGGCGTAGTGGCGGGCGCCTGTAGTCCCAGCTACTTGGGAGGCTGAGGCAGGAGAATGGCGTGAACCCGGGAGGCAGAGCTTGCAGTGAGCCGAGATCACGCCACTGCACTCCAGCCTGGGCGGCAGAGCGAGACTCCGTCTCAAAAAGAAAAAAAAAAAATTTTTAATACCTATTTTCATAACTGATGTGTCTTATTAGAATTAATTACTGTTTCATAACTTAGGAGCTGGGACAAATTAGTTCACTTAGGGATAGTAGAAATAGATGTTAAATAAAACTTTCCCAAAACACCTGCTCCCCTTCCTCTAATCGTTACCTTTACAGGAACCATAAACTAAGGCCAGAAACCTCAGAATTTCCTTCAACTTCCCTCTCTGCCCAGCCAACCTCTTTCTTGTCAGTTTGACTGTTTTTCAAATGTTTGCCTTCCTCTCCTTCCCATTGTCAGTGCTCAGCTCAGACTTTGGTGCCTCATAGGATGGGCAGCAAAAGTCTTCTGTCTGCATGGTTTCCTGTGTCCACTTGCTTCTCTGACACATCCACCCTTTTCCCTTCTGCCAATTACCACAAAACATCTGCTAACTCTTTGCTCAGGATGGCCCTGCTGAGATTGGCGTTCAAGACCTTCTACAAATAGGGCCTTCCATAGCTGCATCTCCCAGGACACCCCACCCACAGGCGTTCTGCTCTGGCTGCCTCAGAATACTGGGCCCTGGGCCTGGGGTTCTCAGCCTGGAGAGTCCTGGCATCCATCTTCAGCCTGGTAAACATAGCCTAAGGGCTACTTCTTCATCTCTAAGCACTCTTACTGGCTCTATTTGTACCCCCTGTTATAGCCCATGTCATTCTCTGTCTGTCCTACAGTTGTGGGTCTGTCTGTCCTGCTAGATCAGAAGCTCCTTATCGGCAGGGACCCGTCTGTCTTATTAACCTTTCTTCCCCTCATGATGCCTGGCCCAGGACTCCACGTTCAGAGGCAGTTTAATGTCTACAGAATTGATGGATGCTCCACACCCTGTATTCATAAGCCTCTGTTTTGCTGCTAAACACCAGAGGGCACTGTTAGCATGTTGATGAAGACGATTATGATGACCTCCCCCTCCCCAGACCTGGAAGGCTGGGAATGGCTTATGAAAATCTTGCTTCTGTTTTAGGATTGCATGAGACTTATTGCACCTCAATTGTTCTAAACACATCTGTTTGAATTTATTCGTGAGGCACGTTCCAGTTGGGATTAGAGATGAGTTTGAAAGCTATTAATGACGGTTCCCCCTCACAGGTCAAATCCTCAGACAAGACCTCTTTCATAGTCTCTCCATATCCAAAGTGGCTCTCCTAACCCACCAAAAATGTCTCCCAATTACTCACTGACAGGCATCCAGCTGCCCTCTCCTCCACCAAAAATTGCGACTGACAGTCCCAAGGGGAATGTGGGACATGATTCTATTCCTTTTCTGCCCCACCCTCCTCCCACATGCACAAGTACATGTCCACCCGAATGCACACTCACTGACATCAGGATCTCTAGGTGGTGGCTCAAAAGCTCTAGCCTCTATGGGTGGGGTGGGAGGATGCTGTGAGAAGCAGCACCTCCACTGGCCCTGACCCCAGGGAGACAGCATCAGTTTCCCATGTGCCCCCAGTCACAGCATCATGGGGGCCCCCAGGTGTGAGAAGTCTCCCTAGTGAGCCGGGCGCGGTGGCTCACGCCTGTAATCCCAGCACTTTGGGAGGCCGAGGCAGGCAGATCACAAGGTCAGGAGATGGAGACCAATGTGAAACCCCGTCTCTACTACAAATACAAAAAACTAGCCGGATGCGGTGGCGGGCTCCTGTAGTCCCAGCTACTCAGGAGGCTGAGGCAGGAGAATGGCGTGAACCCGGGAGGCGGAGCTTGCAATGAACCGAGATCGCACCACTGCACTCCAGCCTGGCGGACAGAGCGAGACTCCATCTCAAAAAGAAGTCTCCAGGCCGGGCGCGGTGGCTCAAGCCTGTAATCCCAGCACTTTGGGAGGCCGAGACGGGCGGATCACGAGGTCAGGAGATCGAGACCATCCTGGCTAACACA
>NW_016824620.1:625929-685311 GCF_001698545.2 Rhinopithecus bieti | reverse complement strand
GGGTGACAGAGCGAGACTCCGTCTCAAAAAAAAAAAAAGAAGTCTCCCTAGTGACTAAGCCAGGAAGCTCCATTTCAAAGAAGCTGGCTATTTGCAAAGGTGTCATGGCTTGTACATTTTCCAAAAAACGACAGAAAACTGAAGAACTGATTTTTTTCCCCAAAACAAAAAACCCTTGCCCTCACTTCTCCCTAGCAAACCTGCTCTAATCCTGGGATCCCTGAGCAATGTGACAGCATGAGGTCCAGATGGAAGGGGTAAGCCCCAGGAGCCCCTTCCCCTTGCTTTTGGTGTAAACTGGCTTCTTGACCCTGCCCTGCACACACCTCTAATAAACAGGAAGGCATCTGCGCCATTAGTATCCATCCTTTTCAGAGCATCTGAGACCTGTCTGGACCATCAAAGCCATCTCCAGCCCCCGGGAGCATACTGGAGGAGACACCAGCCTTGCCAAAACAATTCTCCATTGTGTTCTTCCCCTTAGAAATCATGGGTTTGTAAACAGCCCCTTACATTTCGACAGGTCCTGCCCTGCCTTTGTGCTGGTGTGTTGTTTTTTCTTCCCTGAACAATGTCCTTTCCAGTAGGGCCAGCCGTTCACACCATTGTCTGAGACCCTTGGACTACAGGAAACATCACCAGATTCTTATCAGCTGGGGGCAGCAGTAGGGGGGTGAACAGATGAGATCATGTCCACAGAGCAAGTGGCTGGTGTACCACATCATTCCCCATGCCTTCATCTGTGAGAGCAGAGCCCACCTCGCCCTCCATCAATCTGGGCTTCATGTGTCCTGAGTCCAGTCCCCTCCATTTGGTGGTAGACACCTGGACTCTGTTCCAGGCCTCTGTTGAGTCACTTTGGAATCCTATCAGCCCGCAACTGTCTCCTTGCCCTGGTCATTCTTCACAGCAGTGAAACAGGCCCTTTCGGGTGGATCAGGGGATACTCTGGTCATCATCCTCTCTGGGGTAAAGAGGTCAAGACTGGTCAGCTGAGTCCTCCCATCAGCAGTGTCCCTGCGTGCAGGCTATTAGCTAGCCACTGGAGGCCTGGCCCAAAGACAGCCCCATATCCCTTACATGGCCTCCCTGGAGACTCTGCAGCAGCCCTCGTCCTCAGTGGAGAGTGATTTTTTTAAAGGCTTCATGAGGAACCAGGAGTTTCCTTAATAGAAATCCAGCAAGGAAAGTGAAAGGCTTCATTAGGACGCAGTCTCTAAGGGAGAGGGGCCCAGTAGTGGTACCCACAGCAAAGGCGGCCAGGGACTGGGCAGTGAGAATGGGCACAGGGCCACAGCTGCCTTGCCTTGTCTCCTATACACCCGAGGGATGGCTGAGTATGGAAGGAGAGCCAGGGTGGGGCCCAACAATTCCCAGGCACCTTATCAGATTTTTATTTATTTATTTATTTATTTATTTATTTATTTATTTGTTTTTTGAGACAGAGTCTTGCTTTGTTGCCCAGGCTGGAGTGCAGTGGCACGATCTTGGCTCACTGCAACCTCTACCTCCCGGGTTCAAATGATTCTCGTGCCTCAGTCTCCTGAGTAGCTGGGATTACAGGTGTGTGCCACCAGCTAATTTTTGTATTTTTAGTAGAGAAGGGGTTTCACCATGTTGGCCAGGCTGGTCTCGAACTCCTGACCTCAGGTGATCCACCCACCTCAGCCTCCGAAAGTGCTGGGATTGCAGGTGTGAGCCATCGTGCCTGGCAACCTTTTCAGATACTGTGTCCAAACCTAGCCCTACCCACTGTCCCTCTCTCCAAGTTTAGAGTGTTAGAAGACCCTGGGAATTTGTTCTTGGTGTATGTTGAACTTCCTTCTTGTAGAACCCACTGCAATCCAAGACTTAGGTGAGGCTGGGATGGGACCTTAACTGGGATGGAAACTGGGCTATTTCTGAGCAACTACCTCCTAGCTCTAAGACGTGGTTGGCCAAGGGCGCCTCTGTTTGCTGGATTTCCAGAGGCATGTGAGCCAGGCTTCTGGGGCCCACCTGGCTGGAGCTGCAGCTGGACCCCCTGCCAGCCCATAAAGAGGACAGGCTGGCGGGAGGTACACCAGGTTCCTGGGGGCTGCTACCTGACCACTCTTCCAAGCAGGGGATTCTAGGGCTGTCTAGGGCCTGACCCCGAGCTTAGCCAATGAAAGAAAGGCCCAGGAGTCACTTGAGAAAGTGGAAACTGCTGTTTTCCTCTTATTCTGACTCCTCCCTGCCCCCCACCTTCTTAGAAACGATTCTGTTGGATGGCAGGACAGCCACAGACTAGGGGTGAATGCTAGCCCTCCACAGAGGACCATGCCAGACACAGGAGGGGCCAGAAGTAGGCTGGGTATGGGAGGACGAGAGCCGGGAACAGAGTACAGTCCAGGCCCAAAGGGCAGCAGATTGGCCGCTTGGCAGCCCTGTCCTGGGGTAGCAGAGTCTACTCCGGCAAGGGTCATAGGAAACCAAGATGTGGCTATTTCATCAGAAGGCTGGGGCTTCCGGAGCCTACAGGCTGAGAAGGCAATTACTAATTAATCAAGCTCACATGTTAAGGGAGGGAATTAACCTAATCAACATTTTTCCAAAATATGTTATTCAAAATGTTAGAAACATGAGATGTTAGCTGCTCCATGGGAAAAAAGAGAGAACCAAATGTTTTGGAAAAGCACATAGCACATAGTAGGCATGCACATTAGCAAGAGATCATCACAGGACTTCTCAGGGCCTTCACAGGGCAAGCCAGCAGGCAGCATTTCAGCTCTGTCAGGGCCAAAGGGGCAGAACACGGGGACCACGAGATCTTGGAGGGTCCCATGGGATTATAGTTATCTCTTGGAACCACTGGGCTAGTCTCATTCTCTAAGCCCCTTTCCAGCTCTAAATCTGTTTGGGAAGTCATGGAACAGAGGCCCCAAGAACAGAGGAAGCTTTAGACACAGAGGAAAGAGCTTTGACAAGACGAGAGAGAGGCTGAAATCACTGAGGCAGGAAATAGGGCTTGAGATGGGAGGGGGAGGTGGCGTGGACCAGGGAGGGGTCTGGTCCAGAGGGGTCTTCCAGGCCACCCTGGGGAGAGTGGTGCATGAGGGAAGAAGGGGGCGCCGGAGCCCGCCTTCACACACCCCTCCCAGCCCAGCACACTGTGCCAGGTGGGTGCCCTGGTGACACTTCTCAGTCAGAGGTGATGATGCTTCCTGGGGTGGGGTGACAGGGTTTCAGGCTCTGTCAGGCCTAAGTGATCGTGGAGGGCGCAAGGAACAAAAGGAAAGGCCAGCTCCAGGGCCCGGGCTGCAAGATGAGACTTATGACTGACCTGTTAAGACCCCTAGTCTACAGCAGGGATTGAGGGACCTGCTCAAGCAAGAGGCCCAGGGAAGTCTCCCTGGGAAGGTAGGGTTATGACCCTTCAATCTTCCTCCAGCAGCAGTGGAGTCTGCTCTTTGGGGCTGGGGTGTTGATGTCACTAGGGAGTGGGAGCCATGCCCAGACGGACCTCCTGCAGTGTGCCCAATAGGTCAGATGTTCGGGGCCTCCCCTCCTTTCCAGAAACCACAGCCCCCACAGCACAGCCCCAGTCCCCCAGCCATGAGGACTTAATATCCGTTGGTATGTGGCTTGGGATGAAGGCAGGAACCATGCCAAGTGTCACTGTGACAAATGTCAAGTGTTATTATGAAAAAGGAGCAGAGCTGCCTACATGCCCAGCTGCCCTTTGCCAATGTTTTTTTTTTTTCCTCTTTTGGTTCAAGATCCTCCTGAAGTCCCAAGAAGGTCAGTCTTACAAACCCACAGGCCAGGATGTTCCTCATTTAATGAGCAATCTCGGCTTCATAGACAAAGCCCTCTAACTCCTTCCTTCCCCTGATACCCATCTTCCTCCTTTCTAGAAAGCACCACCCAGTCTCTTTCTTTAAGTCCTTTTCCAGCTCTAAAACCTGTTTGGGAAATCATGAAACAGAGGTCACTCAGGGTGACCTTCTTTCTCATGCAATGGATGGGAGGGCTCTTCATTTTCAGCTCATGTGCATGGCATCAGTCCATTTAGTACAATACACAGATACACAGTAATAATATAATTACATGATGCAAATATTAACTTCATCTCTTTCCTTGTAAATTCGGCTTTTCTCACCAGAGCTCAGGGGCAGTCATGACAATAGTAATTACAAGAAATATGCTCTGAGAACAGAGAAACCACAAAGCCCATCTCAACATACAAATACAAAAATAGAACTCGCACATACAGGGCGTTTCCAGGAGTTAGTAGCATACAGTACCATGGGTGGGGTGCGGTTGGCAGAAGCTGTCCACTTTTTCCAAGTGCAGGTGTTCGTTGCTGAGGACCTTGTGCTCCTCCTCCCTTCATTTTCTAGAGTAACTTCCCAGAGAACCCTGCCTGGAGCCTGCCAAGCCAGAGTCCAGCCTAAAGGCCCAGAGGGCTGTTTGTTTCTTTCTGGCCTCCCTAGGGTAGAGGGCAGAGCTGGCTGCAGCTCTGACACCCTTTCTTGGAGCTCCACACTCTCTCCTCCCCGCTTTAATCCCCTCTGTCTCCCCTCCCTTCTGCTCTTCAGCCCCTATCCTTTCCTCCTCTCCTCCTCTGCTTTGACCAGCTGACCTCCCAGCAGACAGCACTGCAGGCTGGAAGGCTTCTCAGGGCGTTGATAGGTTAATCTCTGCTTCTGGTTCATTTACTACATGGCCAAAGGGGAGAAAGGAGGGGTATTTCAGGTCCCAGTTCTCTGGAGGTGCCAGGGGTAGGGGAAAGATAAAACCCAAGGCAGTCTGGGTTTGAGTTTCAGTGGGGCAGGGAACCCTGTCTTGCTTTTTATCTTTTTTTCCCCTCCTTTCTTTGTCTTGGTTGTTTTAACGGAGAGAATCTCAAACCCGGTGGTCTTATCTCTTTCCAGTCAGTTTTGTGGGTCATGAATGTGTTCATGTGCAGGCTGGGAACAACTTTTCATTTAGTCCTCCTCCTCCCCTCTGTGCTCCCCAGCCTGAGAAACTGCTGATGGCAAAAACACCTCCACTACGTGCCCAGGCAGAACGCATCCTTGCCATCCGATCTTTACCCCCAAGAATCAGCAGGACTTACACTTCGTTTTTTTCTCTACCTTGTTTCCCCCTTAAAAGAAAAGCAGTCTTCCTAAATCCATTTAGCATAAAACAGAGATTCCAGAGATGGAAACACTGGGTCTTACAGGTGGCTTCTGAGCTAACTGATGCCATCCTGAGTCCTTGTGGACACCTGTTCCTGCTGGGTCCCACAGTCTATCCTAAGGGTCTCCTGCCCTCTGTCCATCTCCATATCCTCTCAATCTTCTGCCTCCCTGGCCCTGATTCTGAGGACTGCAGGGCTCACAGAGCCTCCACATCCCCAGCCTCCAGGGCTGCGGCATGCTTACATCACCCTGGGAAAGACAGCCCACTCTTCCCGCCTGCACCCTTCCCCAGTTCCCCCGCCCTATCTCTAGTCCACAGACACAAGGGACAACAATCCCCCAGAACCCACCCCTCCCCGCTCGTGGGCGTGGAGAGCCTGACAGTGGGGAGGGGGTCCTCTCAGGAGGGGTAGGTATCTCAGCAACCCTAGCCTGGGGAAAGGAAGTCAGGCTGTGAGATGCCCCCACCTGGTTTACAAAGTGAAGCCTGAGCCCTGACCAACCCAGATCCCTGGGGACTCTAGCAGTCCATGCCTCTAGATTATCTATGCCTCTCTGTGATTCTCAGATGGAGAAGAGGTGGTGGGCAGTGGCAGAGAGCCACCAAGATATCATGGCACGACAGGAGAGGAGGTGCATTGTTGCTCCACCTTCCTAACACCTCCATGTTCCCTCCCCACGTCGGTCAGGTAGGCTCTTCTTACAGGATGCTAGCTTAGAGGCCATTTCCACCCTCCTCTGGCTGCCTGAGAGCCTGCTACCGGGACACCCCCTAGACCCACCCACACACCCACTCTGAGGGTCACTCAGAATGGCCATTGTTCTGTAGGCTGGGAAAGAACCACCCAACCCTCTTGCCTCTGGGCACACCCGGAAATGTGCTCCGGAAGCCAGGCCATCTCTGAGAACAAATGGCAGATCCCTTGGGGCTGCCAGTGGCCAGAGGGTGCTGGCTCCAGCCAGGTCTGAGAGCACAGAGAGGGGGCAGCGAACAGGCCTCAAGCACCCGGCCCCTCCATCAGACCCCAGTCTTTTCTGTAGGTGGCCCAGTAGCAGTGTGGGGCACTGCTACTTAGAGACACTCTTAGACACCCGTCTCTAAGAGGCAAACAGACGTCCTGACCCCCTCTGCCCTAGCCAGGTGGGTGGGAGATGCTGGGAGCTGCTAGGGAGCTCCCCCAGCCCATCCTGACCACCCCTCCTCTGCCCGCTTCTACGTGGCCTCCACCTCCCGGGGCGTCCGATTGTGCTCAGCATGCACCCGGCTCTTCATCTTCTTGCCTAGCTCCAGCCCTGCCCAGCTCTTGCCCTTGGCCTGCTTGCCCCGGCTCCGGCTCCGGAAAGAGCCTGAGCATTCCATGGTGCCCCTGCACCACACGCGCTCACAGTACTCATCCACCCGGGGCAGGTTGGCAAAGCCGATGAGCTGCAGGATGTCCTTGTACCAGGCCTTGGGTCGGGTGGAAGCCAGGCCTCCCCGGGCTGGGGGCTCCTCTGGCTTTGGCTCCGGAGGGAACACGTTGTCCAGCTGTGAGGCCACAATCACCACCAGAGCCAGGCGGACCACAGTCTGGGAGAAGCCATGCTCCAGAGTGGTGCAGGTGTATGTGCCTGCATCGAAACGGCTGAGCCTGCGGAACAGCAGCCCTCGCTCCGTGTGCAAGACTCGCTCGTCCGTCTTCACCTGCCAGGCGGGTGGGAGGGCATGAGTGGGGTGCGAGGTGGGAGTGTACCATCAGCTTCTCTGCCCCAGCTTTTCTGCCATCCTTGGGGCCCAGTGCCTGGCTACTTCTTGCCCTGTTCTCCCCTTCCCAGGAGAGGACCGGCAGCTTGGCAGTGTGGGCCTCCTCTAGACCACGAGCTAATTCAGGTGGGGCCTCACCTTCCCATAGCCCAGGAAGGAGCCTTCTCAAGGATTTTACTGGCTGGTTTCTCCCTTAGTCAGAGGACACCATTCTTGGCCTCAGAGGGCCCTGGCACACATTCCCAAGGAACAGAGGGGCTAAGATGTTATCCCCTTAGCCCTTCTGGAGGGACCATCCCATCTACAGGCTTTTCTCAAGGGAGGGGCTGTGCCCCTGGGCCCAGGACTAGGCTTCAGAACCTCCCTATGCTGCACATATGCACATGCACGCGTGCGTGCACACACACACACACACACACACACACAGAGACACACACGCGGCCTTCCCATCCTGGTCTGAACTGTTCACTCCCCCGACGGTGCGAGCTGACAGCCCCAGCCCAGGGTGGGCTGAGCGCCCATCACAGCGTGGGAAGCAGGAGTGCCGTTCTGATCCCAGCTGGCCTCTGGCCTGGACCCTGTGTGGGCTTTAGTCTGCACATCTGTGTGTTGAGGGTGGATTGCTTGGGCCGTTAGCTAGTGTTGTGAAACACCATCTTGTTGCTCCCCTCCTCCCCTGGGGAATCTTCTCAGTGCCCAGCCCAACAGCTGGCCCAAGGCTAGCCTCCCCCAGTTCCCAGGCTGGAGGGAGAGCCCCTCCTGTAATCAATCCACTCCTGCCCCTCCCCTTCCCTGCCCCAGCCAATGCCTATCCTCAGGCCCCAGACTTAAGCCATCCCTGGGATTGACAGACCTTTCCGGATGGGGGAGGAGAGGGCCTGAGCAGACAGCTGGACTCCAGGGAGGAAGTGTGGGGCCAGGCTTTGAAGGTGGAGGGCAAGGACCAGTGGTTAGGAACCCAGAAGGTTCTCTTCTGTTGTGTGTGTGTAGCATAGGGAGGTTCTGAAGCCTAGTCCTGGGCCCAGGGCACAGCCCCCTCCCCTGCCTGGGGCAGAAGAGAACCAAGAACCCCTGGAGAAGAGAAACCTTCAAAGATGAGCCATGTGTGTAAACATGGAAGACTTACTGGCCAGCCCAGACCCTCTTCCCTCTCTTCCATCACCCACCCGCCAGACTGGGGGAGTTCCAGCCACACCTGGCCTGGGCATTCCCAGAAGGCAGACATAGGGCACCTCCATCTAGGCACCCCAGGAGCCTAATACATACTTTTCTTAGGTTGATCTTGGCAGGTTCTCCCCAGAACCCCTTTCTAGGGCTCAGGTCTTGGGGTTCAGGATGGGAGGTGACCTCAGGACATGGAGGCTGGAGGCAGGGGTCTCCTCACTCACCTGGTCAGGCCCCTCATCCCCTGGCCTCTGCAAGAGCCAGTGGACAGCAGCCTGGGGAGACTTGGGCAGGCACTCCAGGAAGGTGCTGTTGTGCTCCGTGCCGTAGACCGTGGTAGCCGCCACAAGTCCCACTGCCTCCCCTGGAGAGAGGCAGAGGTTGGCTCAGCTTGGGAACTATGGGACCCAGATCCCAGTGCCACCACCTGACACCACAGCTCAGAAGCTCCACTAGTATGACAAGAACTTAGGCATCCATGGATCCCCAAGCCAGCCACTGTGTCCAAAGGCCCTGCTTCCATGCACTAGCAGGAGCTACACAGAGAGGGAAACAGGACTATCCGTCATGACAAGACCATTCTGAGAACACACTTTGCAAGGGTGGAGCCGAGCCACAGGGGTGAGTGACAGCCCAACCTGGGCCCTCCCACCTGCCACCACTCACCTTCCTGGCTCTGGCCCAGGCACTGCAGGACAGGGTTGCCATGCCGGATGTCCTGCCGGCGGAACCGGCGCTTGCCGAGGCTGGGGCGGTAGTGGGTACAGGAGGCACCATCCCAGGCACAATATGGGTCCCGGGCTAGGCAGCACTCTGCACAAGCAGTGCCGTAAGTCTCACACTGGTGCAGCCGCAGCTGGGCCACACCTAGCCGAGAGCCCACATACAGCATTTGCTGAGGAGGGACGGAAGTAGAGCCTGAGGTGAGCCCGGGCTTCGCCCACACGCAGCCAGGCTCTCAGCCCCTTGGCTTCCTGAGACCCCTGCCACTTGCAGGAAGTCTTCCAGAACCTCTTGGATTCATTCAAAAAATAAAAAGTGTTTATCACCCACCTGCTGCATACCAGATTCTGTGCCAGGACACAGAAGGGATGGAGGAGAACCAAGACCTGGGATGTTTTCTGTTAAGGGACTTCTCCAGGCCCTCCCAGCTGCTGACCTTTGCCCTCTATCCCAGGGGCCTTTATCCTGACTTGTCCCTGACTTTAGAGGTGCACCTTGCTTTAAGCAATCCTTGCACAAAAGTTAGGATTTGCACAAAGATACACTGAAGCAGATAAATATGGGGAGATGGGTTTTGCCACTTGGCAAATATAGTAGGCTTCTAAAAAGTGGCCTTGTTGGACTTAACATCTGGATTTTGTTTTCAGGCACACTTTTGCCTCCCTTAGGAACTGGGCTTTGTGGCTATCCCCTTATCTGGACACGGCCCCACTTACTCGGTGCTTCCAATGCCCACTGGCCACTTGTTGCAGGGGCTAATCAGGCCTGCCTCAGCACAGCTTTCCCCAGACTACAGTGGAGCTTGAGGAGGCTATGGAGCAGGGGCAGAGGAGGAGGCTGTGGAGCAGGGGCAGAGAAGGGGTCCAAGAGGAGGGTGGCAGCTGCTCTTACCCTTTTGACAGAGATCTCCATTTCAGTGATAGGTGTTGGCACCTGGGGAAGGAGAAGGGTCTCAGCGTGGGTGGGGTGGACCAGGACCTGTCACTGCACCCCGGCTTTCAGTCTCCTCCAACCCTGGGGTGGGAACCACCTAGCTCCCAGGCTGGGTCTTGCACTCCTTGGCAGCTAAGGCTGCACAGTCTTTCCCAGACAATGGGTTACAAGAAAGGCCCCCTGGTCATGGCTGGCCTCCAAGCAGGAGGCTTGGCTGAAAGCACAGAGCTAGAGTGTCCCCTCTCTCCACTTGTTCCCCAGCAATGAGGCAGCTGTCCTAAATTACCCAGCTCAGGTCCAGGAGGTACAACAGGCCCCCAAACACAGACGATCCCCTTCCTGAGTCTCTAGAGGGGCCAAGAGAACATCTAGGAGCCTTGGGGTCTCAACCATCTCCTCCTTGCAACGTGAGCCCAACAGGGTTTTGCAAAGGGTTGCTCCCCTTGACCATCCCTCCCAGCACCCCAGGCACTTTCAGCTCACAGGCTGTAGCTCTGGGCCTCCAGTCATTCATAAGTGGCTGCAAGGCCTCTGCCACAGCAGAGGTGGCGGGGGCATCTCTTTCTGCACCCTCTCCCCAGCATCCTGCCAGCTGCAAATTCAGTAAAGATAGGCTGGCTCCCTACTGGGCTTGCTCCTGCATCCCTGTAGCTAGGCTCAGACCCAAAGATGGGGCTTGGAGGGACCCTTCCATCAGCCCCTTGCTTACCTTAAACACCTGGAGCTCCTCCAGAACCACTTCCTCGGGTTCAGCTGAGCCCCCTGCCTGGAGGGCGATGACTTTGAGCACAGAGCCTGAGTCTGGGGCCAGGGAGGAGGGGTCAGCAGGACAGGAGGGGACAGCCAGGGACCCCACACCCCTCTCCAGCCTGGCCACTCTTGCTCAGCTGTCCTACCAGTCCCCAGGAAGATGACATCATAGGTCCCATCCTCTGCCTCCACGCGGTCCACCACGATCTGGTGCAGCTGCTGGGCCAGATGGGTCTTGACAAGGACAGGGCGGCCATGCTGAGGCCGCACAGGCCAGAACATGAGGGGGTGGGCTCGGGCAAACTGCAGCACCTCATCTGGGTAGTCCTTGGTGCTGCCAAAAGGCCGCCCTGGCTGCGCAGTCATCTTGCTGGGGCACTGTGGGCAGCAGGGAAGGGAGGGCCTGAGGTATCCTGAGACGGCACACACACCCCCACCACCAGTCTGTTTCCACCCCAACCAGGGCAACCTCTCTCACTGCAGGAGGGCTCTCCTCTTCTACTACACCCACCCCACCCCACCCCACCCAGGCCCTCTGGAGCCCAGGCTCAGCCAACGTCCGCTGCTGTGGGGGTGCATGGGGATATGGGGCCACTCCAAGGAGCCCTTCCCCATATCTGCTCAGAACTCGATTCCCTGGCCTTATCCCAGGAGATACTCACCACGCCAGGGCGGGGGAAGGGCACCTTGCCCACATAGGGCCCCCACTGGTGCTGAGGCCCATCTCGGTGGGCAAAGGGCCCATTGAAGACCTCCCAGATGTCCGCCATGTGGTACACACAGACGGCGAAGCCCTGGAACACAGCACTGCCAGGGCACACGGGACAGTTAGGCCAGAGTGGCCATCAAGGACAAGAAGGGGACAGCCTGGTTCCATAGGCAGGACAGAGGATAACAGTGCCTGTGCAAGCAGAGACACCAAAAAGCAAAGACCCCAAGGCAAAGGCAAAGAGAGACTCAGAGAGTACAGTCATAGGTCACAAAGACAGGGCCCATGGCAAGGCCAGGGTGCTGGATGCAGGGAAGCTGGGTGTGCCCACCTGACAGTGCTGAACAGCGCATACACCTCAAGGCTCTTCCCGACCTTGGGCCATAGCAGGAACACGTCCTCTGGGGTAGAGAAGGGAGCACGAGTGTCATGGCCACCGCCAATGCCCTGACTCACCAGCTCTCAGCCCTCCCTAGTCCTCAGCCCTAGACCTGCTTGGCCAGGCCCTCACCTAGCTGGTCAAAGTGGGTCTCGGCACCACCAGGGCCAGGCACTGAGCAGACCAGCCTGGCCTTGAGGAAAGTGCTCCATTTGTTCACCAGCACCCGCTGGCCCCCGGCATCATTCTGCAGGATAAGGGGCCAGAGTCAGCCTTGGGCCCCACGAGGATGGGTCCCACCATCCATTCTTCCACCCTCACCCACTCGGGGAGAGGTATGCATGTCAGCTTTGAATCCTTGCCTCAGTTTCCCTACTGCTGGCCAGGGGTGGGGGGAGAAAGGTCTGGGAATGGGAGAGTGCAGCGGGGACTTGAACCTCACCACCCCTTCCCAGCTCTCACCACGCAGACGCGGCCCACGCGGCTGACAGTGACATAGTTCGAGCCACCATCGGGCGAGGGGACAGTCTCCGAGAAGAAGAAGTACACCTTGTCATTGTCCTGGTCAGAGTTCTCAGGGATCCGGGCGGCCATCACAAACCGGGGTTCTGGAAGGGCGATGGGGTCATGCTGGGTGGAAGCGCCCCACAGGGCAGGATGGGAGCAGAACCCAGTGGGGTGAGGAATGGGGCAGGGGGCTCCCACTGGAGGCTGGTGTCCTAGCCGGGAAAGTAGCCTCTTCCCCCCTGCCAGTTCCAGGGGCAGGCCTCACCGTGCAAGAGGCTCTGGTCAGAGTCAGAACGCAGAGCTGGCCGACGCCCTCCACTTCGGAAGATCACGGCCTCTCGCCCCAGGAAGTCAGCGGTGAGACCCGTGTACAGCTCCCCGCCTGCTGTGGGGGTTGGGGAACAGAGTCAGGGGAGGAGGCCCAGGCCCAGCAGCCGGGTCCCTCCCTTCTCAGTGACATAGGCCAGCTGCCACCTTCCCTGTTCCCACCCTGGCCTGGGCATCACCCACCTACGAAGGTGCTGGCAAAGGGACGGCTGGGTTCGTGAGGGCACCGCCCCCGGCCGCTTTCCACACTGCCGGGCTCCAGGTGGAGCA
Organism: Rhinopithecus bieti; assembly: GCF_001698545.2. Taxonomy (NCBI): domain Eukaryota; kingdom Metazoa; phylum Chordata; class Mammalia; order Primates; family Cercopithecidae; genus Rhinopithecus; species Rhinopithecus bieti. Next base: position 672,655 of record NW_016824620.1, on the reverse strand, counting down.
CATGCTAAGGGGAGGGAGAGAGGGAGGGAGGGAGAGAGGGAGGGAGGGAGGGGCGTCACCTGGGAGACACGCGCCAGCAGCCCACACCCAAGCAGGAGCCCTTGCGTGCAGCTAGAGAGTGGGGGCGGGCGGAAGGCGTCCTCATCCAGGGCCCCTCTAATGGGGTCAGCTCCCCGACACAAAGGCGCCTTTCAGGCCCCTGCCCCTCTGTCCCTACCCAGGCTCAATGGGAACGTTCAGGCAGCAGGGAGGAAATGTCACTGCCTCCCAGTCCCTTGTGGGGCCTGGCCCAGGCTCACCTCCCCACGGTGGCCCACTGTGATGAGGGCACAGGTGGGCTGGAAGGCCCCAGTGCCACAGGCTAGCAGGTGGGTCCGGTTGTGAGGCTGCAGCACCCGCACGAAGTTGGCACACTCTGTCTGCGGGGAGAAGGAGCGGGTGGCTGAGGGGTGAGAGGGGGTGCTCACCATCTCCTTGGGGCCCAAGGCTCAGCTCTGTCTGGCAGTCAGCTCTGGGGAAGGGGGTGGGTGTGACAGTCCCAGCAGACCTTCAGAAGCCCTCAGGATCTGCTCCAAATGCCCCTGGTAGAGGCACCTGGGGCGTGGCCACAGACTATCCTGAAGGTCAGGGCAGGGTGTCAGGTTGAGGGGCCATGCCTCCCGACAGCACTCACCAAAGGATCTCTTCCCTTTTGAACACACTCCTCCCTCTGTCCTGGCTGCGGCGGCCACAGGACCTGAAACACAGCCTGGCTGACCTCAGGTCCTCCCCTGATCTCACAGGCTCAGTTTCCCCATCTGGCCTCCCATCTGGAGGTGCCCAGCTCTCAAACAGACCCTCTTCCCTGCCAGTCCAGCTCACCTCCCGGGGATCTGGCCACGCCTGGTCCAGTCGCAGAGAGTAGAGGGCGTCCAGGCCACCCAGAAAGAGGCGGTCCCGGTACTCATCTAGGTACATGGCCTGGAGGTTCAGGGAGCCCCGGGGGCCCAGAAAGATGGCAGAGCGGTTGGCAGACAGGAGGTCTAGGAGGGAGTACAGGAAGGCAGATCAGGGCCATGGCTCAGCCTAGTTCCCCAGCCAAGGAGTGGAGGTGGAGGCCCTGGCTGAGCATCCACCCCCGACACACTCACATCTGGAAAATGTTTTCATCCACATGGTCCTGGAAGGTTTTTGGACCATGGCTCCTGGGGACAGGTGGGACGGGAGGCTCAGAGCCTCCCACCCAGCCCAGCCTACCCTAGGACCTACCTCCCACCCCTCCATTCCTTAGCCCTTCATCGTGCAGCTAACATCTTCCCACTGTCCCATCTGTGCCCTACCCAGTCCCCAGGGAAGATGGCCCCAACCAGCAGAAACTAGAGCAAATGGCTGGAAGATCCTGGAGGAAGGGCGGGAGTCTTTGCAGGCCGCCTGACTCAGCTGGAGGGTGGGCCAGCAGGCGAAATTGTTCCCAGCGGAGGGGACCCCTGGCAACCTCCTGGGTGCAGGAGAGGGCGGGTATGGCCAGGAAGGGCTCCCACCTCCAGTCCAGGGATGTGGCCGAAGAGAATTTCCCCCCATAGATGTTGGCCATCCTGGCCCCAGAGATGAGAGCCGGGAGCTGTCTAGGGACATTGGTCCCAGGAGTTGAGGATCCTGAGGTAGGTCCTCTGGGCTTGGCTGGGGAGGGGGAGGCAATGGGGGCAGTAGGATGTGGTAGGAAGGGGGCACTGGCCACCTTTGGGAAGGCCCAGAGTGTCCTATGCCTTCCCTACAGAAGCACCTCCACCCAACACCCATTCGACCCCCAAAACTCATCAACAGTCTCTTCCGGGAAGCCCTCCATGGATGACAGTACCTTGGGGAACTTTCCCTATTTGGGGCTTTTTCTAGTAGTCTGACCTCCTGCCAAAACCACAGGTCCCAGAATAAGACCACATTCCCCTCAGCCTCTCCAGGAAGGAGCAGTGTCTCCCCGACCAGACCGGGCTTCCCAGGGGAAGGTGGTCACCCCTCCGGTTTCCTTAGGAAGGATCTGCCAAGAACCTGTCTCAGGGGCCTTCCCTGGGCCCGTCCGTGGAGGCCTGAGCTGGCTCACATGTCTAGGGTAGAACACAGGAACCCCCAGGCTGGGATGGGCAAAGAGGGGAGGTGAAACTCCCCCTGGGCTGAGGCACTTCTTGGATGGAGGAGCACATGAAGAAAGCCACTCTGGGAAGTGGGCTGCAAGGGGTTCCTCCCCTTCTCTGCGGCCCCAGGACCAAGGGATAGAATGCTGCCCACTCTCCCATTGGCCATCCTGGGCAAAAAGTGCCAGCTGAGCCCAGACAGACCCTTCAGCCCCACCCTTTCTGTCCCTCTCCCCTGCCTGGTCCCTTCCTCTGTCCCCTCCCCATCTTTATTGAGTTATCTCGGGGTTTCCATCTGTCCCTTTCTCAGCAGTCCCCCTCAGGTCCCTCCCCACCACCCTGGTCCTGTCTCCCAGGACCTGCCTCCCTCCCACTCCCCTACAGCTGGCCAGGCACCCAAGAGCCCAAGGCACCCAAATAGGGCACATGCACACAAACAGAGCACATGCACACAAACAGAGCACATGCACACAAACAGGGCATGCAGGGGCTGGTACCTCGGTAGGAGAGCCGCAGGCGGGGCACACCGGGGCCAGGGCTGGTGCCGGAGCTACCCCCATGGAGCAGGAGGCCCCCTAGCAGCCAGCAGATGGCCCAGGCTGAGGGGGCCATGCTGGGGAACTGAGGGCACCGCTGCCGCCTGCCTGCAGAGCTGCCCTCTGGTCCTGCTGGCCGCCGGCTGTAGTTTGCTCTGCTGCCACCAGGCCACCACTTATAAGGCAGTGGCTCCACCCAGTCCTGGGCGGGAAGAGGGACGGGGGAGAGAAGGAGGCCGGGGCCTTGCCGTCCACCTGCCACTTCTCCTTCCACCTTGTTGGCCCAGTGCAGGCCTTTGTGTCACACTGGCCAGCTCTCCATTGGGAAGACCTTCCCAGCTGGGGCATGGGCCATGTGTACAGAGATGTCCACAAATAAAGGTCCTCAGGCTCCAGCAAAGTGACAAGTGGGGAGAGAGCCTGGAAGGGAGATCAGGGATCAGAGGTCGAGGTTGATGGGCTGGGTAGAGGCCTAGCTGGGCTCTGCCTTGTTCTCTGCCCCTCCACTGCCCACAGCAGAGACCTTCCAAACTGGCCCTGCCCCAATTCCAGGATGTTCCAGCCCCCTGAAGCCTCGGCCAGACTCTCCAGCTCCCCTGGCTAGGGGTGGGGGGGTCATTCCTAGCCCAAGGGGCACCGTGTCCTAGGCCGGTGTTTGAGGTCTGGCAACACTTCATAGAGCCAGCAAGAGATGACTGCCCAGCCTCTTCCACCCAGGCCTGTCCCCATCTGGCTTCCAGCCACCCCAGCCTCTTCCCACATCTACAGGCCCCATCTCAGCTCACCAGGCTTGCTTTGGGGTAGGGGACAAGGGCATTAGGGGACCCCATGCTGAGGGAACCTCCCCTTGCCCTGCCTCCCTCAGGCCTCCAGTACTTCCAGAGACTCAGGGTCCAGAGCTTCACCAGGTCAGTGATGGTTCTTCCCAGGGACCCCATACCCCAAAGGCCCTGCAGACACCTGTGCTCTCTCAGAGCTCACTCCCCCTGCCCTGAATGCTGACTGGGCAGCAGGGGCGGGGGGCAGCACAGAAAGCCACAGAAGAGGGCCAAAGGGGAAATGGTACTGAGAACCTGAATCTGGGGTGAGTGACAGGACCTCCCCATGCTCCCTCCTCCAGAACAGTTCCCACCTCAGCCCACCCCAGAACCCTACACTCAGAACCTGAGGCCCTGGGCACTAAAGAGATTTTAATTTTGAGCTGGAGTTTGAGTTCCCAGGATTGTAACAACTCCTGCAGGTTGGGCCTCCCACATGGACTGGCCTGGACCCTCTGGGAACTTGGGGGGCACTCAGAGAGGGAAGGACCTGGCCTAGGCCACAGAGCAGGCTGAGAATGGGTCCAGCTCAGCCCTGCCCCTTCCTGGGACCCTCCTTTGCTTCTGGGCCTTCTTGGGAATATGGGGACCCCACCTTCCTCCCCTACCTCAATCCTGAAATGGAAACAAGCTGGCTTCTTGGGTCCTAGAGACCTACAACTCTGCCTCCCTGTCTCCATCTCCCTTCACTCACACAGGCAGCCCCTTGCCCACCTCCTTCAGCAGGGGGCTGGCCTGGAGGTGGGCAAGGGGCTGCCCAGAGAGACCAGTGATGGAGCTCAGCCCAGCCCTGCCTCTGGCCCTGCTAGAACGCCTTGGCCAAGGCCTTTCCGTCTCTGGGTTGTTCTCTGCCCCTCCACTGCCCACAGCAGAGACCTTCCAAACTGGCCCTGCCCCAATTCCAGGATGTTCCAGTCCCCTGAAGCCTCGGTCAGACTCTCCAGCTCCCCTGGTTAGGGGTGGGGGGTCATTCTCCTCCCAGATGGGGAGGGACCTCCTCCTCCCAGGGCCAGGGATCAGCCATCCTGGGTGTAAGCAGCCTTTATAACCTGATGAGTGGGCTTGCACAGGGGCTGCTGTCAGGGTGACCATATCCTGGGACCCTGGGGTGGAGTGCTTCTGCCTCAGTTTCCCTGGGGAGGTGTGGCCAGCACACTGCCCAAGTTCGGGCCAACTTCTAACTGGAGACTGAACCAGGCAGCCCTTCAGCCAGCATGTGACCAACAGCAGCGGGCAGGTGGCCCAACACTCCTCAGCCTGCCAGCCCGCCATAGGGTCTCAGCTCAGCCAGACGCCCAGCAGGGGCTGCAGGGAGGCCTGGGTCGACTGAAGCAGGGTATGGGGGCAGCCTACTCCACACTGGCGAAAGAGCCTGTGGCAGGCTGGGAGTCTGAACTCTACTGTTAACGTGTGTGGCCTCAGTCAGGTACTCTCCCTCTCTGGGCTTCAGTTTTCCAGGCTAGGGGGCAGGGGGTAGGGATCCTCTCTAAAGGCCCCCCTGCTTGCCAGCTGCAGGTGGGAAAGACCCCAAGGGTGCCCTGAATTCGCGGATCAATGGGCCCGCGGTATCTAGATACACAGGTATCTTGTGCCATCTAGTGGACAAAGAAGGAACTGCATGAGGCCCCCAAACTCGCTGCGTTGGGATAGCAGGGCCATCCAGCAGAAACGGCAGTCTCTTGAGGTCGCTAGCAGTAACCAGGCAAACACAATATAAAGAAGCAGGAGCAGTGGAAGATGCTCCAGTGATTGCTCTTGATGGAGAAAATCAAGGGAGGCTTCATGGAGGAAGCACTATCCAAGCAAAAGCCCACAAATGGAAAGGATGCAGCAAAAGAGGCAAAACTAGATGATTCATGTAGGATGCAAAATGCCATGTACTGGTGGGAGATGGTGAGCTGGCTGATACCTATGTGAGGTGCGTGTTCATGCAGCAGGTGCCACTGGGTGGGTATGTGGACGGTCACAGCCCAGCCTCTCCCAGCCAGAATTCTGGGGTGGGCATGCCTGGAAGGAATGGATGCCCCCAGTCCCCTCCCCACCAATTTCATGGATGGAACAGGGATATTAGGACAATGTCATGCCCCCTCCACCCCCACGGACCTCCAGCTGCTTGCAGAGGGTGAGCCCCCCCGCTTCCCATCAGCCATCCCTCACAGCTCCTCCCTCTCCACCCCAACCCTCCCATAGTCTCCTCTGGGACTTCCATCTGCAAGCGGAGCCATTCATCTTCTCCTCCTGTCCAGGACTTGTCCCCCTCCCTGCCACAGCTGATGAAGAGAGAGCCAGGACATGGCAGAGCCCTCCTTCCCCCACTGCCCCTTCCTGACAATCCTCACTCCCTTCAACCCGAGCACACATGGCCCTTGTCTGAGGCAGCAGCCTGCCCCCAGAATGCACCCTCTCTGTAGCTGGCCCAGACACTCTCCTGTTTCCTTCACAGAGGGCTTAACTCTCTTCTCCCCAATCCCATTGGCATCCCACATCCCCTGGGTACCCCCCTATCTCTTGGGTCACTGTCTTCCTCATTGTCATGGTCCCCTCCCCCTACCTCAGCTACCCACCCTCCAGGTCACTACCAATAAGGGCATGACCTTCTGCCTGTCCATTTGGAACATCTCTTCCTCTGGACATCACCATCGGCAGCTCAGCACCCCCACTGCCACATCTTTCACTTGCTGAGGCCCATCTGCCTGCCCCTCCTTGCCTTGAGCCTCCTCTTTCTCCCTGTACAGCTTGCACCTGTGACTAGCTCTAGACCCGGGCCCTGGCAGACACTGTCCGGGGCCCAGTAGCCACTGGCCTGCTGCAGAGCTTCCCTGCATCTCACATGGTCCTTTTTTTCCTGTTTCACTGGGTTGATACCCCAGCATACAAGCCATTCCCTTACCCCTTCTTAAACAAGCTTCCCTGGACCCCACATCGCCCCTCAGCTTAGGTCCCTTTCTCTGTTCCCTGGGTGTTGCCCACACCCGCCATCTCCCCTGTACTTCAGCTCACTCCTGTCAGGCTCCCACCCCTCTGCTCCACGGAAACCCTCCTGCTCAGGCGGCTGAGGCCTGGGGGCCTGCAAGTTCCCAAACCCTGGGGCCACCAGACAAACCCAAAGTGAGTGAGATTCTACAGAATAACTGGCCTGAGCTCTTCAGATGTGACAAGGAAACACGGAGGACCGTCACAGACTGGAGGGGAGTAAGGAGACAGGAGGATAAGGTCACTCTAGTGCCATCTTGGATTGGCTCCTGCTCCAGGACAAGGAATTTAGGACAACTGAAAGAACTTCAATAAGCTCTGCAGATTAATTAGCAGTGTTTATGTCAATATTCATTTCCTGTGTTTGATCCTTCTGTGGTTAAAATGTTAACCACAGGGAAGCTGGGGGACCTGTAAATGGGAGTTCTTTGTACTATTTTTTGCAAGCCTGGACTTTCAAAATGAAAAGAAAAAAACAAAAAACCCAACTAAAACCTAGTGTTGGGAAGTAACCTCCACTTCACAATACCCCATGGCTGAACCTTTGCCTCCCCCTGGCTTCCTTATCTCAGGAAATGGCAGTTTGGCCAAAAAGCTAAGGGTCATTTTGGATTTTCTCACTTCTCACCCCTCACATTCAAGCCTTCAGTAAATTCTGTCCATCCTAGTTCCAAAATGTGCCTTGAATCCATGCACCCCCCACCCCCTCTCCCTAGCACCCCACTGTACTGGGAGCCACCGGGCTTTCTTGCCCAGAGCCTGCCCCCGCTTCATGCCAGCTCCTGGCTCCCTCTCTCCCACCCCTTTTGTTCTCTGCAGCCCTCACCCCTCACACTGACTGGGTCCTCATGGGGCCTGGCACTGCCCACGTCTCCCAAGACTGCTGGAGCTTGGTTTCCAGCCCAACACTGCCTTTCTGCTCCTGAGACCTTCCCAGTCTTTCTCCATGGCCTCCCACGGCTGGTTCCCTGTGGTTCCCCCAGATCTCACGCATAGGCAGCTCCTCCAGGGAGCTTTCCCAGACCACTCTAACTCATGGGCCCACCATGCCTCCAGTCTCCACTCCAGCCCGTGCTGGTTTTCCCACTGTACTCATCTCCTTAAAATTCCACCAGATTTGGCCAGGCGCAGTGGCTCACACCTGTAATCCCAGCACTTCAGGAGGCCAAGATGGGTGAATCACTTGAGCTCAGGAGTTCAAGACTAGCCTGGGAAACATGGTGAAACCTTGTCTCTACTAAAAATACAAAAATTAGCCGGGTGTGGTGGCGGGCGCCTGTAATCCCAGCTACTCAGGTGGCTGAGGCACGAGAATCGCTTGAGTCCGGGAGGCAGGGGTTACAGTGAGCCAAGATTGCACCACTGCACTCCAGTCTGGTGACAGAGCAAGACTCTGTCTCAAAAAAAGAGAAAAAAATCCACCAGATTAGGGACTGGGCCTCACTGTGACATGCCCCAGCATCCAGCCTATGCTGGGCACATGGGAGGTATGTGATGAACCACTGACTGGTGCACTGGCTGGTGGTGCTGCCCAATGTAGCCCTCCCTTTCTCCTTGGATGTCACCCTTACTGGGTCACTCTGGGTGTCTGTAGAGGTCCCCAATTCTCCAGCTCACAAGGGCAGGCCTGAAGGGACTCCCCTCCACTCCCCTCAGGTCTCTCCAGGGACCAGAAAGTTCTTGCTAGCTCTGGCCTCCACCAGAGGCATCTTTAGAATTCCAAGACCATCTCTGGAATGCCGGGCCTGTCTGGGGAATGCCAAGGCTGGGGCACAGGTGCAGAGAGTGGAGTGGCTGGGCGGGGCAAGGACAGCTGATGGCATTCTGGCTAGAGTCTGGGTGCTGCTGGCAGCTGTCCCTCCTGCGAACACCACTGCTGACACCTCCACTTCCTCGCAGCCCCCAGTGCCCATGCCCCCAAGACAGCATCACTGTCTGGCGGCAGCTCTGGACTGGGCGCTCCCACTAAGCTGAGAGCTGCCAAGCCTTGGGCCTCCATCCCTGTCAAAGAGACTGGGCCACAGGAGACGAGCCTCTGAGGTTCACAGGAACTGGAAATCATGCCCATTTGGATGTGGCCCATCCGACAGGGCCCTTGGCTGGAAGCCAACTGGCTCTGCTCTCCCCCACACTCACTGGATGACCTTAACAGGTCCCTGTACCTCTCTGGGCCAAACAGGTGAGGGGAGGTAGAGCCAACTCCATGCACCTCTGGCCCTGGGAGTCAATGGCGCTGGCAGGAAATACAAGTGAGTGGGCGGGTGAACCAGCACTGTGGGCCTGCAGGGACCCCACAGGCTCAGCTCCATTCCAGCCACGGCTGACAGATAACGGGGATTGCTCTCCCAGGCAGCATTCAGGACCTAGCTGTGTACCGCAGTGAACCACTCTCTCCAATGAGAGGACCCCTAGGCTGCCACAGTGGTTGACCAAAATGATGGCCCCCAGGAACTTGTGGGGGTTCTAGGCCCCCACAGACTCCAGATGCTGAATCCCTGGAGATGGTGCCTAGGCATAAGGAGTGATAGAGGGCAGCCAGCAGGGCAGGCCACACAGCAGTCTCCGATCTCATCTCACTCCCAGCAGAAGGCAGTGTGGAGTGGCGGTCAGGCGCCAGGCACTGCAGCCAGCCTGCCTACGACAGGGAAGGAAGCAGTCATCGGGTAAGAGTGAGTCCTGAGGAAGAGTCCCTGCCCCAGGGACACCAGAGGCAGACAGCAGACCTCCGGGGAGCACGCTTTATTTGCATCCCCCAGGACAGAGTTGGGGAGGGAGTCAGGGGATTTGGGGTTGAGGACATGGCCAGGCTCAGGTCCTGGGACCCCAATCTCCTCCCCAACCCCAGGACTCAACTGGGGTTGGAGGCTGGGCATGGGAAGCTCTGGGTGAAGGTCACCATCTACTCCACACCCTTCATGAACTCCAGGAACTCTGTGGAAAGAGGGGCAGGTGTGGGTCGGGGGTGGGGGCTGGGCAGAGCATGGAGGCAGGGGCCAGCCCACCTACCCGCTTACCATCATAGTCGATGCGGCCATCGTTGTTCTTGTCTCCGTCCTTCATGAGCTCCTCGATGTCGTCCTCCGTGATGGTCTCGCCTGTAGCCTGCAGCATCATCTTCAGCTCATCCAGGTCGATGTAGCCATCAGCGTTTCTGTGGGGAGGGGGCTCAGGGTAGGACTGTGGGGAGGGCATAAGGCAGCCCCACCCATGCCCCAGGAGGCAGAGCAGAGACACTGGGAGATGGGGCATCCCTCTCCCCAGTCAGGCAGAGGCCGCAGGGTCCCTAGACCTGGAATCTGAGACCACCCTCCTCTCCAGTTCGGCTTGAGTGTGGGTCAGGGTCAGAGGTCAAGGGTCACACGCTCACTTGTCAAACATGCGGAAGAGGTCAGACAGCTCCTCCTCAGATTTCCCTTTGCTGTCATCCTTCATGCATCGAACCATCATGACCAAGAACTCATCAAAGTCCACCGTGCCGCTGCCTGGGGGGTGGGCGGCATGGCCGTTACAGAGGCCAGGGTAGGTACTGCAGGCAGCACCTTCGACACGAACCCCCATGTTCTCACCGCATCCTCACACCAAATGCCAGGCTTCTGTGGCCATTATGCCCATTTTATAGATGAGGCAACTGAGGCTCAGATAGGCAAAACCGCTCCCAGCTAAACAGAGCCAGCATTCCAGCCCCCAGCCAGCTGGGGTTCTTCTGGAGCCTTGGGAGGAGGGGGCTTACCGTCCTCGTCCACCTCGTCAATCATCTCCTGCAGCTCCTCAGGGGTGGGGTTCTGGCCCAGCATCCTCATCACCTTGCCCAGCTCCTTGGTGCTGATGCAGCCATCCTCAGCACCCAGCACGAAGATGTCAAAGGCTGCCTTGAACTCTGTGTTCAGGGGTTGGGGGGCACAGTAGTCAGGGCTCAGCAGCCAGGACCTCAAAAGGTCAGAACCCTGGGGCCATCTGCCAACCTGCCCACCTCCCTTGGGGACCTCTATGAGGTCAGAGCAAGAGGGACCAATCCTCTGCTCTCTGGTCTGGGGTCTTCTTCTGGTAAGGGGTCCCCACGCCAGCCTGGCCCCGCTGGTCTCCGACATGTGTGATAGGGGTTCTCACCATTTTTCTGCTCTTCTGTCAGCTGCTCTACCTAGAAAGGAAAGGGAATCTCAGGGCTCAGACTCAGGCATAGCTGCTGCTGAGGAAACCAACCCATTCCACAGGTGAGAAGGCTGGAGCCGGAGGAGGCAGGCTATTTTCAGGCCACAGGGCGGAGGTCTCAGTCCTCCCTCCCTGCCCCCAAAGCCCTGATGTGACCCAGCTGGCCTCACTGAGACTGGGCTCAGGGCCAGGGTGACAGGTGGGCACCCCCTTCAGGGCCAAGGTGACCCTCAGTAACAATAGTCAGTGACCACTCAATGCCCTTTCGGCCCCTGATGAAACTCAAGCTGGGTGGCCCGAGGGACAGCTGTCCCTCAAGTTGGGACAATAAAACCAGTGTGGGGGCAGGCAAGCCACCCACTGTAACCTGACCAGGGTGGCCACTGGGCTATTTTTAATGAGGAACAAAGTTAAACCTGGTAATTGTTCTGGGGACTTTGGTATGCAGGGGGTGGGGCAGCGTTATCTGGCCCCCTGGCCTGCTAGTGCCGCCTCAGGAGCCAAAATTAGTCCCCAGCTCCGCCAGGCCTTGTATGGGCACTGGGTGGAGGGCTGCCCCCACCCCAGCTCCATGGACTCCCACAGGATAAGCAGGCATGCCCCCAGAGCTGGCTGTAGCACTTCCCTGCCCAGGAATGGGGGAGGCTGAGAGAGGGGTTCCCCTGGGGACAGCTGTCCATTCCAGGATGTCCTTGCTCTGGGGGTGGGGGAGGTCACCACCACCCCCGGATAGAATAGCATCTGAAGACCCTCAGTGACCCAGGAGGCTGCAGGGGCTTGGGGTGACCACTCTGCAGCCCTTGTTCCCTCGCTCTCACCCCTAGCTAAGCCACTGAGCGCTGAGCCTGCCAGGCATGATGGGAGCTGGGGTCCCAGTTCTCTGTTCCTTCTTCCTTGGTTCTCCCTCATGTCCAGAACTTCCCTGCCTCAAACTTCAAAGCCCCATCTCCAGCCCAGGACTCAGGCTCTGCAGCCCGCTCCTCTCACACCCTCCACATTCCAAAGCATCTTCAGCCAGTCAAGGGGCTGGAGTGGGCTAGCAGATTTTGAGCATGTGAGAAGCATAATGTGAGGGGCAGAAATGGGGGTTGGGGACAGGGAGACAGTAATGGGGACTCAGACAGCTCAGGAGGAAGAGATGAAAAGAGAAAGGCAAAAATGTCCAGAGACAAATGCAGAGACATGTGGCTGAGTGACAGTGCCTCAGACTACAGACACTTGGAAACAGAGAGTAAGACATGATGCTGAAAGCTGCGACATCCTCCACCACCCTTCAGACCCTGAACTCCCATCCCTTCTGCATCCCCAAACACCAGAACCACTGTCCCTGTGACAGCCTGGGTTGAAAGCACGTAGGCCTTCTCCTGGGTCCCCACCACTTCCCTGGGGCTACTAGCCCCCCATTCTGAGCTGAGTGAGCCCCCAGTGGGCCTGCCCACCCCAGCCCTACCCAGCCCTGTCCCTCACCGCAGCCTTGTAGATGTCATCCATGCTGGCGGCTCACAGGACAGCCTGCTGGGGTTGCCAGCCGGCCCTTGACTTAAATAGCCCTGCCCCACCGCATTCCTGGCCCAGCCCAACCCAGCCCAGCCCACCCCTGCGCATAGTGTCCTCCAGTCCCTCCTCTGGTCCCAGTGATCTCAGGCTGGCCTGAGTCCCTGTGTCCTCTGCCCAGGGCAGGAAGCAGATGAAGGGCTACAAGGGCCAGGTTTCTTTCCCTCCCGTCCCCCACACTCCCCAAGGGACTCTCTGAAAAGGTTTCTGGAATGAATGAAAACATGAGCCCAGTGCAGGACAGGAGTTACAAAGTTGTGGGCCCTAGGCAAGGCCCGGGCAACACGGCAGCTCAGGCTCCCATCCAACCAGGGAGGCGGGGGCCATGACCACCACTTTCCAGATAAGGAAACCGAGGCTCTGGAGGAGTGGTGACTTGCCCAAGATCTGACTGACTTGGCAACCCCTGCCTTTTTTTTTTTTTTTTTTTTTTTTTTGAGGCGGAGTCTCGCTCTGTCGCCCGGGCTGGAGTGCAGTGGCCGGATCTCAGCTCACTGCAAGCTCCGCCTCCCGGGCTTACGCCATTCTCCTGCCTCAGCCTCCCGAGTAGCTGGAACTACAGGCGCCCGCCACCTCGCCCGGCTAGTTTTGTATTTTAGTAGAGACGGGGTTTCACCGTGTTAGCCAGGATGGTCTCGATCTCCTGACCTCGTGATCCGCCCGTCTCGGCCTCCCAAAGTGCTGGGATTACAGGCTTGAGCCACCGCGCCCGGCCAACCCCTGCCTTTAACTCAACCTCTCTGGAATGGGGGTGCAACGTGCAAGGAGAGGCTGGGAGTGCAGGGCCCTGCCAAGAGAAGCCTCGAATATCAAGCTCATAGTACGATGCTGTGGAACTGGTGAAGGAGGAAGTGACTGATCCACCTTAGGACAGGGTGGCCAGGAGCTCTTCTGCCAGAGGAGCCTGCCCCAGACCTCCCATCCGCCCAGAGAGAAGTACTCACTTCGGGCTTAAGTCAGCTGCTGTCAGTTATTCAACAGCACCCCTACCGATGCCCCATCTGTGGCAGGCTTCTTTCCTCCTCACCCTCTAGTTAGGTTACCACCTCCCTCTTCTAGGTCTCATCTTTCCCTGGTTTAGGACTCAGTTCCCCATTCTAGCACTGTAGTTCCTGGGTCCAGGTCAACCTGTCTCCCTCGTTTTAAACTCTGGCAGGCCACCCCGTGGGGTTCTTGTGCTCAGTGGCAGCACACACCCTCCATCCACCTACACCCTCCTTCGTACAGAGTTCATATCAAGTTTATCCCTCTTGATCAACACGCTCCCTGCCTCGAGCACTACTGCGTGCCGGGCCGCGCATGAACCGACCCACTCAGTTGTCCAGAAGCCCCACTGACAAGAGATCTCGGAGTCTCGGAGAGGTTCAGAACTGGCCCAGAATCGCTCTCGCCCTGCTCCGGCGGTAAGCACAGGTCCTGTTTTCCCCTCCAACCCGCCTTGCCCTAAAGAGAAAGAGCTCAACAGCCAGGTGAGGCACTATTATGGCCTCCATCCGGAGAAGTAAACTGAGGCCAGGAAGAGCAGTGACTTGCTTCGTGTAGCCCGGAAGGCTCGAGACCTTCTGTCCCCCCTTCCCGAGGACGGAGGGGAGATGCCCAGAGCTGTAACCACCAGGGGTCTCAGTTTCTAGCAGGCTGCGCAGTGTAACTCCAGCCGCGCCACGCAGGTGGAGATTTCGCCAGCGAGCACCGCGCACGCGCGCGCTGTGGGTGGCGCCTGTCAATCACGCACGAGGGGCGGGGCGAGGGCGCAGGAAGAAGGCGGGGCCAAGATGGCGGCGCAGCGCGCGGCGGGGGCGTGGGCGGCGGGCGGGGCGGTGCGGTGGGACGTTGACCCCGCCCCCTACTGCTGCCAGTCTGCGCCGGGCGGCGGCGGCGGAGACCCGAATATGGCGACGTCGCGCACCTTCGGGCCTGAGCGGGAAGCCGAGCCGGCTAAGGAAGCGCGCGTCGTGGGCTCGGAGCTCGTGGACACTTATACGGTTTGTTGGGGGCGCGGGCACCTGAACCGGGGGTGGTGGCTGGAACCGGGAGTCCGACTTGGGGGCTTGGGGAGGGGTCCGGGATCTGCAACCCTGAGGAGCGGGTAGAAGGGTCTGCGATTGCGAGGGTGCTGGGACCGGGGATCTAAGGAAAGGAATCTGGGCCTCGCAGGTCCGGGTGAAGGGTTGCTCGGGGCCTGGGGAGGCGGTTTGGAAAAGGGTACGCGATCAGAAAGGGAGGCTCGGGTTGGGGGCGGCATCTGGGGATAAAGGGGGCCTGGGGAGGGGGGGTGTCTAGATGAGGCGAAACCCCTCTGGATCCTCTAGGACTGGAGGGGCCCCGGCCTGAGAGACCGTTACTGGGGTTCAGGAGAAAGGCGATGGGGAGAGGGTCTCTGATCGATGGAATCAGGGAAAAAGGTCAGGCTCCGCAGGCCTCGAAGAAAGAGAAGGCGCCAGCACCCTAATCTGGGAAGCCTGCGGTGGTGGTTGAGATTTTCTCTGAGAAGTGTAGTATAGACCTGGGGAGCAGACGCCTTGGGGGTCGGGCGGAGACAAGAACGGAGGACGGATGGAGCCCAGCTGTGGAGAAATAGGGGTGGTCTCAGTGCTGAAGCGCAGGCCCTATAAACCTTAGGAATCTTCGTGACTTTGGGCTGTGGGAGCGAGATGGGGCAACAAGCTGCGTGCACACACTTCTAAGCTATGGGGGAGACAGAGGACAAATGGGGGGTAGTTTCCGACTCTGATGGGGTTGGATGCCAGGCCTGTGAGCCTGGTGGGCTGCCTGGCAAAAACTAGGCATTGAGCACCTCCCTGCTTCCTCCCCTTTGTTCCCGCAGGGTAGGGAGTGGGTGGGGGCCTTGGCCCTGCCTGCACCCCCCCTCCCTGGCCCTCATCCTAACCTCCCTCTCTGAGGGCCATTCTTCGGGCTCTTTTCTCCTTTCCTGAGGGCAAAGGGAAGGAATCAGGCAGGATGGGAAGAGGAGAGGGGTGGATCCTGGAGCAACAGGCCAGCCTGGAGAAATGGCTGCTCCTCAGGGCTGGAGAAGGCTTCAGCTCCATGCTGCAGAGAGGAGAGGGAAACTAGATGCAGGAGGAGGGTGATGGCTGGCCGGCCATCAGCTATGGGCACCTTCAGCAAGAGGGCCATCTTCAAAAAGCTCTCCCTATTCTGGACTGCGCCCCTCCTCTGCATGTGTGTCGGGGGGAGGTGGTGATCTAGACTGGACCCTACCATCCTCTGTCTCCGGGTGTGCCGAGTTGGATATTATGAACACACCTACCCTTTGAACACTTGCCATGGGTCAGGCCCATGGACAAAGCATTTTACATGCATTGCCTTACTTGGTCCTTGATTCTAAGATGGAGGAACTGAGGCTCAGAGAAAACTTAGGCTCCAAGTTACTTATATTAGTGACACATAAGCTGCAGCCAGGAAATGGCAGAACCAGGTTTTTAACCCAGGCCTTCCATAACCTCTAGGCCATATTGCCTCCTGATAGAGCTTAGTTGCTACCACTCCCTCCCCACATCAGCTGCTTGTGCCTTGATTCCTGGCTCAGTAGCAGAAATCACAGTCATGAACCAGTTGAAAGGGTTGGAAAAGGACTTGCTTCCAGGTGGTAGGGCACCTGGAAAGAAGTACAACAGAGAAGATGCTCAGGCTAGAACTGGCCCTCCTCTGCCTCCCTTGGAAGAAATGGCCTTGCCTGCAGCTTGGGTTGGGTTTTGAGTTACCTAGAGGCAGGAAGTAAAAAACTAAAGAGGTGACTTGTTGTGGTAATCACTTTTTTCATTCCTTACTGATGGTTGGAGCCACAGGCTTGTCCCATGTGCCTCCCAGCCCTACTGCTTGGGCCATGGAGGAGGCTGAGAGGGGCCCTGCTGGTCAGCAAGGGTCAGGTGTAGAGGCTGGTGGGCAGGGGCAGCCTGACTTTGGCCTTGGGGTGGGTCTGAGTTGCAGAGAGAAAGACTGATGAAAGATAATTGGGAAAGGTAATTGCAGCTTTTGCTGTGGGGGGAGGAGACTCCTTGTTGGGGCTCCCTTGCTACAAGGGCTTTTGGTTTCCCCTTTTAGGTTTACATCATACAGGTCACTGATGGCAGCCATGAGTGGACGGTAAAGCACCGCTACAGCGACTTCCATGACTTGCATGAAAAGGTAACTGTTAAGAGGTGGGAGCACATATTTCAGGGCTGGGGGGCCTGTAGGCCAAGTTTCCATTGTGCCACACATTAGTTTTAGGGCAAAAGAGGCTCCATATCCATAGTTCTTTAATAAATCACTTTGTTAATATAACTGCATTCATTAATATAGCATGTAAATGCTAGCCTTCAGCTCTAGCATGAGCCAGTCTGCAAGGAGCATATTTGAATTTCAGTTTTAATATTTCCAGTCCTAGCTTGGATACGAGATGCTGAGACAGTTTCCTGGGAAGGGGACAGGTTTGAACTTGTTCGACCTAGCTATAGCTATTCCAAAGCCTGTACTCTAATATCTGGCTTTGCGTTTAACATCTTTTCTTTGCGTTTGGAGATGCTGTCTTTCTCTGGGTCATTTACAGCATGTTTTAAAGACACACCACTGCCGTAATTGGTTTTTACTCTGACTTGGAAAAGATGGCAATTTTAGGGGCAAAAGGTGTTACTTTTCTGAATGTCTCCATGGATTCCTTGTCTGGAATTGTATTGGTATTGCTAATGCTAATTGGATTGAAAGAGGCCGAATCCCAGGTGCCCTCGTTTGGTCACTGATCTTGGTACTGCAGGGAGGGGCTGTGCAAGTGCTGACAAGTGCCTGTCCTCAGGCTTCTTGCCTTGGCCTTACATAGGCACAGAGCCTCTTAGTCTGTGGTTGATGTGCTTATGTTTTTTTACAGCTCGTTGCAGAGAGAAAGATTGATAAAAATCTGCTTCCGCCCAAAAAGATAATTGGGAAAAACTCAAGAAGCTTGGTGGAGAAGAGGGAGAAGGATCTGGAGGTCTACCTCCAGAAACTCCTGGCTGCCTTCCCTGGCGTGACCCCCAGAGTGCTGGGCCACTTCTTGCATTTTCACTTCTATGTAAGTTCCTCATCGGGTTTTCACCTGTGCCTGCAAACCCACAACTGCCAAGCTTGAGGCAGCAAACCAGGGGGGACCTCAGCTTTGAGGTGGGCCGGGGTTTGACCCTAGGTTAGAAGATGGAGGAACGTCACCCTGGTTAGGGATGTGTTGTGGGCAGAAGCATGTTAGTTGACAGATTTGCCTTAAATTAGACTGAGTGTGGCCACAGAGATGCTTTCCTCCACCACAAGGCATTTTGTTTAGCAAAAATGGCCTGTGGGTGTTTAAGCTAGGTTTCCATGCAGATGGATGAGGCTGGATTAGAAACAGCTGACACCTGGGATAGACTATTGTTGAGTTGTTGGTTCACAGCTCAAAACTAATTAAGGGATTAGTCTGTGATGGTGGAATATCACCATCTTGGGATGTGTAATCGGGGTCCACGCTGCCAGGGTGCTAAGGTTGAGGGTAGATAATTTCCTCTGATAGGAGAGTGTGTCGTAGAACAGCTCTGTACTCCGTCCTGGACAGAAGAACAACTTTCATAAGTTGCTGGTGACAGAATGCATTGTCAAACTTTGAGAACAGCACTTAGGCAGTGTGAAACCACAGTATTTGTTTTTTGTTTTTTTTTTTGTTTCTTTTGTTTTTATTTGAGATGGAGTCTCGCTCTGTTGCCCAGGCTGGAGTGCAGTGGCCGGATCTCGGCTCACTGCAAGCTCCACCTCCCGGGTTTACGCCATTCTCCTGCCTCAGCCTCCCGAGTAGCTGGGACTACAGGTGCCCACCACCTCACCCGGCTAGTTTTTCTTTTTTTGTATTTTTTTTTAGTAGAGACGGGGTTTCACCTTGTTAGCCAGGATGGTCTCGATCTCCTGACCTCGTAATCCGCCCGTCTCAGCTTCCCAAAGTGCTGGGATTACAGGCTTGAGCCACCGCGCCCGGCCAATATTTATTTTCCAATATTTGTTTTTTTGAGATGGAGTCTTGCTCTGTCACTGAGGCTGGAGTGCAGTGGTGTGATCTTGGCTCACTGCAACCTCTGCCTCTTGCGTTCAAGCAATTCTCCTATCTCAGGCTTCCGAGTAGGTGGGACTACAGACTCTTGCCACCACACCCAGCTAATTTTTGTGTTTTTAGTAGAGATGGGGTTTCACCATGTTGGCCAGACTGGTCTGGAACTCCTGACCTCAAGTGATCTGCCTACCTCAGCCTCTCAAAGTGCTGAGATCACTGGCATGTGCCACCGCACCTGGCCGAAACCACAAAATTAAATAGCAGTTCTATTTATGAGAATTTTTTTCTAAGGAAAAATCAGGCAACTGCAAAAAGGATATATGAACAAAGGTAGTCATTCCAGGATTATAACAAGATAGTAAGGACAACCCTAAAGTCTAGTAGAAGAGGTTACAAAAAAAAAAAAAATTAAAAAACTGGCCGGGCGCAGTGGCTCATGCCTGTAATCCCACCATTTTGAGAGTCCGAGGTGGACAGATCACTTGAGGTCAGGAGTTCGAGACCAGCCTGGCCAACATGGTGAAACCCCATCTTTACTAAAAATACAAAAATTAGCTGGGTGTGGTGGCAGGCGCCTGTTAATCCCAGCTACTTGGGAGGCTGAGGCAGGAGAATTGCTTGAACCCAAGAGGCAGAGGTTGCAGTGAGTCGAGATCATGCCACTGCACTCCAGCGTGGGCAACAGTGAGAATGAGACTTCATCTCAGAAAAAAAAAAAAAAAGAAAAGAAAAGAAAAATCAAAGGGTACAGCCAGGCTGAGCACAGTGGCTTATGCCTGTGATCCTAGCTCTTTGGGAAAAAAACAAACAAAAAACAAGTCTGCAGCTCCACCATCATTTTCGCAGCAGCAACACCAGTCTTCCCAGCAGACTCTGTCTCAAAAAAATGCAGCTTTCTTAAGCAGTATCCAATCGTATGCCTGTACTTTTTTTTTTTTTTTGAGACAGGGTCTCACTCCCTTGCTCAGGCTCGAGTGCAGTGGCCTGATCATGGGTTACTGCAACCTCAAACTCCTGGGCTCAAGCGATCTTCTTGCCTCAACTTCCCAAGTAGCTGGAACTATAGGTGCATGCCACCACACCCAGCTAATTTTTAAAAATTTTTTTATAGAGATGGGGTCTTGCAATGTTGCTCAGGTTGGCCTCAAACTCGAGCTCAAGCAGTCCTCCCACCTCTGCTTCTCAAATGCTTGGACTGTAGTCATGAGCCACTGCACCTGGCTGACTGGTCTCATTTTTATATGGACATATTTGTCTAGGAAAACTCTAAGAGGTTTACGTACACCAAAATGCTAAGAGTGGTTTTCTCTGAGTGGTAGATTTTCAGATAATTTTTGTTTACTTGTTTTCCCTTTATATGATGAAGACGGGGAAGAATCCACTCCCTTTTCAGGCTCACCTTGAAGTAACCTGTGGATTATGGTCCTAAAAGCCCATCTGTATTTAAAATACAACTTTCTTGGCCAGGTGCAGTGCCTCACGCCTGTAATCCCAGCACTTTGGGAAGGCCCAGATAGGCAGATCACTTGAGGCCAGGAGTTCTAGACCAGCCTGGCCAACATAGTGAAACCCCGTCACTACTAAAAATACAAAAATTAGCTGCACGTGGTGGCGTATGCCTGTAGTCCCAGCTACTGAGGAGAGAGGCATGAGAGTCACTTGAACCTGGGAAGGGGAGGTTGCAGTGAGCTGAGGTCATGCCATTGCACTTCAGCCTGGGCCACAGAGCGAGACTCCCGTCTCAAAAAAAAACCCAACAACTTCCTTAAAGTCTTTTCAGAGTAAGACAATTGAACTTTTCTTGCATCACTAAAGAGCTTAGAAATTTGGTGGCAGTGCTAACCTTAGGCCACTGAGCTTGGCAGGGATAGGTGGAAAAGTAGATAGCATTCACAGATGGGAACTGTATATATACTTTGGATTTTATTTAGCATATACCAGCAAGTATAGGGTTAGCAACATACCCTTTTGTAAACATATTTTTACCCTTTCTTATGTGAGAAAAAATTTGCATTCCTTATGCAAGTCTTTCAGATAAACTTTACTGGTTAGTATTTTAAGAAATAATGTACTTAGCCGGGCGCGGTGGCTCAAGCCTGTAATCCCAGCACTTTGGGAGGGCGAAATGGGTGGATCACGACGGTCAGGAGATCGCAGACCATCCTGGCCCAACATGGTGAAAACCCCGTCTTACTAAAATTTACAAAAAACTAGCCGGGCGAGGTGGCCGGGCGCCTGTAGTCCCAGCTACTCGGGAGGCTGAGGCAGGAGAATGGCGTAACCCCGGAGGCGGAGCTTGCAGCTGAGCTGAGATCCGGGCCCTGCACTCCAGCCCGGGGACAGAGCGAGACTCCGTCTCAAAAAAAAAAAAAATATCTATATAAATTAGTATAATGTACTTTGAAAGGTCACGCACAGTGGCTCACACCTGTATCCCAGCACTTTTGGGGGAGGGCCGGAGGGGGCGGATCACGATGCGTCAGGGAGATCGAGACCTCCTGGGCTAAACATTGTGAAATCCCGTCTCTTAACTAAAATACAAAAATTTAGCCAGGCGTGGTGGCGGGCGGCCTGTAGCCCAGCTACTCGGGAGACTGAGGCAGGAGAATGGCGTGAACCTGGGAGGTGGAGCGTACAGTGAGCTGAGAGACCGTGTCACTGCACTCCAGCCTGGGTGACGGAGCAAGACTCTGTCTCAAAAAAAAGATTGTGCTTTAAGGAAGCTTTGGTTAGCCATTTAGGGAGGGAACTTGACATGCAGCCCTTTGACGATATTTATTCCTTGCTTGAGACCTGTGCCTTTGCGGAGAGATCTCGCTGGCTGCCTCACATGTGCCTGGCTCTGAGGTTGGAAAGGCCTGGACTGCTCTTTTGAAACTGGTTTGCCTGAGATGGGCCTAGGCTGGCTACATCTGGTTCTGGTTTGAGGCAGGCTCCACTACTGGTAGAAGTTTTGATGTATTTGGAATTAGTGTTATCAAACAGGTCCCTAAGTTATATAAATCCTAGGATTTAAAAAAGCAATTGAACCCATCTTTGGATTAAACCCACAGTTGATCAGCCATGGCACTGTTGACGTTTTGGACTGGATAATGTGTTTCTGTAAGGAGCTATCCCATGCGTTGTTTAGCAGCACCCTGGCTTCTACCCACTGGATGCGGGTAGCACTTTGCCACCCAGCTATGGCAATTAAAGATGTCTCCAGACATTGCCAAATGTCCCACTTGAAAACCACTGGATTAGATCTTCATTTGGGGCCTAAAGATTTGTCAGCCTTTTCTCCAGGCTAGGAGCTCTCTAGGGAATGTTTCTCTTGACTTTTATACCATCTGTTTCCTCTTGGAAATTGTTCCACATGTGTTCTGCCTCTTGTGTTGCTGACATTGGATAGGGTGGACCCAGGGAACCCTATTTGGCCATGGTGTGAATTTTTTTATTTTGATTTTTTGAGACAGAGTTTCGTTCTTATTGCCCAGGCTGGAGTGCAGTGGTGCAATCTCGGCTCACTGCAACCTCCGCCTCCCAGGTTCAAGTGATTCTCCTGCTTTAGCCTCCTGAGTAGCTGGTTTTACAGATGGCCCGGCACCACACCTGGCTACTTTTTTGTATTTTTAGTAGAGGTGGGGTTTCACTGTGTTGGTGAGGCTGGTCTCGAACATCTGACCTCGTGATCTACCTGCCTCAGCCTCCCAAAGTGCTGGAATTACAGACGTGAGCAACCACGCCTGGCTATGGTGTGGATTTTTAAAAATTGAGGTATAATTCACATACCATAAAATTAACTCTTTTTAATGTGTACAATTTATTTATTTATTTTTTTATTATTATACTTTAAGTCCTGGGGTACATGTGCCAAATGTGCAGGTTTGTTACATAGGTATACATGTGCCACGGTGGTTTGCTGCATCCAGTGTATACAATTTAGTAGTTTTTAGTATATTCACAACGTTGAGTGACCATCGCCGCTATCTAATTCCAGAACATTTCATCAGCCCAAAAAGGAACCTGTGCCTGTTAGCAGAAGCTTCCCATCCCTCTGTGCCCCAGCCCCTGGCAGTCACTAATCTACTTTTTGTCCTTATGGATTTGCCTCTTCTGGACATTTCATAGAAATAGAATCATACAATATGTGGCCTTTTGTGACTGGCTTCTTTCATTTAGCCTTACGTTTTCAAGGTCTGTTCATACTGTAGCGTGAATCCTTCGGTCCTTTTATGATGGAGTAATAGTGTATTTTTTGGATATACCACATTATGTTTATTTATTAGCAGTTGATAAGTGTTAGGTTTGTTTCCATTTTTCGCCATTGTGAATGATGCTGCTGTGAGCATTTGTATGTTAATTTTTGTGTGAACTTATGGTTTCATTTTTGTTGGATATATAGCCAAAAGTGGAACCTGAGTTATATGGTAACTCTATGTTTGACTTTTTGAGGAACTACCAAATTGTTCTCCAAAGTTGTTGCACCATTTGACGTTTCCATCGGCAGTGTACAGGTTCTAATTTCCCCCACATTCTTGCTTAACATTTCTTGTCCATTATTATTATTATTATTTTTGATCTTAGTTCTGGTGAGTGTGAAGTGGTATCTCATTGTGGTTTTAATTTTCATTTCCCTGATGACTAATGTTATTGAGCCTCTTCTTTTTTTTGAGACAGTGTCTTGCTCTGTCACACAGGCTGGGGTGTAGGGGCATGGTCCCGGCTCACTGCAACCTGTGCCTCCCGGGTTCAAGCGATTCTCATGCCTCAGCCTCCCAAGGAGCTGGGACTACAGGCGTGCACCGCCATGCCTGGCTAATTTTTATATATTTTTTTAGTAGAGATGGGGTTTCACCATGTTGGCCAGGATGGTCTCAAACTTCTGGTCTCAAGTGATCCGTCCACCTTGGCCTCCCAAAGTGCTAAGATTACAGGTGTGAGCCACCACATCTGGTCTGAGCCTCTTTGCATATGGTATTTGGCCATTTGCATATCTTCTTTGGAGAAAAGTCTCCAATTCTTTATCCTTTTAAAAATCAGATTGGGCAGGGCGCGGGTGGCTTATGCCTGTAATCCCAGCACTTTGGAAGGCTGAGGCAGGCGGATTACTTGAGGCCAGGAGTTCAAGACCAGCCTGGCCAACATGGAGAAACCCCGTCTCTACTAAAAATACACAAATTAGTCATGCATGGTGGTATGTGCCTGTAATCTCAGCTACTCGGGAGACTGAGGCACAAGAATGGCTTGAACCTGAGAGGCGAAGGTTGCAATGAGCCGAGACCACACCACTGCACTCCAGCCTGGGTGACAGGGTAAGACTGTCTAAAAAAAAAAAAAAAGTCAGATTATCTTTGTTGAGTTGTAAGAGTTCTTTATATATTCTGGCTACTAGACTTTTAGAAACATGCAAATACTTTTTCATATTCTGTGAGTTGTCTTTTTTTTTTTTTTTTTTTTTGAGATGCAGTCTTGCTCTGTTGCCTAAGCTGGAGTACAGTGGCGTGATCTCGACTCACTGCAACCTCCACCCCTGGGGTTCAATTCTCGTGCCTCAGCCTCCCGAGTAGCTGGGACTGCAGGCACTTGCCACCACGCATGGCTAATTTTTTTTTGAGATAGAGTCTTGCTGCATCGCCCAGGCTGGAGTCCAATGACGCAATCTCGGCTCACTGCAACCTCCGCCTCCTGGGTTCAAGCAATTCTGTCTCAACCCCCCAACAGGTATGCACCACCACATCCAGCTAATTTTTGTATTTTTAGTAGAGACAGGGTTTTACCATATTGGTCATGCTGGTCTTGAACTCCTGACCTTAGGTGGTCCACCCTTCTCGGCCTCCCAAAGTGCCAGGATTACAGCCTGAGCCACCACGCCTGGCCTGCCCGGCTAATTTTTGTATTTTTAGTAGAGACAGGGTTTTACTGTGTTGGCCAGGCTGGTCTCGAACTCCTGACCTTAGGTGATCCACCTGCCTCAGCCTCCCAAATTGATGGGATTGCAGGGGTTAGCCACCGTGCCCAGCCATCTTTTCATTTTCTTGATGGTCTTCATTGAAGCACAAAAGATTTAGATATTGATTAAGTTCAGTTTATCAGGCCGGGCGCGGTGGCTCTAGCCTGTAATCCCAGCACTTTGGGAGGCCGAGACGGGCGGATCACGAGGTCAGGAGATCGAGACCATCCTGGCTAACATGGTGAAATCCCGTCTCTACTAAAAAATACAAAAAACTAGCCGGGCGAGATGGTAGGTGCCTGTAGTCCTAGCTACTCGGGAGGCTGAGGCAGGAGAATGGCATAAACCCGGGAGGCGGAGCTTGCAGTGAGCTGAGCCCCGGTCCCTCCCCCCCACCCCGGGCGAAAGAGAAAGCCTTTTTCTAAAAAAAAAAAAAAAAAAAAAGAAAAGTTCAGTTTATCAATTTCTTTGGTCAGTTGTGTTTTGGTATCATATATGAGAAACCATTACCTAATCCAAGGTCACAGAGTTTTATAACAATATATTCCTGTATGGATTTTGTTTGTTTTTTGAGACAGGGTCTTGCTGTGTTGCCGAGGCTAGAGTGCAGTGGCACCATCTCGGTTCACTGCAGCCTCATCCTCCCAGGCTCAAGTACTCCTCCCACCTCAACCCCCCCAAGTAGCTGGGACTACAGGCATGTGCCACCGTACTTGGCTATTTTTTGTACTCTTTGTAGAGATGGGGTTTTTCCATGTTGCCCAGGCTGGTCTCAAACTCCTGGGCTCAAGTGATCCACCCACCTCGGCCTCCCAAAGTGCTGGGTTTATAGGCGTGAGCCACCACACCCAGCCTGCGGTGTGGTTTTAATAACAAGGAAAGAAAGCACTACCTGTTACCAGCCCACTTTAGGTGTGAGTGCAGGGGTTGCCACCTGTGTGAGTGAGGGGCACACTGTGGCACTTGCCTGTTGCTGTGCTGCTCTTCATATTGCTGTGTCCTGACCCTCCTGGACATGTGGTGACAGGACTCATCCCAGAACCCCTGGAACAGGTTTTCAAACTCAGTGAAATGGAATCCCACGTGGAATTCTAGCACACCATGTGGGGCAGGACCTCCAACTGTGGTGGACTTGGAGGCAGGCAGAGGCGAGTTTATCTCCCACCCCTATTTCTCAATGGTTTAGTCCAAGTCAGTCATTTAACCTGCCTGTGAGCTGGAGGCTGATGAGCCGGGGTCCTTGTGAGGCCTGCAAGAGACTGTGCAGTGGGCCGGGCGCGGTGGCTCAAGCCTGTAATCCCAGCACTTTGGGAGGCCGAGACGGGCGGATCATGAGGTGAGGAGATCAAGACCATCCTGGCTAACCTGGTGAAACCCCATCTCTACTAAAAAATACAAAAAACTAGCCAGGTGAGGTGGCGGGCACCTGTAGTCCCAGCTACTCGGGAGGCTGAGGCAGGAGAATGGCGTAAACCCAGGAGGCGGAGCTTGCAGTGAGCTGAGATCGCACCACTGCACTCCAGCCTGGGCGACAGAGCGAGACTCCGTCTCAAAAAAAAAAAAAAAAAAAAAAAGACACTGTGCAGTGCAGGTCAGTGGCTTAGAAGAGTGTTGGGCCTGAGGTTAGGGCTCACCACATGCTACCCATTACTAGATGGTCCAGGAAAAGAAAGGAATTCAGTTCTCTTGAAAGGTGTTTATATTGTTGTCTTCTTTTAAAGTTAGTTGGTTAGAACAAAGATCCTTTTCAGAATTGGAATCAGGGGCTATGTTGAACTGTTAAAATCTTAACATTGGCTTTAGCATCCAATTTATTTCCATAATTTGTTGTAGTTGCAAAGTACTGAGGCTGTGAATTATAACAGATTTTCTTTTGAACTTGCAGTCTTGCAACTCTCTTCAGTAAAGCTGAGGTTTGAATCCATCAATGGGGTATTTTAGCTTAAAGTTGAATCACACATATGCCTGACTCCTGCTAGAATGCCTCATCACCAACATATATTAAAGTGAGACGAGGAGGGCCGGGCGCAGTGGCTCATACCTGTAATCCCAGCACTTTGGGAGCCTGAGGCAGATGGATCATGAGGTCAGGAGTTCAAGACCAGCCTGGTCAACATGGTGAAACTCCTTCCTACTAAAGATACAAAAAATTAGCCAGGTGTGGTGGCACGCACCTGTAATCCCAGCTACTCCAGAGACTGAGGCAGGAGAATCACTTGAACCCAGGAGGCGGAGGTTGCAGTGAGCCGAGATCACGCCATTGCACTCCAGCCTGGGTGACAGGGCAAGACTCCGTCTCAAACAAATAAAAAAAAGTGAGACAAGAATTCCAGCCCTTAGCATGTGTGTCTCAGCCACACTTGGGGGATGGCCTCAGTGACATGTAATTCACTCCCTGGTTAGTGCCCCACAAATAAGCACACTGCCTGGGCATGTGCCAAACCGAAGCATCTGGGACTGGCCTGGGGTTTGCGTTGAGTGTAGGTATATGTGTTTTGAAGTACACTTGTTTGCAGGGCATGTGCGCAGGCATGCTCAGTCAGAATCTTAAGTTGCAGGACCACACCCCAGCTAGTGTTTACGTGAAGCCCAAACCTCTGCCCACAGCTGCACACCAACACAGAATCCCGGCAGGTGGTGGGCAGGTGGTGCGGCTGATCTCTTGGTCAGTAACACATTGGGAGGGTGAGAGTGTTAACAGTTTGTAAACATAGCTGGTATTAAGTTTCTTTTTTTTTTTTTTTTTGAGACAGAGTCTCACTCTTGTTGCCCAGGCTGGAGTGCAATGATGCAATCTCGGCTCACTGCAACCTCCACCTCCCGGGTTCAAGCGATTCTCCTACCTCAGCGTCCAGAGTAGCTGGGAGTACAGGCATGTACCACCACGCCTGGCTAATTTTTGTATTTTTAGTAGAGACAGGGTTTCACCATGTTGGCCAGGCGGGTCTTGAACTCCTGGCCTCAAGTGATTTGCCCCCCTTGGCCTCCCAAAGGGCGGGGATTGCAGGGGTGAGCCATCGTGCCCAGACAAGAATTGAAAATACATTTCAATTCAGACATTTATGGCACCCCAAAGCAATTCAAGTCCCTTCAGCACAGATTGGGTAGGGCATGTGGGCTAAGGCCACTGACACCCCACCCCACCTCCTCCTGGCATGGGGAGGCCTGACTCTCCCCACCTTTACTCATGAGCCCACCATTTGACCGGCGAACTCTCTGAGGAGGCCCGTGTGCTAGGTTTGGGGGCTGAGGCATTTCTGTGCTCCTCTCTGGTTCAGTCTCCCTCCCAAGGTGAAGGACGGCCTGGAAAACCAAGTAGAAAGTATTGGCAGCAGATTGTACTTCCTGTGCCCTAAACAGCAAAATTGTTACACAAATTGCTTTGAGATTCCTTAGAAATGAAAGCTTTCTCTTTGCTTAGTAGCAACCGGTGGCCCTTTCGTTTTCTCAACTTCCTGTGTGTTCCAGAAATTCCAGCCCTGTCCCCTTAGAGGGGCTGGCATCCAGGGTGATTTCATTTTTCTTTTTGAGAGACAGGATCTTGCTATGTTGCCCAGGCTCGACTCTGAACTTAGGGGCTCAAGCAATCCTTCTGCTTCAGCCTCCCAAGTAGCTGGGACTACATGCCTAGCCCAGGGTGATTGTTTTTTCTGTGTTCTTTCTGAGCGGACACCAGCTACCTGAAGAAATGTGCCATTGGCCGAGTGTGGTGGCTCACGCCTGTAATCCCAACACTTTGGGAGGCCGAGGCCGGCAGATCACTTAGGTCAGGAGTTTGAGACCAGCCTGGCCAAAATGGTGAAACCCCATCTCTACTAAAAATACAAAAATTTGCCGGGTGTGGTGGCGCAGGCCTGTGATCCAGCTACTCAGGAGGCTGAGGCAGGAGAATCGCTTGAACCCAGGAGGTGGTGGGTGCAGTGAGCCAAGATCACGCTATTGCACTCTAGCCTGGGAGACAGAGCGAGACTCTGTCTCAAAAAAAAAGCAGTGTGCTGTTGAAAGTGAGAGTCATTTAGTACTGATTGTGCGGAACCCTTTACCCTGAGATAACTGTAAGAGCCTTGTGTCCTGAGAGGCCCTGGAGCTATTGGGGAATTGAGGTGGGCAGAGATTGGCAGCCCTTGGATGAAACCTGCTCAGCTCCAGGCGATCTGATAGCAGGGAGGATTGCGAAGTGCAGATCTATAGATGGGGCGTGGTTCTCAAAACACTCCGTGGAGAAACAAGCCTTTGGATCACTGCAGGCTCTTCCTCATGTTCAGTTCTTCACAGCTGCCAAGGACAATGTCATTTAGCTTATGTGGTTGCAAGAGACTGAAGTTAAACTTCAGAGCACACCCATCACCTCTGCCCTCACTTTCGGCCGGAGCCCTGTCCTGCTCTACACCTGCTGCGCCCCTCTCCTTGCCCTTTTCCATTCGGCCATGCACCCTGCCCGTCCCTTAAAGCTGAGGCTCCATGTGCTCATTTTGCTCCCTTTGCTTTTTGTCCAGGGGGTACAGCAAGGAGTTATTCTCATGCTGTAAATAAACTGAATTTCAAGCAGATTAAATGAATAAACAGATTTTTTTTAAAGATTCCATAAAGAACCGAAAGAAAATTAGGAGAATATTTTTATAATTGTGGAGTGAGAGAAGAGGCCCAAGAAGTCATGAAGGATAAAAAAAAAATAGAGGTTAAACAGCGTAAAAATGAAAAATCTCTGTCAGAAAAAGAACCATGAACAAAGATAGAAGGTATACGCAGACTGGGAGGAAATGTTTACAACATATAAACCACCATTAAAATGGCCACAGTGTATAAAAGATAAGAGAGACAAACAACACAAGAGAAAAACAGGAAAAGGACACTCTGTCTCCTGTATCTTTAGAATCCCATAAACACGTGAATTGCTTGTCCGGGTGAAAGCGATGTTCCCAATGTTCCTGTGAGTTATGAAGATTATGCAGCCTCCATCTGGAGCTGTTTACGAAAAGGCCTGTTGGCTGCCATCTGTCGATGAGTTAAAATTCTTACCTATGGGATGTGGGGGTGGGACGCTGAAGGCCTTGGGGGGCACTGCCAACCCCACAGTTATTACACTGAAGTGCTGAGGCAACTGGTTTTATATGCAGAGGCCCAAGGCCAAGGACTTGAGTGTGGCTTTGCTGGTTTTTAGCCATGTAAAATTGAGGGTGTCAGCACTTGTCCACCTCAGTTTGTTCATTTGTGAAACGGAGTTCCAGATAGAAGCTTCCATCGCTGGGTGCAGTGATTCACGCCTGTAATCCCAACAATTTGGGAGGCCGAGGTGGGAGGATCTCTTGGGGTCAAAAGTTCAAGACCACCCTGGGCAACATAGTGAGACCCTGTCTCTACAAAATATTTTCTTAAAAATTAGTTGGTTGGCTGGGGGCAGTGACTCATGCCTGTAATCCCAGCACTTTGGGAGGCTCAGGTGGGCAGATCAGTTGAGGTCAGGAGTTTGAGATCAGCCTCACCAACATGGTGAAACTCTGTCTCTACTAAAAATACAAGAATTGGCCGGGCACCATGGCGCATGCCTGTAATCCCAGCTACTTGTGAGGCTGAGGCAGGAGAATGGCTCCAACCTGGGAGGCAGAGGTTGCAGTGAGCCGAGATTACACCCCTGCACTCCAGCCTGGGCAACAGAGCAAGACTTCATCAAAAAAAAAAAAAAGCAGGTCATTCTGATGCACACCTATAGTCCCAGCTACTTGGGAGGTTGAGGCAGGAGGATTGCTTGAGCCCAGGAGTTCCAGGCTGCAGTGAGCTATGGTTATACTATTGCATTCAGCCTGAGTGACAGAGAAAAACCCTGTCTCTATTTAAAAAAAAAAAAAAAAAGGCAGTTATCTCTTTTCCTCTTGTGGGATGTTGGGAGGATTCAGGAACCTTAAGTGGCTCAGGCCGTGACCCAGTATGAATTAGGATCTGGGGTGTTGTTTGTATGACTGGAGGCTTGTCCTTTTCTGCCTCCTTCATCGCATCATTTAAAAGGAAATCCTTCCCACTTCTTTCTTGGGACCCTGGGACTGAATGTTACTGTTGTGAATCTGGAAGGGATGAGCACAAGAAGAAAGCAAGCGTTCACTCTTTTCCTGAGACAGGTTTGAAACATGAGAGAAAGTGGAAGTGGTCATTCCCAGGGGGAGGGTTAGCTCTGGGCGGTCCTTCATCCCACCAGGGTGATAGGAGCCTCTCTTCCAGAAAAAAACAGGACTTTTCTGTCTGCTACACCCTCTCCTAGGAACACCCAGAGCCAGTTTTGGGAGCTGCTAGCTTCCCAGAAGCCCTTAGCGTAATGCAGCTCTGCTGGCCTCCTGGGCTACAGTGCCCTTGGCCCTGTGGACTGGAGTCGCAGCATTAGGCTGGTTTCCCTTCTGCTTTGGAGGAGATATTTCAGGTATCCATATAACTAGAATATTGAGTTTCCCTTTCTAAGCCTGCTTCATTGTAGGTTTATGCCCTCCTTTCTTTAACTTTCTAGAGAGATGGCACTGGCACAACAGAGGGGATAGATAGCAGGGAATGTGCAAATCCCAGGGACTGGGGGCAGGTGGACTTCCTGAGGGCAAATTTTGTTTTCTCTGCAGGAGATAAATGGCATCACTGCAGCACTGGCTGAAGAGCTCTTTGAGAAAGGTATGTGGCCACAGGTCCCTGAAACACTGGGCATAAGTTGTGTAGTTTTATGAGGCGGGCAGAGGCACAGGATGACACAGAAGTCACTCTGGAGCCCACCTACCTGCCCTGTAGGTGGCCAGGTCTGAGGAGCTGTGGTCCCTCAGTACTCTTGAGTACCATGTCAGGGGCTCAGCCCAGACTTGGGCTCTGTTCCAAAGCCCTGTAGTGGGTGCCGGAAGGTGGGTAGCACGCTGCTCCCTCGCACCTGATTTGTGCTTACCTGAAAGGGCTCAGATGGCAGATAGAAGCTGACCCTGGGTCCCATCCCTGCCAGAGAGCACAGTTATAGTAGCTAATGTGTGACGAATGCCTCCTGTTAGCATCTTACTGCCTTCCCCCAAGAGCCACAGGTATAGGTGAGGATACAGGGTCAGAGGACCAGTCACCAACCTGAGGGCACATGACTGGGAGGAGTGGAGCGAGGACCAAGCAGCAGGTATTTGGGCTCAGAACCCATCCTGCTCCCAGGCTTTGTGCCGTGCTGGCACCATAGGCCTGCGCCTGACCTGGGTGTTTGCATTTCAGAGGTTGCAGCATAGGTCTGTCACCCAGAATGCTGCCTCTCTCGCCAGCCTCACTGGCTCAGTGCCTTTGGTCTCAACTCGGCCTCACTCCTTCCTCAGTGGCTCCCCAGCCTCACAGCCCCACAGCCCTGTCCTCCTGTGTCATCACATGTCTAGGGTTGCCCTATGCCTAGCAGGCACCCAGGAGGGCAGCAGCTCCTGCATGCCCAGGGCCCTGGCTTTGCCTTGACACAGTGGGTGCTTGCCAACTGCTTGTTGACAGAAAAGATATGGAAATCCCAGCTGCATGAGGGCTGGGGCTGCGGCTGGACACTTATCCTTCAGGGCATGGCTCTTGCAGGAGAGCAGCTCCTGGGGGCCGGCGAGGTCTTTGCCATTGGACCCCTGCAGCTGTATGCCGTCACGGAGCAGCTGCAGCAGGGAAAGCCCACGTGCGCCAGTGGGGATGCCAAGACTGACCTCGGGCACATCCTCGACTTCACCTGTCGCCTTAAGTACCTTAAGGTAAAACTGCAGCAGCTCAGTTGTGGAGAGCCCCTCAGTCGGTGGGGGTGCAGCCTGCAGGGGACTGGCTGGCAGTTTGTGTGAAAGAGACCATGGGGGGACACTTGGTGGAAGGAAGGCCTCCTGGTTATTCTTGGCACTGTGCTTCTGGCTGTGGGCACCAGGGGGCAGTCATGACCCAGTGTCCTATTAAATTAAGTCTTGGCCTGAGCCTGCTTTGTTGAAGGCAGAAGTGGTCAAAGTTGTCTTCAACTTGTCAGCTGCTGCAGCACTTCCCGATGGGTGTGCGGTGCTGTTCCCAATTTAAGCCTTATCTTTGGCCTCAGGTTTCTGGCACAGAAGGACCTTTTGGGACCAGCAACATTCAGGAGCAGCTCCTGCCATTCGACCTATCAATATTCAAGTCCCTGCATCAGGTGGAGGTAAGGCCCGGTGCTGCCGGAGTGCAGGAAGGCTGAGCCCTGCACAGCATCCTCTTGCTCCCAACTCTGTGGCTAGGAAGTGTTTGTGATGCTGGGTGTCCTGATGTAATCATAAGGTGCTGTGCTTTCGTGTTTAGCAGTATGTGACAGGTTCTGCGTAGGTGACCAGGCCCTCTGAAGGCGGAGAAAGAGAGGCCTCTCCTGTCCCTGGCTGGTCTGCACGCCTCTGTCCTGGCGTGAGCTGCAGGGTTGGTTAGCCAGGGTGGAGCACCAGCAGCTGGCTCCTTCTGGGCCTCCTCATAGAGGCAGGGGGCATGTGTACCTCAAGTTCAAGTCCTGGGAAGTCATCCTGAGGGTCAGACAGAGCCAGATACAAGTCTGTATTTCCCAAGGCCGGTTGGCAAAGAGCTTCGAGGATGCCCTGCCTCTGGGGCACCCACACAAGAAACACTCTGCGTCACTCTGCAAACCAGTGACTCCAGTCACTACTGGACTCCTTGGTTTGCAATGCCAATTTTAGCATTTTTGAAAAGAAAAGAGAGTCAGTAATGATACAAAAAAGTGTTTTAAAGCATAATATTTTCAGCATGGCTTTGGTGTTCTGCCCTGTGGCCCCATGTCTCCTTGATTGAATCTTCACAGCAGCCCTGTGAAGAGGCCACTTTTATTTCCATTTTACAGTTGGGGAAACTGAGGCTTGGGCAGATAAGAAAGTTTGGCCAGGGCCACACAGTTAATGAGTGGAAAGCTGGGATTTGAATTCAGCTGAGACTGCGTTCAGAGCCTATGCTGCGCACTGGGCTATTCTGTCTACAGCGGTCTTGGGAAACTTGTGGTGTGTCCTGCTGCCGAGTGAGGACAGGGAAGTGAAGAAGAAACCTGACCCAGCCCTGCCAAGCAGACCGAGGCTCTGGATCTGTGTCTGTGGGTGTGCTTGGGCAGGTGGCTCAGGGAGTGTGCTTTGGTCTGTGGCTTGCCCCTCCTCACCACCCGACAGCTGAGTTCCATGGAGTGGGGGCTGGATGAACAGGGAGACCCACCCCACTCGCTGTGCTGTGGAGGCCGCTTGTTCTCCCCAGCAGTTTCCATGACCCATACTTTATGTTCACCTGCCAAGCCCCAGGCAGCCCTTACAGAGGAAATGGAATTTGTGGTCCATTGTGAGTCTGAGAGGCCAAGCATCTTTCTTACTAGATACTTCAGAGAATGTTTGGTCAGCACTGACATGGGGAAAAAGAGAGACTTTGGTTTTGAGTGGCCTCCCGTCTCTGAGGATTTGGGTTGCCCGTCATTGTGCTTTTGTATGGGGGTGGGGAACACCTACATCTGGAGACTTCTGATGGAGCAAGGATTCTGTTTCTGAGATGCAGCTGTTCCTCGTTCCAGATAAGTCACTGTGATGCTCAGCACATCAGAGGGCTGGTCACATCGAAGCCCACCTTAGCCACGCTAAGTGTCCGCTTCTCAGCAACCTCGATGAAGGTAAGCTTCACGTATATCCTGCCTGGGGCAATGTCTGTGGGTCAGGGTCCTGGGCTGTGGTCTCCACCACTGAGGATGGGTGAGGACACTACTGTGTCTGTCAGTATTCAGAGGCTGGACCTTCTGTGGGGAAGCCACACACTCATGGGGGGCCTCCGAGCACTTGACAGCCCCTGGGACACTTTACTTCATGTCTGCATTAAAAGTTCATGTTAACAGGGCATTTTAAGGAACTTGGCTTTTTTCCTCCCCAAAAATAAAAAATATCATTGGTGTTTTGTTTTTTTTTTGTTTTGTTTTGAGATAGAGTCTTGCTGTGTGGCCCAAACTGGAGTGCAGTGGTATGATCTCAATTCACTGCAACCTCTACCTCCTGGGTTCAAGCGATTCTCCTACCTCAGCCTTCCAAGCAGCTGGGATTACAGATGCCCACCACCACACCCCACTAAGTTTTGTATTTTTGGTAGAGACAGAGTTTTACCATGTTGGCCAGGCTGGTCTCGAACTCCTGACCTCAAGTGATCCGCCAGCCTCAGCCTCCCAAAGTGCTGGGATTACAGGCATGAGCCACTTCGCCCGGCCTTCATTGGTTTTTTAATGAACAAATTGCTAAGCTGTGGCAAGTGGTGGGACCTTTATTAATTAGATTAATAACTAAGCTTAGATTGTTCCTCTAAGCTTTAGCAATCCCTGGCTAAGCCCTCATTTGTATCTTTTTCTCCATGGGCTTGATTAGAAGGTAAGGTTGTGAAAATGCTAGGCCCTGTTGTTTATATGTGATCAGCAGAAACGTTCAAATTGGGAATGTGTGTTTCTGTTTACATTTTTATGTATTATATCTTGCTAATGTTAAAATCTTTCCCCGGGTATAGAAAAGGCAGGTCGTGGCTAATATTATGACTTAAGGCTCCTGATCAAGACTTAGGTTTGGGCCACGTGTGGTGGCTCATGCCTGTAATCCTATCATTTTGGGAGGCTAAGGCAGGAGGATTCCTTGAGTCCAGGAGTTGGAGACCAACCTGGGCAACATAGGGAGACCTTGTCTCTTAAAAAAAAAAAAAAGGATTTGGTGAAAAATATTCCTCTTGAGGCTTGCAGAGAGTGTATTGGGCCACCTGGTCCCTCTCCGAGCACTTCTTGCTATCTTGCTGAAGGAGCCCAGGGTGACCCGTTGTGAGAAGAAAGGTCTTGTCAAAACAAATAGGCCTGCCTTCCTCCATTTTGATGGTCTCTGGGCTCTGTGCTACTCCCCTCGTCTTAGCATTTTCTGACTTTATCCCTGTGAAATAACGGTTTTAAAGGCCTGGTGTCCACAGTGAGGACCACATCATCAGCTTGGAAAGCACAGCTGCCTGGAAACCGTGAATTCTCACCTTCAGCTTCTGAGAAGCTAGAAAAGACGGCTGGCTGGCCAGTAGCAGTGGCTGGCACCTATAATTCCAGCACTTTGAGAGGCCAAGGCAGGAGGATCACTTGAGCCCAGGAGTTTGAGACCAGTCTGGGCTATGTAGGGAGACCTTGTTTCTACAGAAAAAAAATGTTTTAATTAGCTGGGCAAGGTGGTGTGCGTCTGTAGTCCCAGCTACTCAAGAGGCTGAGGTGGGAGGATTTGCTTGCGCCTGCGAGTTTGAGGCTGCAGTGAGCCATGATGGTGCCACTGCACTCCAGCCTGGGCGACAGAACGAGACTGTGTCTCAAAGAACAAACGACTAGGTGCTGTGGGTCACGCCTGTAATCCCAGCACTTTGGGAGGCAGAGGTGGGTGGATCACCTGAAGTCAGGAGTTTGAGACCAGCCTGGCCAACATGGTGAAGCCCTTATCTCTGTTAAAAATGCAAAAATTAGCCAGGCGTGGTGGTACACACCTCTAGTCCCAGCTACTGGGGAGGCTAAGGCAGGAGGATCACCTGAGCCTGCGAGGCAGAGGTGGCAGTGAACTGAGATTGCGCCACTGCACTCCAGCCTGGGTGACAGAGTGAGACTCCATCTCAAAAAAGAGAAAAAGCCAGAAAAGGCATCACCAGGTCACCAAGGCAAAGGCCCTTTGGGCTTGAAAAGCATTGCTCCTAAAGCAGGACCAGGACTTATTCTAAGTGGCTGTTATGTGGTGAATTGTTCAGCTTTGAACGATTTCACAATCGTTTAAAGACATAGGAACCAAAGGCCTGCTTTAATGCAAGTTTACTTCCACATGCTAAATATGCTCCAGCCCTTCCTTAAATTCTGCAATGACTGTGTTCCCAGTGAGTGTTGCGTGAGGGCCCAAGTGTGGTGCTCAACAGATGTTTTTATGCAGGAAGTCCTTGTTCCTGAAGCCTCAGAATTTGATGAGTGGGAGCCTGAAGGCACAGCCCTAGAAGGCCCTGTGACTGCCGTCATCCCCACTTGGCAGGCATTGACCACGCTTGACCTGAGCCACAACAGCATCTCCGAGATCGACGAGTCTGTGGTATGCTCTCAGCAGCAGGTGCCAGGGGTTTCTCTGACCCCACCAAACCCTGAGTTTGAGTATTTAACTCAGCTTTTTCAGGAAGGACCACAGAAAACCTATATCTAGTGCTCTGTGCATTGCCTGCCATTTTAAGTTAATTATAAAACGGGGGCCGGGCGCGGTGGCTCATGCCTGTAATCCCAGCACTTTGGGAGGCCGAGGCGGGAGGATCACCTGAGGTCAGGAGTTCAAGACCAGCCTGACCAACATGGTGAAACCCCGTCTCTACTAAAAATACAAAAATTAGCCGGGCGTGGTGGCGGGCGCCTGTAATCCCAGCTACTTCGGGAGGCTTAGGCAAGAGAATCACTTGAACCCGGGAGGCAGAGTTTGCAGTAAGCTGAGATAGCGCCACTGCATTCCAGCCTGGGTGACAGAGTGAGACTCCGTCTCAAAAGAAAAAAAAATGGGATCATTTAAAATTGGTGAGGTGGTGCTTAGAGACAAATAAAACATATGAATTTCATGTAAATTTGGTAAACTATAACCACACTAAGTGATGATATTTACTCCAAAGAGTGGGGCAGAAAAATCACTCCTTAGATGACAGATGTGCCCATAGAATAATGACATCCAGAGGGCATTTGGGCAGTAAGAGTGTCATTCCTGTGTTTGCGCTGCTTAGGGAGTGTGGGCAGGGTTGAAGAAGGACAGACTCCCTTCTCTGTCTGGGACCTTGCCGTGTGTCATTTTCACAAGCCAAGTGTTCCATGAAAACAATGAGTAGTGCCCAGCACTGGGGGCCCAGTGTGCGCCTTTGGATGTGCTACTGGCTGGGCAGTGGGAGGTGTGGTCCTGCAGGGACAGCCTGTGGGAGTCCGTGGTCAGGAGGAAGCGTCCTGCGGTGCCCGTCCACTGTATGGGGGACCATATTTGGGGTCTGGCCCCTACAGTAACATCGGATGTTCTTTTTTTTCACAAGAAACTGATCCCAAAGATTGAGTTCCTGGACCTGAGTCACAATGGATTGCTGGTTGTGGACAATTTGCAGGTAGTGCCTTTGAAGACCAGTGCTGCCCGCACACACTCCCCAGGCCCCTTTCTGAGAGTTCAGGAGACTGATGCAGCCTTGGGAATTTGGCCATACCCAGGGGTTGTAAGGGCAAGGGTTGCTGTCTTCCCTTTAGGATCCCAGCAATGCACTGAGTGATTGTTGCTCTAGTTCCAAAGAATTAGGAAGCATGAGTAAATACAAACCAAGCATGATGATGCACCTCCGTCCCGAAGGTGGACAGCCATGTTTTCAGTGCCCACCCCAACTGTCTGCAGGGGTGCCACTGTGCTGTGGCATGTGCAGCAGAGAAGAGGGACTTCCCTTCCTAAAATAACTGTCAGAGTGACTTGCAGAACTGGGTAGTTTGGGTTGGAAGGCCCATCCTGCCATTAGTGTCAGGCCCCTATCTTTGGAGACTTGACCTGAGCCACTTTATGCTGTTCTCCACACCACTGCAGCACCTGTATAACCTTGTGCATCTGGACCTGTCCTACAACAAGCTCTCCTCCTTGGAAGGGCTTCACACCAAGCTGGGGAACATCAAGACCTTAAACCTGGCAGGCAACCTCCTGGAGAGTCTGAGTGGCCTACATAAGCTCTACTCACTGGTCAACCTGGATCTCCGGGACAACAGGATCGAACAGGTGAGCCCACGGACCTCGCGATTTTGGGATTTCTGTGCCTTGGTGTGTATCATGTTAAAGAAGAATGTTAAGATTCCTTTCATTTAAAAGAGACCATGAAACGTGTTGGCGTGTTGCTGAAGTGTTAAGAGAAGGGACCAAAGGGGATGGAACTCATACCTTGCAGATGGAGGAGGTCCGGAGCATAGGCAGCCTCCCGTGTCTGGAGCACGTGTCTCTGCTGAACAACCCTCTGAGCATCATCCCCGACTACCGGACCAAGGTGCTGGCTCAGTTCGGAGAGAGGGCCTCAGAGGTGAGCCCCAGCGCAGTCAGAAGAGCCCAGGGAGACCCTCGGGATGCAGTCAAGTCTGCATGGGCGGTAGGGGGATATATGTCCATTGTTCTACCCTTGCCTGCTTTAGAAGGAGGTCCTGTCCCTTGAGGGCTTTCCGGTTCTGGAAAGTCCACTATCTCCCCCAGGAAAAGCCTCCCTTGCATCTCCTGCCCCTCCTGTCTGGGATAACAATGTTTATTCTAGGAAAGGGTCAGAAATAAGATCCTTAAAGTATTCATATCTCCTGGACAACTTGTGGCCATAGTGCCTGACCGTAAACCCAAAGGGTTTGCCTTTGTCAGTGTAGCCCAGCCTGGTGTCTGCTGCCCCTTGCTGTGTCTGTGCATCTGCCACGATGCTGACCAGACACACTTAACCAGGTTCACCCATCACCTGGGCCTGGAGCAGGCCCCCTGATTCTCTGGTTGGTCCTTGGACCTTCTATTCTCCCCAAATCCCAGGTCAGAAAATAGCTGGGAACTATTTGCGTCCCACCTCCCTCTTTTTGGCCCTAAGTGCCCCTTCATCCACACAGTCACAAGACCACGAGATGCCATCTCCTCCCCTCCTGGGCTCCAGACCTTGGGAAGCTCCCAGGCCACAGAGTGTCAGCTCCTGTCCAGGCCCTTGGGACCTTCCCTCATTCAACCACCCTGCCCAACCCCTGACTGCCTGCCAGCCGCCACTCCCTCCTGCATTTGCAGGTGGGGCCTGCCCTTTCCCACTGCTCTTTTGAGAGTCTGCCTCCTGCCTCTAACTGGGGACTTAGTTCAAGTTGCCCAAGAGTTTGCTGCTCCTGTTCTTGGTGAAGGACTCCAGAGATAGATGTGGGGCCTCCCTGGACCCCTCCAAGGCACTCCCAGGTCTCTTCCATGAGTAGTGGAGAGCCGCCTCCGAGCAGGCTGAGCCTCCCTCAGCCTGTGGTGTCCTCACATGGCCTGGCCCACAGCAGGCGCTCATGCCCCTCCTCAGCAGGGCCCCATCATCCTCCTGCCGTGCTCACTAGTCCCCATGCTGATAGCTACTTTCTGGATGCTCTAGGTCTGTCTGGATGACACAGTAACCACAGAGAAGGAGCTGGACACTGTGGAAGTGCTGAAAGCAATTCAGAAAGCCAAGGAGGTCAAGTCCAAACTGAGCAACCCAGAGAAGAGGGTGGGTTTGTGTGGCAGGTGGGAGGGCAGTGGTGCAGAGCCAGCTGGGAGAGGAGCCAGTTTGGGGGGCTTGGGCCATGGGACTGCTCAGGGCTGCCAAGTTGCCAAGTCCAAGCTGCACTCCTCCCTGGCTGCATGACCTCGGGCAAGTCGTGGTCTCTGTATTCTCTGTGGGTTGGGGACAGTGGTAAGTTCCTGCAGTAAGGATGGGATGAGACCATCTTCACCACCCCCTTGGTGGGAACCGTTGCGCTCCCTCGTCACGCCCTTGGCCTTGGGGAGCTCTGTGCTTCCTCTTCTGTCCGGGGCTGACGCAAGCACTTGTCCTCAGGGTGGCGAAGACTCCCGGCTCTCAGCTGCCCCCTGCATCAGACCCAGCAGCTCCCCTCCCACTGTGGCTCCCGCATCTGCCTCCCTGCCCCAGCCCATCCTCTCCAACCAAGGTAATCGTGTATGTATCTTGCTTCTAGTGGAGCCACACAGCCCTGCCTGGACCTCCTGGCTGGGCTGGGGTTGGGGAAGAGGTGCCAACACCAGCTTCTGACAGGGTCAGACACAGGGAGGGTGGTGCCTTCTGCAGGCTGGTCCTCACGGGGGGACACGTGGCAGGGGTGCCTGGCCTGATGCCAGCTGTTGCTTGCTTGGTGAGGACTCCCGATTGCTCTGATGCCCACATCCAGCTCCTCTAGGAGACCGCAGGGTATCTGACAGGCCCTGAGGCTGCCCTCTGAACAGACTTAGGCCTGTTGGCTCATGGTACCCATTCCCTCGCTGGCAGCACAAGCAGGTTGGCTTCTGGTTACAGGAAGCCCGGCTTGTGACTGTACTGTCTGGAGCCCGAATCCCTGTGCAGGGAAAAGCTTGCTTTTATCATTGCCTCATCTCTGTGGTGTGACCCAGCCCCAGAACACCATGTTTGTGGGGCCAAGATGGGCCATCTGTGTCCCTGTGGACCCATGGAAGACCAGGCCCATTCGTCTGCCCACTGTCTTAGCGTTTTCAAAGGGCTTTCACCTCTGAACCCAGGCATCCTCGGAGATGAGTGAGTGAAGCAGGTCCCATGAGCGTGTCTGCTGGCCTGGCCCCCACGGAAGAGGGGAGGGTGTGCCGTCCCGAGTGGAGCCAAGGCTCGGGACACGCAGGAAAGGACGCCGCCTGCCCGGGCTCCTGGAGACGCAGAACTTGGTGTGAGGTCTTGGGAAAACAGTTCAACCCAATGTTTTAAGAGCCAGAAAAACATTCCCACCCCTTGACCTGGTAACCCCACTGGTGGGGATTTTCTCTTAGAGGGATAAGATACTGGGAAGGGGAGGTGAAATGCTCACCACTGCCAAAACATGGGCTGCAACTGCAACATCGGAGGATGAGAGGGAGAGTCGGCTGTGGCGCAGAATGCTCGGCAGCCCTCCCAGCAGGGACAGGAAGACTGGGCAGGAAGAGGGGAGAAGCACTCAAGTTAAGGCAAAAGGCCCGACGCAGAGCAGCACACTGAGGTCACACCCGTGAGATGTGGAAGAGAATTCCATCGTGTGGAGCGATGGGGTTAGGTGCCAGGATGATTGCCCATTTTGCTTCTGTCAGACTCTTGACTAAGGATTTCTGGTTGCATTTTATTACATAAAAGCCAGGGAGGTTATATCACGATGAGGACGCTTCCCTGAGGCCGCCTCCTGCAACGCAGCCAAGCGAGCCTGTGGAGGCACCATATGACTATAGGCCTCTGGGGACAGGGAGCTGCATCTGCTTCTCAAGGCCGGGGACGTGGCCGTTTCTGCCAGCATCTGTTGATCAGTGAGTGAGTGAATGGGCAGGTAGAGCAGGAGCCAGTGAAGAGCAGGTCCTGGGTGGGTTGGGATGCACTGTGCCCCCAGGCTGCAGCTGCAGCCAGCCCCCCATGTTGTTGGAGAAGCCTTTGCACCAGCTCAGCCCCCTCCTCACTCCCCTCGTGCCCTGGGGACACTCTGCAGAGGAGCACTCTGCAGTCTGTCCCCGCCGTCACTGGACTTCTGGACATTGCCTCCAGATTTGCACCTCTTCAATAAAACTGCAGTGGATGTCTTTGTGTGCACCTCTCTTTCCTTTTGGTGAGAAACAGCAAAGGTCGGACCCCTAAGGACTCTCCTGATGTCTCCGCTCTATCTGCTGAGTGCCCTTTCTGACCACTTGTTTGTACAGGCCATGGTCCAGGACGGGAGCAGATAGACTCTCCCTGTCCCTGTCCACATTTCCTTGTGTCCAAATGGGGCTTGTTGGGGGGTAGTGGCAAAAGGCATTGGTCTTTTTCTCACTGATTCAGAGGCCTCCCCGTGTGTTTGTTCAGCCGCGTGTTCCTGGGTCTTGCTTGGATGGGCAGGGTTTTTTTAGCGCATGGGAGCAGCTTTGCTGACCCATGCCTGTTGCTTCCAGCCTGGTTCCCGAGAAGGGAGCCTACTTGTGAATGAACTGGGCACTCGGACCTGCCTGAAGGGGGTGCTGTCCAGACAACACCCAGCCTCCCGTCGTGGCAGGTGCTGTCAGAGCCATGGATGATTGTGACTCTAGGGGTGGTCGCCAGAGTTGATTGTCCAGCCAGGCCCAGGGGCTGAGAGGAGGCTGTGTGGAGAGGTGGTTAGGAGCCAGGGCTCGGTCAGCTGAGTTTGCATCCCAGCTTCCTAGCTGTGGGACCTCAAGCAACTTGTAGCCCCTCTGAAGCTGTTTTCTCAACTGTGAAGTGGACGCACCCTACTTCATTGATTCTAAGGCACGCATTTCCACCTGGCGACTTCTCTGAAATTGAGGTGCGTCTTTCAGTCAGTGGCGTCTCATAGTCGCTGTCAGCCAGCTGGTATTCGAGATGGAGTCGTGGAAAACCCGTGGACACCTTCTGCTAGGACCAAGATGGCACCACCTGCCGCATCTTAGATTTGATGAAATGTGGTAAATAACGAGAGGCATGCATGAGCGAATGCTGGGGAGGCGCTTGGCACTGCCCAGAGCTCCACAGAGGTGGTTGATGAGGGCTGCCCTTTCCCACATCCTTAGTGGGGGGTTCAAGATGACCCAGACCGTGCCCCTTGGGGAGCTTGGAGCCATGCGGGAGGATGAGCCATGTGCTGGAGGAGAACAGGGCAGGATGGTGTGGGGCTTTTGTAGACTGTCTAGAGCAGAGAAGGTCTGCAGTGCAGGTGGTGTCTGAGGTGAATCTTGAAGGATGGATAGGAGTTGAACATTAGCAGGCAGAGGGTGGATTGCAGGAGAGCAGTGACCTGGGCAGGTGCCCAGGGAGGCCCGTCAGGGTGCTTCATGCATGGCTGTGTGCTTGCCAGCCTTCCTGCCTGCCTACCCCCTGCTGCTTCGCTTTGTGGGGGCATCTGAGCTTGGGCCCACCTGCCTGCCTCACTTGTGGGCAGAGGACCCAGGCTGTGTGAGTTGTCCTGTCCCGGAGAGCAGCTGAGCTGGTCGGGGGTCTCGACCTGTGGGGCTCAGAGGGCTCGGGATCATTTCACTGGGCTGTGGCGATGCTGGGCTGTGGAGGCAGGCCTGGGGCTCCTGTAGGCCTCAGTGAGACTGGCGGCCGATGCCCAGTGTTCACCCTGCTGGCCGCAGTCAGGAGCATGTTCACAAAGGCTTTACCTTCAAGCGGTCTAGAGGTGATCTGAAGTGGAGTAACAGGTCCAGATAGGCTACATTCATAAAAAAGCTTCAGCAGGTTTTAGGAACACTATGCATTTATGAGACGCAGTGGGTCAGAGTGCTGCTGTCCATGGGAGGTGGCCCCAGGGCAGGTCAGTGGGCACGTCCTGAGGTAAGTGGGACTGTGGATGTGAGCTCAGGCTGGACTCAGCAGCCTTGCTGGATACCAAGGCCTGTGAGGGCTGGCCCCCTGGTGAATTGTCCCATGCCCTGTGTATTTGTGAGTCCTGCAGAGATGACAAATCAGGGAACGGGATCATGTCTAGTCACCGTCTGGGAAAATGCTCCAGGAGTGAACACATTTCAGGCTCTTGACGATGTACCTCCAAACTCTTCGGATGGATGGGCCAGCTCGCATGTCTGTGCCGGCCTCTGCCCAGTGAGGTCAGAGCCAGGCCACACAGTCAGTCTTTGGCGAAAGTTGAGAGGCAAAACTTGCCTCTTGTTTCAGCTTGCCTTTCTTTGTGTACTTCTGAGAGCGAGC
This sequence comes from Rhinopithecus bieti, assembly GCF_001698545.2. NCBI lineage: Eukaryota > Metazoa > Chordata > Mammalia > Primates > Cercopithecidae > Rhinopithecus > Rhinopithecus bieti. Next base: position 629,162 of record NW_016824620.1, on the reverse strand, counting down.
ATTCTTTTCATGTTCTAGCCACTGGCCATTCTTCTGCAGAATGTCTGTTCACATCCCTTGCTGTCTGTTAATGGGGTTTCCAGCCTTCCCCCATTTTTGTAGCCCCTGTAAGAACTTTTTGCTGACTAGCGATATAAATCCTTGTCAAATATTGCAAACATTTTTTTCTCATTTCATCTGGTTTTAATTTATCCTGGTTTTTAAAAAATGTGTCTGTGGGAGTTTAATTTTTATGTAGTCACATCTATCAGTTTTTTCCATTGCGTTTATTCTCAGAATGCCTCTCCTTGCTCTGAGATTAGATAAGCAGTCATTTGTTCTCTCTTGAGTTATTTTGAGATTTCAGTTTTAACATTTTCTTCTATAATCCTTGTGGCTGGGTTTTGGGGTCTGGCTAGCCCCCGGCCATGCCGGTAGCCTGAGGGGCCCAGCCCCACCTGTTGAACGGCCGCTCTCCCCGCCCCACCCACCCTGCCTGCCTGCCTGCCCGCCCTGGTCTCTCCAGGAATCGTGTTCGTTCAGGAGGAGGCCCTGGCCAGCAGCCTCTCGTCCACTGACAGTCTGACTCCCGAGGACCAGCCCATTGCCCAGGGATGTTCTGATTCCTTGGAGTCCATCCCTGCGGGACAGGTAATGCCCTCCTCCCGCTTCTGGGGACCATTCGTCTGGGGGTGGACTCTTCTGTTTGGGGTTGTGTGCAGTAGGAAGTGGCCTAGCTGGAGCTGAGGCAGATGCTTCCAGGGTTTGGCGTCCTGTGCTTTGCGCCACGGTCTTTCTCTTGGACCTGTCTCTAGTTGAGTTTGTCTTCCTGACAAACCCAGTGGTTAAGGATTTATTTTCAGCCTCCCTCCTTCCCTTCCCCACCCCCTTTGGTTGATGGGAACAGGCAGTTCTCTGTCACTGGGCCCAGGATGCGAGGGGGCAGGTGGAGAGGGTGGCCCTTGGCCCTGTGAGCAGGCTTCCCTAGGGAAGGCATTTCAAAAGGCCCTTGTGCGGGGGCTTGTTTGGGTTTCTTCTCTGTTTCCTGGCACCCCTGGAGCCACTCGGCCCCTTCCCGCTTGTCATCCTGGTGGTCTGGGAAACAGTCTAACTCCGGCTCCTCCTCTGTGGTTGTTACTGAGGGTTCCGGAGCCCCTTCCTGTGTCCTGAGAAAAGAGAGGAGGAAAGCAAGGGTGCTTGCTGTGTGCTTGGCGAACGTGCTTGGTGCCTGGGCCTCCCTCCAGCCCCATCTCTGCAGCAGCACAAGGTTATTGCCTTGTGACACTGGGACAGTTTGCAGAGTCCTTGTCTGTTCTCAGTACTCCACAGTACTCTCCCATCACCCTTCCCTGGGCCACACAGCAAGAGATTCCTAAGCCCTAGGTCTCCCCCAGTTCACAGAGACCACTGGGAGGGACTTGCCAGGGCTGTGTCCACTGCTGGCCAGTTAGGGTCAGACCAAATTTGCAGACTGTCTACCTGGACCCTTGCATGGCACAAGGAGCAGTCAGATGCCGGATCCCTGGAGAGTGGCGAGAGGCTCTGGCCCTGGGTTGGGAGTGTGGGAATCGCAGCCCTGCTGTGTACTGGTGGGATAGCCAAGTGAGTCTCTGCCCTTGGGTCCCAGAGTGGGCCCCAGGATAGAGTGTGGGGATGGGGAGCCTCCTCAGGGTGGTGATGGAGGGCAGAATGCCCAGCTCAGAGTCTGGCACCCAGTAAATGCCGGGGCTGGCTGCAGCAGGTGGGGACTGACTGCGTTTCTTTCTCCATCAGGCAGCATCTGATGATTTAAGGGACATGCCGGGAGCTGTTGGTGGTGCAAGGTAAGGAAGAGGTTGGAAAGGGACCTGGGCCTGGCTGCACGGCCTTGTGCACACGCTGTGCTTGTGGGCCAGGGTGCCCAGTCAGGTGTTTTTAAAAATCCGTTCACAGAAGTCCTACAGAACTATTTCTTCCTCTAAAGAGACACAGATGTGATGGACTTCTCAATCTCTTTCCAAATTCAATACCTAAACTCTGCTCAGCACATGTTGCCCTACACCAGGGGTTGGCAAGTCAAGGCCTGTGTGTGGCCCACAGCCTGGGAGCTAAGAATGACAGTTACATTCTTTTTTCTTTTTTTGAGACAGTCTCACTCTGTCACCCAGGCTGAAGTGCAGTGGCATGTTCTCGACTCACTGCAACCCCTGCCTTCCAGATTGATGCAGTTTTCCTGTCTCAGCCTCAGTCTCCTGAGTAGCCCAGACCACAGGCGCACGCCACCACCCCAGCTAATTTTTCATATTTTTAGTAGAGACGGAGATTCACCATGTTGCATAGGCTGGTCTCAAACTCCTGAACTCCAGTGAGCCACCGTGCCTGGCCAGAATGACAGTTGCTTTTTTTTTCTTTGAGACAGAGTCTTGCTCTGTTACCCAGGCTGGAGTGCAGTGGCGTGATCTAGGCTCGCTGCAACCTCCACCTCCTGGGTTCAAGTAATTCTCCTGCCTCAGCCACCCAAGGTGCCCTCCACCACACCTGGCTAATTTTTCTGTTTTTAGTAGAGATGGGGTTTTGCCATGTTGGATAGTTACATTCTTAAAGGGCTGTTAAAGATCTTATGGACAGGGTAGCCCATAAATCCCGAAATGTGTACTCTGACCCTTTGCAGAAGTTTACCAACTCCCATTCTACACGCGAGGGCTGCAGTGGCCAAGAAGAGCTGGAATTTTAAGTGTGAAGGTCCTAAGACCTGACCCAGCCCACTTCCTTGCCCCGGAGGCCACCAGGGGCGATAAGTAGATTCATGCCCTGGAGTGTTCGTTCTCTCTAGGGCTTCTGGCATCAGCTGAATGACTTAGAAGTCCATGGGAGTGCTTCTGTTGTGGGAACTCATGTGGTCTGGGCATAGCTGTGCCGGGCACCTATGGTCTAAGCCCCTGAAAGCGTAGACTCTGACCAAACTGGCGACCCAGCCTTCCAGCAGGCAGCGCTGGCTCCCACCAGGGCCCTCATCCTGGGAGCTGACTTGGCTGTGTGGGAGGCTTGGGAGACCCATGGGTTTGTTTCTCAGGGTCAGGGTGTAGCAGTGGGCTCCGGAGGTGGGAGGTGGGAGGTGGGAGGTGGGAGGTGGGAGGGGCCCCTCCCAGCATGCTACTGACCTGGCCATTCCCTGCACAGCCCAGACCATGCCGAGCCGGAGGTCCAGGTGGTGCCCGGGTCTGGCCAGATCATCTTCCTGCCCTTCACCTGCATTGGCTACACAGCCACCAACC
>NW_016824620.1:615926-625186 GCF_001698545.2 Rhinopithecus bieti | reverse complement strand
AAGGTGGCTGGCGGCTGCCAGGAGCGCAGCCAGGGCTGCTTCCCCCCCTACCTGGTCTACAGCGACAAGCGCATGGTGCAGACAGCCGCCGGGGACTACTCAGGCAACATCGAGTGGGCCAGTTGCACACTCTGTTCAGCAGTGCGGCGCTCCTGCTGCGCGCCCTCTGAGGCCGTCAAGTCCGCCGCCATCCCCTACTGGCTATTGCTGACACCCCAGCATCTCAACGTCATCAAGGCCGACTTCAACCCCATGCCCAACCGTGGCACCCACAACTGTCGCAACCGCAACAGCTTCAAGCTCAGTCGCGTGCCGCTCTCCACCGTGCTGCTGGACCCCACACGCAGCTGCACCCAGCCTCGGGGCGCCTTTGCTGACGGCCACGTGCTGGAGCTGCTCGTGGGGTACCGCTTTGTCACTGCCATCTTCGTGCTGCCCCATGAGAAGTTCCACTTCCTGCGTATCTACAGCCAGCTGCGGGCCTCGCTGCAGGACCTAAAGACTGTGGTCATCGCCAAGACCCCTGGGACGGGAGGCAGCCCCCAGGGCCCCTTTGCGGATGGCCAGCCTGCTGAGCGCAGGGTCAGGTGAGATCAAGCACAGCTCTCAGGGGCCCAGGGGCATGGGTCTGGCATGTGTGTGATCTCAGCATCTGCAGCTCATGTGTGGGCTGGAGGTTGCTGCGAGAGCTGGGCCCCCTCCCCCCGCCCCTTGCCCCCCAGCCTCCCTCTACATCACTACCCCAGGTTTGGTGCCAGGCTGCTCTTTATCTCAGTGTGGTAGAAGAAGCCCAGGAAAGCTGTCCTCTCACAAAATGAGTTGGCCCAGCCTCTTGCCACCCATGCAGGGCAGGCCAAGGGAGCTGCCCCGACTTTGCCTGCCCAGTGGGAGAGCAACAGGTTGCAGCACACTGAGGCCAGGAGAGCTGTCGCCCTGGCTGGTGTGCTCCACTGGACCCAAGCACGGTCTCTAGGCGCCACCCCCACCAGGGTCACAGTCCCATGGATGGCTCTGTGGGCCAGGATCTGCCTTAGGCTTCACCCACCTCAACATGTTGCTGTGTTGTTCAGGCTGGTTTCAAAGTTTGGGCTTAAACAATCCTCCCACCTCAGCCTCCCAAAGTGCTGGGATTATAGGCGTGAGCCACTGTGCCCAGCCGTACTGTTCTGTTCTCCCATAGAGAAGCTGGTGGAGGTCCGCAGTGACCCATAGATGATGTGTGATACATGCAGTCTCCTCACTCTGAATCTGCACGTGCGATGTGAATCTTTGTTTGAGGTCCACTGTTAATATGGTGTTTTTCGGGGGATACAGCAATGACCAGCGTCCCCAGGAGGTTCCAGCAGAGGCCCTGGCCCCAGCCCCAGCGGAAGTCCCAGCTCCAGCCCCTACAGCAGCCTCAGCCTCAGGCCCAGCGAAGACTCCAGCCCCAGCAGAGACCTCAACTTCAACTTTGGTCCCAGAGGAGACCCCAGTGGAGGCTCCAGCCCCACCCCCAGCCGAGGCCCCTGCCCAGTACCCGAGTGAGCACCTCATCCAGGCCACCTCGGAGGAGAATCAGATCCCCTCACACTTGCCTGCCTGCCCGTCACTCCGGCACGTCGCCAGCCTGCGGGGCAGCGCCATCATCGAGCTCTTCCACAGCAGCATTGCTGAGGTAGCAGCCCGGGTGTGGGTGCCAGCTATGGCACAGCCAGTCCTGAGGGCGAGGCCAAGCTTGGCTTCACGTCAGCCTTAGGTCCCATTTTCCTGATGTCAGGGAGTCCTCGGCTGAGCTGCTCACAGCTTTGAGGACCTGGGCAGTGAGGTCCTGAGTTGCCCTCCCCTCGCTATTTGTGCTGTGTCACCACCTCCTGTGCCACTTCCAGCCCCAGGTAGACCCCCCCTCCCACAGCCATCTCCCACCCGTCACTTCCTCTCTGCCTTGAAGCGTATGGACTCACTGGTGAGCCAAGAGGGGCTTCACATGTCTCCCTGTGGGAGCTGTGGGCGTGTCCCTGGTATGTGCAGGTTGCTAGGGTGGTGGAGCTGACAGGAGTGCCCCCGTCTCCAGGTTGAAAACGAGGAGCTGAGGCACCTCATGTGGTCCTCGGTGGTGTTCTACCAGACCCCAGGGCTAGAGGTGACCGCCTGCGTGCTGCTCTCTACCAAGGCTGTGTACTTTGTGCTCCACGACGGCCTCCGCCGCTACTTCTCAGAGCCACTACAGGGTAGGCACAGGGCCTGCTGGGGCTCAGGAGCTTGGAGTGTGTGGTTGGGACAGGCTGGGGGTCATTCTCTGGAGCCTTCTGTGTGACTTCAGACAGCAGTCAGCGACTTGGCTGCAGTGGGCTGAGAGTTCCTTGTCTGAGGAAGGGGAGCTGTCATGAGGGAGGGGTCCATGGCCAGATGTGAATGCAGAATGCACTGAGCCAGGGCCCAGTGACTGCTTGGGAACGGCCCCTGATGAGAAGGGGTCAGGCAGCCTCTGCCCCTGGGGCCGCACGGGAAGCCTTAGTCAATGATGTGGTGACTCCCCTGAGCTGGGTGAGGCTCAGACTCCAGACAGCATTGCCTATGGGGCCTTGCGTGGGTGGAAGCGGGAATGGCTCCTTGCCAGGCCTGGCCAGGCCAGCCAAGAGGACCTGTTCCTGCTGGGCATGTTGCACACCTAGGACCCTTGTGCTTGCCTGCCAGCGCCTCCCTCTGTCCTTTCTCCATCACATAGATTTCTGGCATCAGAAAAACACCGACTACAACAACAGCCCCTTCCACATCTCCCAGTGCTTTGTGCTAAAGCTCAGTGACCTGCAGTCCGTCAATGTGGGGCTTTTCGACCAGCATTTCCGGCTGACGGGTGAGTGACCCTCTGTGCTTTGTGCTATCTCAGGTGAAGGCCAGCATCACCAGTGGGCTTCCACCTTCCGTATGTGGGTGGGTTATCATAGACAGTTGTCTCTGTGCTCAAGAGCCACTTCTTACCCGGGGCAGGAGGAAGCAGCTTCAGGAACTGCTGAGAGAGCAGAACTCATGCTCCAGGGCTCAGAGCAGGAGGCAGGGTGTGCGGCAAGCACTGGCCCGGACAGAAGCAGAGTGGGCCCTGGTCTTGGGCAGGATGTTTCTGACTCACACTTCCTGGGGAGAGAAAGCTAAGCTCTTTGCCTAATGCCTCTGTCTCCCCTTCCAGAAAAATGCCTAAGCTCTTCCGGCCTGAAGGAACGGCCACTTCCCAGGGCTCCATGATGCTTTCCTACGTGGGCCCTCCTGGCGCTGGCCTCTGGGCCGAGGCTTGCTAGGGACTCGGGGTGGCTGTCAGTGGCAGGGATAGGGCTGGGGAGCAGTGGCCTGTGGCCCTGACCATCCCCTCTCGTGCAGGTTCCACCCCGTTGCAGGTGGTCACGTGCTTGACGCGGGACAGCTACCTGACGCACTGCTTCCTCCAGCACCTCATGGTCGTGCTGTCCTCTCTGGAACGCACACCCTCACCGGAGCCTGTTGACAAGGACTTCTACTCCGAGTTTGGGAACAAGACCACAGGTACCCCTGTCTAGCTCAGGCTGCAGACAGGCTGCCTGGACAGACATCACGGGCCCCAGGGTGGCTCTCTGTGCCCCAGAACCCTCTCTGCCTCTATCTCTCTTTTCTCACTTAGCTGGCCAGGGTTTTATGTGGGGCTTTTCGATGGCAGAGTCTCCACCCCAGCAGTCCCTCAACCATCTGGCAGACACATCTCCGGTGCCTGCTCTGGGCTCCTGGCCTGTGGGCCCCATTCTTGGAGCATCCTCTCCTGCCTCTCTCATGCTGGGGTCTCTCGGTTGACTTGGGGCCCTTGGTGCTCCCAGCCCCACCAGGGGCCGGTTCCAGGCTACAGCCCTGGTGGCATCTCTCTGCAGGGAAAATGGAGAACTATGAGCTGATCCACTCTAGTCGTGTCAAGTTCACCTACCCCAGTGAGGAGGAGATTGGGGACCTGACGTTCATTGTGGCCCAAAAGATGGCTGAGCCAGAGAAGGCCCCAGCCCTCAGCATCCTGCTGTATGTGCAGGCCTTCCAGGTGGGCATGCCACCCCCTGGGTGCTGCAGGGGCCCCCTGCGCCCCAAGACACTCCTGCTCACCAGCTCTGAGATCTTCCTCCTGGATGAGGACTGTATCCACTACCCACTGCCCGAGTTTGCCAAAGAACCGCCGCAGAGAGACAGGTACCGGCTGGACGATGGCCGCCGCGTCCGGGACCTGGACCGAGTGCTCATGGGCTACCAGACCTACCCACAGGCCCTCACCCTCGTCTTTGATGATGTGCAAGGTCATGACCTCATGGGCAGTGTCACCCTGGACCACTTTGGGGAGGTGCCAGGTGGCCCAGCCAGAGCCGGCCAGGGCCGTGAAGTCCAGTGGCAGGTGTTTGTCCCCAGTGCCGAGAGCCGAGAGAAGCTCATCTCGCTGCTGGCTCGCCAGTGGGAGGCCCTGTGTGGCCGTGAGCTGCCTGTCGAGCTCACCGGCTAGCCCAGGCCACAGCCAGCCATCACCGCCTGCTGTGTCTAGCCTGGTGCCTACTGGGGCAGGGCAGCAGGCTTTTGTGTTCTCTTAAAATGTTTTCTCCTCCCTTTGGTACCTTAATTTGACTGTCCTCGCAGAGAATGTGAACGTGTGTGTGTTGTGTTAATTCTTTCTCATGTTGGGAGTGAGAATGCCGGGCGCCTCCAGGGCTGTCGGTGTGCTGTCAGCCTCCTGCAGGTGGTGCGGCCGTGCACACCTGTGTCATGTCTGCTGTTGTGGGACCGTTGTTAACATGTGATGCTGTGGGTCTGACTTTCTCTTCTACACGTCCTTTCTTGAAGTGTTGAGTCCAGTCCTTTGTTGCTGTTGCTGTCATTGTGGGCATCTTGCTGCTAATCCTGAGGCTGGTAGCAGAATGCACATTGGAAGCTCCCACCCCATGTTGTTCTTCAAAGTGGAGGTCTCCCCTGATCCAGACAAGTGGGAGAGCCCGTGGGGGCAGGGGACCTGGAGCTGCCAGCACCAAGTGTGATTCCTGCTGCCTGTATTCTCTATTCCAATAAAGGAGAGTTTGACACCGTCTGCGTCTTCTAAATCAAGGGTCATTGGGATCCCAGCAGGGCTTCCCTCCGGGGCATGGTTGCATGGTGGAGAGAGGGTGCCCTGGAGACACAGGAGGGTGAGGGGTTGGGGGAAAGGAAGGAGCAGCCCTCCAGGAACCAGATACTTCTTGGAACATGGGAGGCATGACAGGGCCATGGCCTGTCTGGACAGTGCCATGCTGGCCTGTGGCTAAACCATGAGCCCAGGGCAAACAAGAAGTCTGTGCAAACTCCTCAGGGCACCCCTGCCACACCAACCGCTGCCCCTCTGCCTGAGTGCAGGGCATGCCACCCTCTTCAGGCCGTCCTGCAGGCCTTGTGTGTCAGTCACCCCAGGGCCTAACCCCACCTGTCTCAACCCCTGTGGAGAGTAGAGGAGGGGCGAGGGGAACAGAGATCCCAGAGTCTGGGATGGCTGGTGGGGGCTGGGGCATCTCACCGAGGTGGCCCTTGAATGGCAGCAGGGGAGGCCTGTGGGGAGGTGGACCCAGGTGGTGGATAGTGGAGGGCGGGGCGCATGCCCATCTGTGTCTGTCTTCATGTCCCTGAAACAGGCTCGTGGGCCCCTCCCTGAGGGTTGCTTCAGGGAGCCTGATGCGGCAGGACCTGGGATTTTGGGAGCCAACCCCATGCCACACTCTTCCTCAACCCCATTTCTGCTGCTGGAGTGGGACCCGTGAGCCCAGCATAATTGATCCTGGCCCAGCCAGGAGCCTCAGCCCCCAGGACCTTGGGGCCACCGGGTCAGGCAGGGCTGTGGAGAGGTGGGTAACGTGGCCAGCCTGGCTCCCACACCTGCTTCTGCTCCCCAGTTTCCCTTGGTGCCAGCAGAGTGGGGGTCCTGCCTGGAGGACCCTGCACCCCCAGAGAGACTGTGGGTGTGGGGAATAGGGGGAAGGTCTCCCCTTGCAACCCCCATCCCAGCCAGATCTCAGAGGCCTGCCTGAAGGCCCCTCCAAACTGATGGGAGTAGAGGTGTGCTGGGGAGGAGAAAATTTCCCCAACCCGGCCTTTACCGAAGCATGTACAGATGGCCACCGGGCTCTGGCCCACTCCTGTCTCCCCAGCTTTTACACCATCTGCAGTTGGGGGTAGTGACAACTGGAGGCAAGGCCCACCACTTGCAGCCCTGGCACGCAGAGGCCCTCAGCCTGGGCCCACTGCACCTCCCGGGGGTGCTGGCTGTGCAGGCAGCGGTGGCTTCACAGGCAGTAGCCCTGGGATTGGATTTGAAAACTGATTACCTCAGAAAAGCTACCCAGCCCCTCTGAGCCTCAGTTTCCCCACCAGTAGCAGAGGGATCATAAAAGTAGCCACCTCCATTCATTTATTCCTTCTGCACGTGTGTACTGAGCATCTACGTACCAGCCAGACACCGCCCCTACTCTCCCACAGCTAATGTTCCAGGGGAGACAAATGGAACAAGCCAATGTCAGCTGGTGGCCGGTGCTGCCAGGAGGTGGACCAGGTACAGGGCCACCTGCAGGCTGAGACCAGGGAGGTGCTCTGAGGTGGTGGCCCTTGACCTGAGACTGCACCTGTGAGAAGGAGCCAGAGTGTGACAATCTGGGGTAGCAGCACATGACGGGGGAGCTCACTGAAGGAGCAGAGAGGCCTGTGCGGCTGGAGCACACCTGGCTGGGGAGAGTCCAGAGAGACCAGCAGGCTGGAGTGGGGTTTGGAGGTGCTGCAGCAAGCTGGCTGAGCATGGGCTGCTGAGTGGAGGGCAGATAGGGAAGGAGGGAGGGTGGATGGGGGTTGGCGGGCAGGACCAGCTGCTTGGGAGTGGCTGGGGCTGGTGAGGGGATGCAGGTCTGGTGGGCTAGCAAGGTGCCTGTAGCGAGTCAGAGCCCCATGAGCACCCTGGAGCTGGAAAGATGGAGGCAGGAACAGACAGACCCATTCAGGGGCTGCCCTGCCTTCCGCCGACCAGAACCCCCAGAGCCTCTGGATGAAACACACTGGACTCGCAGGCGGGGAGTCGTTCACGTGTGCCTTTGGATTTGCTTCAGAACCTCTGATAGAGCCCAGGTCCTGGGGCTCATGTGGCCTGGGCTTCCAGGTTGTGATGCCAGGAGGGTCCCGGCCAGGAAGCCCTGAGCAGGGCTCAGGCCGTCCATGGGGGGTCAGTGGCCAGCACCTTCCCTTCCGCCTGCAGGCTGCTGATACGCAGGAGGAAATCCTGGCGGGTTCCTGTGGGGGTGAGCTGGCGGGGCCTCCGGGCTGCTTTTAAGGCCACTGCCCGCCCCGTCCTGCCTGCCTGTGCTGTGCCTGCCTCCTAGAGCTCATTCCCTACGCCACCAGCTGCCCTGACTCTGTCCTGGACAGCGTGCCCACCAGCCATGGCGGGGCCCCAGGGCCTCCTCCCGCTCTGCTTCCTGGCCTTCTGCCTGGCAGTCTTCATCAGGGGGCAGGTAAGTGTGAGCCAGTCACAGGGGCATACGGTGTCTGGGCCCTGCCAGCCGGTGGTGGGAACAGGGAGGGACTGGACATGGAGGGGCATGGGCCTGGGGAGAAACCACAGCTGGCGCCTTGTCTGGCCTCTGAGCAGACCTGGGGGCTGGCTATTGTGCCCACCTCCCCAGGCTGAGGTCTGCACCCAGCCACCCAGGGTTCAGGGGTGTGTCAGCCTGCCCTCCTCTGACTATGCCGGGCCAGGGCTCCCCAGCCTGCAGCTGAAGGGCACAGAGGCAGGCCCGTCCTGCCCTTCTGGCCCAGACAGAGGCCCAGGTCTTACGTGGCCCTCACCTGGGGGTTGAAGATGTGATCACCTCTAACCCCCGAGGATTACAGATTCACATGGGGCACGTGTGTGCACGTGTGTGCCTGTGTCCAGCCCCACGAGTACTGGGAAGCAGAATGAGTCACTCACCCCCAGTGCCCGGGGTTGTGAGCAGCTGGCAAGGACACACTTCAGCCTCAGAGCTGCCACAGAGCAGCCACAGCCCCGGGCAGGTCCCCTTGACTCCTCACAGCCTTGGGGCAACTCCTTCTGTCCTCATGAGGAAGCCAAAGCCCTAGGATGACAGGGACAGGCCATTCCCACTCTGAAGCCATGTTCCAAAACCCTGCCTGTGATGGCCGTCCATTTGTGCTGGTGAGCAGACAGGGTCCCGGTATGCAGCCATGGCCAGCCCCTCGGTCAGGTCCCTGTGACAGGCTCCTGGCTGCAGGTCTGCTCAGGCCCCACGGTAGGGGCCTCCGGGAGCTTCTGGAAGAGCCTCCCACCCTGGTGATGGGGGTAGCCTCTCTCCTGTGAGGCCCAGCGTGTCTGCCTCTTTGGGCAGCTACCACCATCCCCATGGCACTGATGGGCAGACTAAGGTCCAGAGAGGAGAGGACTTGCCCAGGATCCCACAGTCACTCCAGCAAGGGACCCAGGCCCCCTGCCACCATCAGGCGCTTTCTCTTGGATGCCTGTGGTCCCTCCGAGAGGCACCAGGGAGAGCGGCCTCACCAGCTTCAGGACCAGGCCAGGGCTGGGGACAGGAAGATATGAGGCTGAGAAGGTGACAGTGATGGGGGAAGAGCCAAGGGTTCCAGGGCTGTGCTGAGAGCCCTGCAGGTGAGCTCCTGCCCTCCCCTTAACTCAGTTTTGCCCTGTGTACTATGCAAGGGAATTTCAAAGGCCTCCGCCACCTCCTCATGCTCTAGGCAGTGAGGACAGAGGTCAGTGAGGGGCCTCAGATTAGAGTTTTTTCCTTGTCAGAGACCTATGGCTGTGAATGCTCCTTGTGGATGGGGCTGCAGCAGTGCTGGCCACTCTAACACAGCCACCTGGCCTCTATTCCAGCACCCTGCGTAGCTAAGATTCATGGTAAATGCGGTTGGCCCTCTGTATCTGTGCACCCTGTACTTGGGTTCAACCAACCCTGGATTGAAAATATTCAGGTGGCCGGGCGCGGTAGCTCAAGCCTGTAATCCCAGCACTTTGGGAGGCTGAGACGGGCAGATCACGAGGTCAGGAGATCGAGACCATCCTGGCTAACACGGTGAAACCCCGTCTCTACTAAAAAATACAAAAAAGTAGCCGGGCGAGGTGGCGGGCGCCTGTAGTCCCAGCTACTCGGGAGGCTGAGGCAGGAGAATGGCGTAAATCCGGGAGGCGGAGCTTGCAGTGAGCTGAGATTGCACCACTGCACTCCAGCCTGGGCGACAGAGTGAGACTCCGCCTCAAAAAA